>NC_057813.1:141731464-142051464 GCF_018294505.1 Triticum aestivum | reverse complement strand
AGGAAAAACACATGAAATCGGTTCAAAAAAGCGGAAGGCAAAGAGCAAAAAAACACTCATGACATATACACACAAATATTTAAAGGCCCACGGCCCGAGTTCCTTACACCCTAAAACCCCCAGTGGGTGGGTGGACCTACTACTTAACATATTCTACATAAAGTGTCTCTGGCATCTCCAGCGCCGCGTCGCGACATCGACGGCTCTCCCCTGGCGGCCTCCGGGTCCGGTGAGGCACCAGTGTCCTCCTCGGGACCCGCGTCGCCATAGATGGCCATCTCCTCCGAGCTCCCCTCCAGATCATGAAGAAGCAAGCCGTAGTCGTCGCCATCCACGGCCCTGCCGTGTTCCGTCCTCTCCGGATGGAACTCATCGTGGAAGGCGAACTCGGCGATGTAGCTGGCCTGGGAGGCGATCTGGCCGGCTTGCTCCTGTAGCAACTGCTCCGAGCTAGTGTGCTGGCCCATCAGCGCGTCCAGCTGAAGATCTGTATGCCAAGACAGCGCGAACCGGAGCGTCATCTCAGCACCGGCACGAGCGGTGGAAACACGCCACTCGCCAAGCCGGTCCGGACCCATCTCCAACCAACGCGCCAGGCGCGAGAAGCTGCATGGATGGACGGAGTCCGGCCAAAGGGCATCCATCATCGCAGTGCCGACCCGGGACAGCCGCTCCATCTGCATCCCCAAGACCCGCAGGTGGGCCTCAGCAGCGGCAATGATCTCTAGGAAGGTACAGGCCGTCCGCGGATCCGTTCTAGACCCGGCAATGCTAGTCGGGTCGCGCTGATAGCGGACGGCTTCCTCCGCCAGCCGCTGCATCTCTGGGAAGGCCCCTGTCACAAAGGAAGAAGCAAGTCAAAAGAAAAACAACAAGGAAGAAAGGCCGGATCCCGACCCGGCAATCCACAAGAAAAAGCACTTACTGGAGAAGGACTCTTCCAGGTACTGCGCCTCAAGCAACGTACCACACCGCTCCCATTTGATGGCACGGTCACGCTCCCCGAGTGCCTTTTACAGATCGGCCGCCTTAGCAAGGGCCGCCTTCATCTCGGTGTCCTTGTCTTCGGCCGCCTTCTCGGCCGCCTCGCGGTGACGGGCCTCGTCCTCACGGGCCCCCTCAGCCGCGGTGGCCTGCTCCCGCAGGTGATCCACCTCGGCCTGGAGCTGGCCCTTGTCGTCAGCCAGCTAACCGCGCTGCTGGTCCTCCTCGACCAGGGCCTGCTGCGTCTCCACCACCTTGGTGGCCTCCGCCTTAAGAAGCTCCACCTCGGCCTCGAGGTGGCTCTTGTGACCCGCCAGCTGCTCATGCAGCCGGTTGGCCTCATCAAGAGGCGAGGTTGGCCGCGGCCGCCTCCGCCCTCGCCTCACGGGCCGTGGCTACCTCCGCCCTCGCCTGCGCCGCCTCGACGCCAAGATGGCCAGTGTCGGCAACGAGCCGGTCAAAGTGATGGCCGGCCCGGAGCAGACGAGTCCGCCAGGACAGCACCTCGGCTGCAAAAAAGAAGGATTCAACAGAAGAAAAAAAGGCAAAACTTAAGATTTGGCCCAACTGTTACACAATTGGCCCGAATCTCGGGGGCTACACCCAATCGGTGCGCTAGCGCGCCCCCACTAGAAAAGAGCACAAGGGTACCTGCGGCGATGTGAAGCTCCTCCTCCTTGGCAACAAGTTGCTCCTTGAGCTCCCGATGCTTGCCCAGGAGACGGTTGAAAGCGGCAACCCGGAAGGTGTCAAGATGCTGAAAAAGACAGAAGTCAGAACAAGGCCAATGCTCTTAAGATTCGACCCAACTACTACGTAGTTGGCCCGAACCTCGGGGGCTAAACCCAGTGGGTGCGCTGGCGCGCCCCCACAAAGAAGAAATTACAAGAAAAAAGAAGGCTTACCAGAATGGCACGCTCCAGGTCGCGCGTCAGCTCCACCTCGGCCTGGGCAAAGGCCTCGAGTCGGTCCATCCGCCCGCGCAGACGGCGGCTAACAGTGTCCAGCGCCGCCTCCTCCTGGGTTTGAGGGCCGAAGACAGCGGCGCCCCTGCTCCGCGCCGGCTGCGGTGCGGCAGCCCGGTGCCCACCCTGCCGGGGCACCAAGGCGTGCTCTCCGCTGGCCGCTCGCGACGCGGCCAGCACCTCCTCCGACGCGGACCCGGATGCTGGGACGCCCTACGTCGCCGCCTCCGGTCCGGATGCCGAGACGTCCTGCTGCGCCACCACCGGCCCAGCTGCCGGGGTGGCCTCCGGCACCGTCGTCCGCGGGGTCACCTCCAACACCAGCGGCGCCTCCGGCACCGCCGCCCACGGCGCCTCTTCCTAGACGGCACTGCCTCCACCACCATCAGCCCCCACGCGCACGACCACGTCGGCCCGCGGCGGGGTATCACCCCCCACCTCCACGACCTCCTAGTCGAGGATCACCACCTCAGCCCGGCCTTCTCGGCCGCACTCCCTCACCGATGATGGCTCAAAGACCGACGCCGCCACCACCGTGCCCTCCGGCATCTCGCGCCAGGCTGGCTCCACGCCGGCTCGCGCCCACACCGCCGCCGCGTCGGTCCAAGCCTAGACCGACGCCGCCTCCAGCTCCGCCTCGGCCCGTTTCCTATCCCGCCAAGCCAAGGCTTTGGCGTCGTTCGGGTCCAGGCCGAGGTCCGAGTCGGCCCGTCCCTCTTCCTCGGCTTGGTCGGCGAGGTCGGACCGGCTCCTGCGGAACGCGGCCCCTTCGGCGGCCGCGGCTTCCGCCACCGCCCTCGCCAGCGCGATTGGTGACCTGAAGAAGAAGGCAGAATAAGCCAAAAAAGAAGACAAGTCCGACTCAACAATCCGGACGCACGCAGAAGATAAAGCTTACCCCGTCAAGACCGGGACCGGGGTCGGCCTCCCGCCGCGCCTTCTCTTGGCCGGCCTCCCAAGCTCGGCCGGGTCCGTCGTGCACTTCGGGGCCCGGGGTCGCGGCGCGACACTGTCTTTCCCATGCGGGCGGCTCGGCACCGCCCCATGCAAGGACCCGGCTTCGCCCGCATCGCCGCCTCCCCCGCCCAACGCCACTACACCAACAATCGGCGTCAGTGTCGCCCACACCACGACATGATCAACAATTCAAGATAAATGAAGAAATGAAGATGCAGGACTTACCCGCACGACACCCAGCGCTGGCGTCGGACTCGGCCACCTCCTCGCCGCCTTGGGCCGCGGGCTCCTCTGGTGCCACCGGCGCCACCTGCAACGGAGCCCGGGCGTAAGGATGCCGAATCACGTTCAAGAGTATCTCCCGCGTCGCATAGAGACGGATGAGAAGATGCGCAGCAGCAAAGTAAGAAGACCAGACACTCACCTGCAGTGTCGGGTTCGACTGGCTGTACGGCGCCTTGTCAAACCGCGAGTCCTCTCCAAGCTTGGCCTTGGAGATGTCGTTCACGCCGCGCGCGACCTGCTCCGCAGACAGCCGCGTCGACCCCATACGGTTGGGGTCCTGAAGGCCGATCATTTCGCCGATGAGGTAGGAGCGCCTTTGAAGTGGAAGGACCCGGCGAGTGATGAATGCGGCAAGGAGGTCGGTGCCGGTGAGCCCCTGCTGCGTCCTCATCACCGTCACCCGCTCGCAAAGGTTGACGATCTCCTGCGACGGGCGCTGGAGTGAGTAGCCCCAGTTCGTCTTCGCCCGCGGCGGCGCGACGGCGAAGGGAGGAAGATTGATATGGTCCGCACCATGGTTGCAGACGTAGAAGAAGGAGTTCTGCCACTTCTTGGCAGAATCCTCCAGCGGGATCTTGGGGAAATCCGCCCCCGACCACTTCGAGATGACGGCGGCGCCGCAGTTGGCGAACTCCCAGGCCGATGGGCCCTGCTGCTTCAAGGAGAAGAAGCGCGCCCAGAGGTCGATCGTGGGCTCGACCCCCAGGTACCCCTCGCACAGGGTCACGAAGCCGGAGAGCTGGACGATGGCGTCGGCGCCAAGATGATGCGGCTAGAGCCCAAAGAACTCCAAGAACGCGCGGAAGAAGGTGCTCGCCGGCAGCCCAAAACCGCGCTCAAAATGCGTAAGGAAGACGATGCGCTCCTGCCCCTCGGGCCGGGGCCTCTGCTCGCCGTGCAGCAGGCGGACGCCGACGTTCGTCTCCCGCAGCAGGCGCCGCGAAGCTTGAAGATGGGTGATGTCCTCGGTGGTGACAGTCGAGCCCATCCAGGAGCCCGACGGCAGCGCCATGGATAGAAGAAGGAGAAAGAGGATGGACGATGGAGGAAGCTCTGCTCGGGGCTGCGGGCGCAGCTGTGCGTTGATGGCGAAGAGCAAAGCAGGGGCAGGGGGACAGGAGGGCGCGAGCGAGAATGGTGTCCGCCGCCCCCTTGCCCCCCTGAATTTATAACCCTCGGTTCAAACATGGGGAAGTGGGATCGTTTGCATGCACCCATTCCACTACCCCACAATAAGTGCGCACGTACATGCGCAGTAACTGCCCGGGGAAGAGCAACCGACCCCCGGACGCCGCAATAAATCTGCGTGCGTGGACCAAGGGAGCGCGGCTGCTGGCCCCGGCCCGTCGCCCGGTCCCATCACGCGCATGGCCTATCAGACCCCTCTGACTTCCGGGCACCACGTGGCACCTGCACGAAGCCCGAGGGACTACCTTAAGATCCGACGGACTCCTCGGTTCCTGCCACAGTCGGGATGCCACGATCCGGTTTCCAAGAAAACCGGCACACGGTGGGTGTTGCCGGACCCGGCGCTCGCAGAATCCGCCTTGCTCAAGGGGGAAACTGCGAAGGCCCACTCATCCGAAGACGGTGGACCTTCACAGCTTCGGGGACTACTGTTGGGGGGATGAACCCCAGGCAGGCAACGGAACCCGGATCCTTTTCAAAAACGGCGGGGCCCGCATCGCCCCGTGAACCGGCACGCGCCCGGCTGGGTCGCTCGACCCGGCAAGGCCCGCAACCCGGCCAAGCTCTTCGACTCAGCAAGGTACGTCGACCCGGCCACAGCAACTGATGCAAGACAACCCAACCCGGCACAACCAAGGCTTCCCCAACAAGCCGACCCCACCCGTGGCGATCACGGCAACCCAGCCACGGGTCAGCTCCCATCCCATCCAGGCCGTACGATGGGACGAGACTTCAATCACCGATGACCAAGACTACAGTGCTTCCGCCCATGCCTATGGTCAGCCGAAGCGTGGCAACAGTGCTCCTCACCTACCCGCTGACCGGGGCTGGCGTGGCAGTGCTCCCGCCCTCACCGCTGACGGCAGCAGGCGGCAACCTGACGGAGAGCACTATACATGACTTGACTCGGCCACGCCCTGACGATCGACAAGACGACGCACAATTCCCCTAGGCACGCAGGGCCCGCACCTAGGGGAACCCGGCGAACCACAGGCCCTCAAGCGGGACCCAGCTCGGTATCCCGGACACCGACAATATGGACCCACCGACTCGGCATATTATCATTGTAATCCTAGGTGGGTTGATCTATAACCCCCCCAGGAACCCACGCCTGCAGAGTCATGTATGAGACACGAGAGAAACACAAGTAAGCATAGGACTAGCCACCCAACGGCAACACTGGAGAGAAGGAGCAGCCCAAGCCTTGGCCAGCTTCCTTCCTCCTCCATACAGCTCTAGAGGCAACATTGTACTATCAATCATCCAACTAAACTCGGCAGGAGTAGGGGTATTATCTCTCTGGAGAGCCTCGAACCTGGGTATGTCTGGCGTCCCGTGCCCGCGCATGCCAACCTCGCCTCTGGAGCCCACCAGCGCCCTCGAGCCTCCTCCTCTTTTTAGACATCCCTTGGCATCTGCCGTGCACCCACCACGACAAGATCCATGTATGAGAACAAAGTGTGGACTTTGGTGGATTTGCCCGATGATCGGCAAGCCATAGAAAATAAATGGATCTTCAAGAAGAAGGCTGGCGCTAACGGTAATGTTACTGACTACAAAGCTCGACTTGTTGCGAAAGGTTTTTGACAAGTTCAAGGAGTTAACTACGATGAAACCTTCTCACCCATAGTGATGCTTAAGTGTGTCCGAATCATATTAGCAATTGCCGCATTTTATGATTATGAAATCTAGCAAATGGATGTCAAAACTGCATTCCTTAATGGATTTCTTAAACAAGAGTTGTATATGATGCAACCAGAAGGTTTTGTCAATCCAAAGGGTGCTAACAAAGTGTGCAAGCTTCAGCGATCCATTTATGGACTGGTGCAAGCCTCTCGGAGTTAGAATATACGCTTTGATAGTGTGATCAAAGCATATGGTTTTATATGGACTTTTGGAGAAGCCTGTGTAGAGAGTGGGAGCTCTCTAGCATTTCTAATATTATATGTGGATGACATATTGTTAATTGAAAATAGTACAGAATTTCTGGATAGCATAAAAGTATACTTGAATAAGAATTTTTCAATGGAAGACCTCGGTGAAGCTACTTACATATTGGGCATCAAGATCTATAGAGATATATCAAGACGCTTAATTGGACTTTCACAAAGCACATACCTTGATAAAGTTTTGAAGAAGTTGAAATGGATCAGTCAAAGAAAGGGTTCTTGCCTGTGTTACAAGGTGTGAAGTTGAGTCAGCCTCAATGCCCGACCAATGCAGAAGATAGAGAAAAAAATGAAAGTCATTCCCTATGCTTCAACCATAGGTTCTATCATGTATGCAATACTGTGTACCAGACCTGATGTGTGCCTTGCTATAAGTATAGGAGGGAGGTACCAAAGTAATCCAGGAGTGGAGCACTGGACAACGGTCAAGAACATCCTGAAATACCTGAAAAGGACTAAGGATATGTTTCTCGTTTATGGAGGTGACAAAGAGCTTTTAGTAAATGGTTACGTCCATGCAAGCTTTGACACTGATCCGGATAACTCTAAGTCGCAATCCAAATACGTATTTATATTGAATGGTGTAGCTGTCAGTTGGTGCAGTTAAGCAGAGCGTCGTGGCTGGATCTATGTGTGAAGCGGAGTAATGCTTCGGAAGCAGCAAATGAAGGAGTCTGGATGAAGGAGTTCATATCCGATCTAGGTGTTATACCCAGTGTATCGGGTCTAATGAAAATCTTTTGTGACAATACTGGTGCAATTGCCTTGGCAAAGTAATCCAGATTTCACAAGAGAACCAAACACATCAAGAGATGCTTCAATTCCATCCGTCATCAAGTGACGGAGGGAGACATAGAGATTTGCAAGATACATGTGGATCCGAATGTTGCAGCCCCGTTGACTAAGCCTCTTCCACGAGCAAAACATGATCAGCACCAAGACTCCATGGGTGTTAGAATCATTACATTTTAATCTAGATTATTGACTCTCGTGCAAGTGGGGGACTGTAGGAAATATGCCCTAGAGGCAATAAATCGATAATAAAGTTGTTATTTATATTTCCTTATATCATGATAAATGTTTATTATTCATGCTAGAATTGTATTAATCGGAAACTTAGTACATGTGTGAATACATAGACAAAACATAGTGTCCCTAGTATGCCTCTACTTGAATAGCTCGTTAATAAAAGATGGTTATGTTTCCTAACCATAAACATGTGTTGTCATTTGATGAACGGGATCACATCATTAGAGGATGATGTGATGGACAAGACCCACCTGTTAGCTTAGCATTATGATCATTACAATTTCATTGCTACTGTTTTCTTCATGACTTATACATGTTCCTATGACTATGAGATTATGCAACTCCCGAATAACGGAGAAACACCTTGTGTGCTATCAAACATCACAACGTAACTAGGTGATTATAAAGATGCTCTACAGGTGTCTCCGAAGGTGTTTGTTGGGTTGGCATAGATCAAGATTAGGATTAGTCTCTCCGTATATCGGAGAGGTATCTCTGGGCCCTCTCGGTAATCCTCATCACTATAAGCCTTGCAAGCAATGTGATTAATGAGTTAGTTGCGGGATGAAGCATTACAGAACGAGTAAAGAGACTTGCCGGTAACAAGATTGAACTAGGTATGATGATACCGATGATCGAATCTCAGGCAAGTAACATACTGATGACAAAGGGAACAACGTATGTTGTTATGCAGTTTGACCGATAAAGATCTTCGTAGAATATGTGGGAGCCAATATGAGCATCCAGGTTCCGCTATTGGTTATTGATCGGAGAGGTGTCTCGGTCATGTCTACATAGTTCTCGAACCCCTAGGGTCGGCACGCTTAATGTTCGATGACGATTTGTATTATGAGTTATGTGATTTGATGACCGAAGTTTGTTTGGAGTCACGGATGAGATCGCGTACATGATGAGGAGTCTCGAAATGGTCGAGACATAAAGAATAATATATTGAACGATGGTATTCGGACACCGAAAGAGTTCCGAGAAGTACCGGGTAAAAAGGAGTGCCGGAGGGGTTATCGGAACCCCCCGGGGAAGCAATGGGCCATCATGGACCATAGGGGAGAGAGAGGACAGCCCACAAGGGGGTGGAGCCCTCCCCCTATAGGGAGTCTGAATAGGACTAGGGGAGGGCACGACCCCCCTTTCCCTGTCCCTCTCCCTCTCCCTTCCTTCTTCCCCCCTTCCACCAAGGGTAATCCTACTAGGACTTGGAGTCCTAGTAGGACTCCTCCTTATTGGCGCGCCCTACAGGGTTGGCCGGCTTCCCGCTCTCCTCCTTTATATACGGGGGCAAGGGGCACCCCAAAGCACAACAGACAATCTCTTAGCCATGTGCGATGCCACCCCTATAAAATTTAACACCTCGGTCATATCGTCGTAGTGCTTAGGCAAAGCCCTGCGCCGCTAACATCATCATCACCGTCACCACGCCGTCGTGCTGACGGAACTCTCCCTCCTCCTCAACTGGATCAAGAGCGCAAGGGACGTCATTATGCTGAACATGTGCTGAACACGAAGGTGCCATACGTCCGGTACTTGGATCGGTTGGATCGTGAAGACGTTCGACTACATCAACCGCGTTACTAAACGCTTCCGCTTTCGGTCTACGAGGGTACATGGACACGATCTCCCGTCTCATTGCTATGCATCTCCTAGATAGATCTTGCGTGATCATAGGATTTTTTGAATTACTACGTTCCCCAACACCCTCGACCTCCATGGCCCCTGCTGCTACTTTACGTCCACATACACGCAGTCACAGTGGCATTTTCAACCAAAGCAGCGCCATGATGGTACTGTTGCTTGGCTTGCTGCATGCATGACTGCTGAGCTTGTGGATCCGTCGTCTGAACCGCATACGTATCAAGTTTGTATGAGCATTCCTCATTGGAGAGAGGCCATGGAGCAGGAGTATCACGCTCTTCTTCATAATAAGATGTGGACTCTTGTCCCTCCACCACCATGAGTTAACGTTATTGATTCTAAACGGGTTTTCAAAGTGAAGAAGCATTCTGATGGGTCTATTGAGCGCTACAAAGCGCGTCTGGTTGCCAGAGGATTTCGGCAGCGCTATGGTCTTGAGTACGAAGTCACCTTCAGTCTGGTGGTTAAGCCTACCACCATCAAGCTTCTTCTCTCCCTTGCAGTTACTCGAGCTTGGTTTCTTCGTCAGCTTGATGTGCAGAATGCTTTCCTTCATGGCATATTGGTGGAGGAGGTTTATATGCAATAGCCTCCTGGTTTTTCTGATCCTGATCGTCCTGATTATCTCTGTTGTCTCACCAAAGCACTCTATGGTATGAAGCAAGCACCCCGTGCTTGGCATGTTTGTCTTGCAATGACCCTTCGTGCTCATTTTTTTGCATCATCGACTGCTGACTCATCACTATTTCTTCTACAGAAGCTTGAGGTCACTATGTACTTGCTGGTCTATGTGGATGATATTATTCTTGTCAGCTCCTCTCAGTCGACTGCTACTTCTCTTGTTCGATCCCTTGGTGCTGATTTTGCTTTCAAAGATCTTGGGAAGCTTCACTACTTTCTTGGTGTGGAGGTTTCTTCTTTGCCTGATGGACTTGTTATGACGCAGAAGAAGTACTCTTTGGATTTGTTGCAGCGGGCTGGGATGCTTAAGTGCAAACCGACAACTACACCTATGTCTACCACTGACAAGATCACTGCTATTGGCGGTGAGCTTATGTCGTCTGCTAATGCGATGAAGTATAGGAGTATTGTTGGTGGTCTTCAGTACTTGACGATCACGAGACCGGATATTTCTTTTGCTGTCAACAGAGTGTGTCAGTATCTGCAGGCGCCTCGTGACACTCATTGGTCTGCTGTTAAGCGCATATTGTGCTACATCCGATTCACCGTATCTCATGGACTGCATATATGACTGAACCCCTCTGGGGTCCTCTCGGCGTACTCTGATGCGGACTAGGTCGGCAGTCCGGATGGCAGGCGATCCATGGGGGGCTATGATAAGTTCTTTGGCTCTAACTTGATCGCATGGAGTGCTCGGAAACAGGCTATTGTTTCACGTAGTAGTATTGAAGCTGAGTATAAGGCTATGACTAATGCTACTGCAGAAATTATCTGGGTACAGTCTTTGCTTCAGGAATTGGGTATATCAGAATCACAGTCTCCTATCCTTTGGTGTTACAACATCGGTGCTACATACCTTTCTACAAATCCGGTATTTCATGCCCGAACAAAACACATTGAAGTTGGCTATCACTTTGTGCGGGAACGTGTCTCTCAGAAGCAACTACAGATCAGGTTCACTCTTCCAAGGATCAACTTGCAGACATCTGCACCAAGCCATTGTCTCTACCACAGTTTGAGGCTTGTAGACGCAATCTTACCCTTCTAGATTCTTTAGGAAGTGGCTAAGATTGAGGGAGGGTGTTAGACTGTATAGCTTCTATATACATATAGGTATGTTGTACATTGTGCCCCACTCATTATATATATGTGATAGTCCACCCCCAGAGGGTCGTGCCGGTTCCCTCCCAAACCTATTGTCTCACAACATGACACATGCAGATATCTTAAGGGGAACATAATTATTCCAGGAGCACAGTGTCCCTAGAACCTAATGCCTTCGTCCGGTCCTCGAGACCACAAGGACCTTAATATATTTAAGTTAACCGCCACAGGTATGGGACAAGAAGTAGAATGATTGAGTTATCTTAACATAGTGCATCTTGAGGGATAAAGTTATGTGAGCGAGAAAACTCAAAAGTAGACCACCGCATCCTATAATGCGGGTACTGACTTAGTCACAATGTGACATAGTCGTAAAACCGATCTCCATTCCGCGCCCGTCCTGAATGAGGCCGTGCCTAGATGCCAACAATCTCATCTAAAACATCACATACTTCTCTTAGTTTATTTTCTCTGCTTAGTTTAGTATTTATTTTCCATTCCCCAGCAACCTACTTAAGTGAGCTATTTCCAAACTCTGGTTTAGGTGTGAGTGTGGTTGTGTTAAGTGACAATGCAGCTGCGGGGATTATGGTGCCATCCTATTCGCTCTCCGTGGGATCGACAAACCTTACATAACACGAAATTGCTATATAGCCTTGTGCACTTGCAGACCATCAAGATCTACCAATGTACTCGATGTAGAAATGCTTCTCGTCATAATCCATCATGTTTGCTTGAAAGTAAACAACAAAAACGACAATAAATTTAACTACGACATTTGCCCAAACATTTGTTGGGCGCGGTGTCCACCGGATGACAATGTCAGGGGCGGAGGGTATGTGGGCGGCGGCTGCATCAAGCGTGGAAGGAAGGTGTAGGCAAATCCGGTTTGGTGTCCAGGTGGAGTAGCGCAGGTCCGGCAAGGCCTTGGCGATCGAGTGGGTGTGGTACAACAACGGCGTTGGTCTCAGGCTACCTTAACATAGAGGGGGGTTAAAGTGAGAAAATCGAAGCTTCGGGTAAGGTTTTTGGGTGGGTCGAGCTTGTCGCACGCTAGAGGTCATACACCCGCAAACCTCTCCATCTTCACTTTAGTTTGTGGGATTTCAGACATTTTGACCACAAGTTCTGACATTTAATTGTGTTTTGTTGCACCACGTTAGAGTTGGCCTTAGTATTTTTAGAGCATGAGTATGACATATGATCCAGTCTATAAGAGCATCTACAGCCGGGCGTCCCAAATCCACCTCAAACGTCCGAGCAGATGGCCCGGTAAATGACCGATCATAAAAAGCGACCCAGACGGACTCCTCAAACAAGCCTCAAACGCGCGGATTGACCGGCACCCCTCATATCCAGTGTCGTGATCCTAAGACTGACAGTAGAAAGGGGGGTAGGTATGGAGAGGCAAGATCTCAGCAATGGTGAAGGTGTACACGCGGGATTTATGAGTTCAGGCCCTTCACAGCGGAAGTAACAGCCCTACGTCTCGGTGCCCGGAGGCGGTCGATTGGATTATGTGCGATATTACAGGGGGTGCGAACCCTTGTCCCAGAAGAGGGGGGTGGCTTATATAGAGTGCGCCAGGACCCCCGCCCACCACCATTACAAGGGGCTTAATGTACATAAAGTAAGGGGCGTTACTGGTAACGTGAGCCTTAAGTACTCTTAATGCTTATAAAGACTAAGGAGTGAATGTCTGGCCGTTGTGTGCCCTTCCAACTCCTGGTCTTTGATAAGCCGAGTGACTCTCCATATGGTCGAGTGACGGTAGGGAGGAGGACCTCCGAGTGATGTGGCCGTCGAGTGGATTGCACTCGACGTATTCGATCGGTGCTCTCCTGTTGTCTCTTGGTCCTTTTATCTTCGAGGGTAGTGACCTTGGGTAGGACGTATAGGTCAGGCCTATGACCCTACCCCAGGTCTGTATCCGCGTCAGTAGCCCCTGAATGGATTAAGGTGCGAGTGCAAAGTAGGTTGAAGTTGAACCTGCTCCGAGTTTCGTGTCTTCACGAGTGTTTTCTGCAAGACTGAACGCCCGCGTTGGTACTTCGGTGTCGACTCAGTCGCCTTGATCCATTCAGTGAGCTATCGACTAAACTGGTGACCTCATGCGTCGAGTGCTGTGTTAGAGCGCGAGATCTTGGGAGCGATTGTCTGCGATGTATCCCGGAATTCACGGGATATGAAATTTCAGGGAAGCGCGTGGGCCGGAGAGCGCCGAAACGGGCGGTCCGGATAAGTAGCGATGCCTCGATTGCCGCACTGCCTTTTTCGCCACGTATGCTGCGCGCAACTGTTGCGGGATTTGACGGGATTGCTTGGTCCCACGCGTCAGTCACTCGGAAGTGACCCTTTAAAAGGTGACGGGGCCGAGGCGCTTGCACTGTGCACGCATGTTCCCCCTTCTTTCTCCTCCACTTCTCCACCGCGCCTAGCGCCTCCGCTCTCGATGCCGCTGCTCCCTCGCCATGGTGAAGGGCAAGACGGCGGTGCTAGAGCGCGCTAAGAAAGCGACGGGGTGGCGAAAGACAAGAAGCAGAACTGCGGATCGTCGTCGCGTGCGGGGCTGCCTCCGGGCTGGATCCAGGGCGATTGGATCCGGTCTTCGGTCCGGCAGGAGGATCTGGCCGAACTGGAGGAGTCAGGGATGATTGCCAAGGGAGCGGCGAGGCTGCCGAAGGGGGAGACGGAACCACAACCTCGACCGGGTGAGTGTGTTCTGCTCGCCACTCACGTCGACCGGTGTTTCTCGCTCCCTCCGCACCCTTTCTTCCGGGGATTTTTGAACTTCTTTGGCGCTCAGCTCCACCATTTTTCTCCCAACACCATCACGTATTTAGCTGTGTTTGTATCGATGTGCGAGAACTTCTTAGGGTGTCGCCCGCACTGGGGTCTCTTCAAACATATCTTCACCATTCGTCCCCAGTCAGTAAAAAAGGCGAACTCGAGTGACTCGAAAACCCACATCATCCAGATGTGCGGGGGTTTAGGTATCCAAAAGAGGAATAGGAGTGCCTTTCTTGCTATGACTCTCCCTGAATCTGTTAGAGGTTGGAAGTCGTCCTAGTTCTACTGCCAGGACGTCGCAGCTCTAGGTCAGTCGACCGGTCTCCCCCACTTCTCGTTCGACCGTGTTCAGACTCCTGCTCCACTGAAAGTAACCGCTGCTGAGACCGTGGAGACGAGGATGTTGGTGGACAGAGTGGTCCAGCTCATCAATGATGGCGTTACCGTCCTGGACTTGCTGGAAGTGTTCCTCAGTCGACGCATCCATCCTCTCCAGGCCCGCGATCACCTGATGTGGCTATATTCCGGACCGGACGACACTGCTCGGGTCCATCCAGAAGAAGTACTGTCCGAAACCGTAGCTTTGTGGCTGAGGGGCATCACAGGCAACCAGGACAACCCTAGAGGATCCAGGCAAGTCGTCCCCTTCAGCGATGGTAACCCGCCCGACAAGGTATACTCTTTGTTCCGACTACTTCCCGCTCGCGTTCCGACTGTACTTGATGTTGGCTGACTCTTACTCGATCGATTTGCTCTGTAGGTATTCACTGAGATGCATTCGATGCCCAATGGCGAACAAGCTTTGGAGCAGGACTAGGAGGGGGAGGACAGTGCGGAGGAGAGTGGCGAGTGGGAGTCTTCGGGAGAAGAGGAGGAGGAGGAGAGCGAGGAGTCGGACGAGGAGGAAGAAGTTGACTCGCCGCCGCGCTCTGAACGTCGATCCAAACAGCTGCATGATCCGTCTGGCGGGCACAGGAAAAGCGTGGCCCAGAGTGCCAATACTCAG
The DNA here is from genome assembly GCF_018294505.1 of Triticum aestivum. Taxonomy (NCBI): domain Eukaryota; kingdom Viridiplantae; phylum Streptophyta; class Magnoliopsida; order Poales; family Poaceae; genus Triticum; species Triticum aestivum. Next base: position 142,036,876 of record NC_057813.1, on the reverse strand, counting down.
AAGCGCACTCGGACGACGACTCCGGAGCTGACGGAGAAGGTGGCCAAGCAGCCTAAAGTTGCTCCTCCCAAGGCTCAGAAGACATTGCCACGGATCAAGATGGGCGTCCCTGTTGCTTCGGGGTGAGTATCTCGCTTGCGTTTTCATAGGTCGACTGAAGATTTTCTTGTTCTGACCAACCAATTCATGTGTATTTCAAGTCCCACCTCTGCTGCCACTGACATGGACATTGACAAGGCGCCAGGAGACGAAGAGGCCACCTCACGAGTTGGTAAGTCTGATCGACCAAGCTTCATTAAGTTGAGTAGATAGCCAATCGGCAGAGTTTCTGACATTTCTCTTTTTCTGTAGTTCTGCAAGAAGTTGTTGTGCTTCCTGATGATGAAGAAGAGGTGCCTCTACAGGAGAGGAGGAGGAGGAGGAGCGGGAGCTCTGGCAGGAGGAGGCTTGAAGTTTAGGTTCCTCAGCCGGCACCGGCGCTCGAGGTGGTGGTCGATCATTCAGGAGAGCCTGTTCGGACCAGCGTCACATTCACCAGCCCGTTGACGACTGATTGTCCGGCGGACTCGACTACACCGACTCCTGCTGCTCCAGTGCAACCCCACGCCTCTGACCCGGCAACTACTTCGGCTGCTCTGCAGCCATCACTTTTTGCTGCGTATCAGACTCCGGATGACTCACCGAGTGCCGCTAGGGAAGCTCTTCGCCAGGTGAGCCTTGTCATGGAGCTGGTGAAGGTGGTCCACGAGGCTAGCCAAGTGGCTTACAACGCCAGTACTGCCCTTCAGGCCAATGTTTAGGTCGGCAAGGCTCCGACTGAACTTTCGAATGTTGCCTTATATCTGATCACCCACTGGGGTGTTTGTTTGCTTAGAGCTTGGGAAATCTTCAATGTCACTCGACTTGTGTTGAATCTTAGCGGACTTTCTGAACCAGTGGGGGAACGCCGAGTGCACCCACTGGGTGTAGTCCCCGAGACCATGGTCGACTGCTGGCAGTCGACTGAGGTCTTAGAATGTATCTCTTTCTTTCCTCTCTTTTTTGAACTCACGCTAGCCAGACCCTGTTGAGTATTGATCTAAACCATTGGGGGCACGCTAAGTGCACCCACTAGGTGTAGTCCCCGAGACTACTTGGTGAATATTTTATTCGGTAGTAGTCTTAGAATATCTTTTCTCTGTCGACGCTTCTTATTTCTATCGACTGATAAATCATTCTTGCTGACTGCAGAGGTCTTCTGATCTTGGAGCTCGTCTTTCCGAGTTGAAGAAGAAGCATATCAGCGTTGAACTTGACCTTGAACTCGCAAAGAAGAATCTCAAGACTGCAGAACAAGAGACATCCATCATGGGAGGTAATCATTCGACTATCTTGTCTGCTTAGTAGTTCGCACTTTCCACTGCTTTTCATTCAGTCTCTTTGAACCGAGTGACTTCACACAAGCAGATGTGTGTAGTGAAAACCGCCAACTTCAGGCTCGTCTGAAGAGTGTTGTTTCTTTAGTGAGAATGAAGGAGGCTTTGGAGAAGAAGGACCAGGACCTTGCTGCTGCCCACAAAGAAGCACATGAGTAGATGACGCTTGCGGACCAGAAGCTAGCTTCAGTCAGCAAGTTGGAGGATGACAACTCGAAGTTGAAGACTGCCGTCTCGGACGCCAATCGGGAAGTCGAGCAACTGAGGAAGGACAAGGAGAATCTGACCACTGAAGTCGACGACCTCTGAGCAAAAACGGGCAAGCTAGAGTCCTATTTGCAACAACTTGCGGCGAAGCTTGTCTTGAAGCTTGAAGGTATGCCTGTTCAATTAGATAACTGCCGTCGACTGAAATTTGCAATACTGTCAACTCATTGTTTTTTGCGATTTAACAGAACTTTGCCAGGACTTTGAAGCTGAAACTAGATGGGTAGAGACAGGTCTCGACCCCATCAATTGTCCCGTGAAAGATGAAGTTGTGATGAACTTGCTTCGATTGGAATCACGCTTGGACGGAGCTGTCGACTGCCTGGCTCGGCTGAAGGCTGTGATGACCCGAGTGGACGCCGAACTCTAGCCTTAGGTAGAACTTTCTCAAAGTCACGAGTTGCTGATGACTTGACTCAACCAAATCTCTAACCGAGTGCAAGAGTGGAAGAAGTCCTCTGCCCGCTGTGGCGCTGACGTCGCCTTGTCATTGGTTCACGTGCACTGCAAGGAGGCTAAAGAAGAGAAGCTGGCGGCCCTCAAGGTAGCGAATACTAAGAAGCACTCTTTCCAGGACTTCATGGACACCTTCCTCGAGGAAGCTACCCACATTGCCGACAGCATCGATCTTGATAGCTTCTGCAATCCGTCCAGCCCTTCTCCCGTCGAGTGATGGAAAAACATTATGCTCCACTTTTATTCGCCTCGGAATGCCGAGTGATTTTGTAATTGTTAAAACTCTTTTGGGCCTCACGCCCGAGTACTTTTAATCTGCGGTTAGGAACCTCTGGACTTATCTTTGAATATGTTGGGTTTATCGTCGAGTGAAATCTGTTCTTCACTTGGATCGGTTTCTCATTGTTTGATGCAGGTGCTGAAGAAGGATTAGCAGTCGACCCGGTGGATGAGCCTTTGGCAGCATTGATCAGCTCATCAGCGAGGTACTCATCTTGACGTTCCTGTCATCAGAAAGGGGCTGATCGTTGGGTGGGTGCATACAATCTCGTCCTTCTTCTTGACGGTGCAGCCACCGGGGGGGGGGTGAGGGAGTCCTGGATTAGGGGGTATCCAGACAACCAGACGGTATACATCGTCCGGACTATTGACGCGTGAAGATACAAGACACAAGACTCCGACCCGTGTCCGAATGGGACTCTCCTTTGCGTGGAAGACAAGCTTGGCGATCCGGATATTATATTTCCTTCCTTGTATCCGACTCCATGTAAACCCTAGCTCTCTCCGGTGTCTATATAAACAGGAGAGGATGGTCCTTAGAAGGCCGATCACAATTACAATCATACCATCATAGGCTAGCTTCTAGGGTTTAGCCTCTACGATCTCGTGGTAGATCTACTCTTGTACTACTCATATCTTCAATATTAATCAAGCAGGAAGTAGGGTTTTACCTCCATCGAGAGGGCTCGAACCAGGGTAAACATTGTGTCCCTTGCTTCCTGTCACCATTGAGGGAGTCCTCGATCAGGGGGTATCTGGACAGCCGGTCTATATACATCGTCCGGACTATAGAAGTGTCAAGATACAAGACTCAAGACTTTGGCTCGTGTCCGGATCGGACTCTCCTTTGCATGGAAGACAAGCTTGGCGATCCGGATATTATTTTTCCTTCCTTGTAACCGACTCCATGTAAACCCTAGCTCTCCGGTGTCTATATAAACCAGAGAGCATGGTCCTTAGAAGGCCGATCAAAATTACAATCATACCATCATAGGCTAGCTCTTAGGGTTTAGCCTCTACGATCTCGTGGTAGATCTACTCTTGTACTACCCATATCTTCAATATTAATCAAGCAGGAAGTAGGGTTTTACCTCCATCGAGAGCACCCGAACCTGGGTAAACATTGTGTCCCTTGCTTCCTATTACCATCAGCCTAAGACTAACACATCGGGACCCCCTACCCGAGATCCGCCGGTTTTGACACCAACATTGGTGCTTTCATTGAGAGTTCCTCTATGTCGTCGCTTCGAGGCTTGATGGCGTCTTCAATCATCAACAACACGGTCCAGGGTGAGATTTTTCTCCCCAGACAGATCTTTGTGTTCGGCGGCTTCACACCGCGGGCCAATTCGCTTAGCCACTTGGAGCAGATCGATAGCTTCGCCCCTGACCACCAGATCAGGTTCGGATACTTGAACTACACGGCAGATGTCCGCGGAGATTTGATCTTCGACGGATTCGAGCCTGTTCCAGGAACGCCAGACAGTCACGACGAGCATGGCCTGGACATGTTGTTGGACAATGCTTGGGACATCGTCCCTGAAGCTGCCTCGGATCTACATCCGGGGCAGGTTGCGTTGCCTATGGACGGAGGGCTGGACCCCTCCCCGCAGGCCGCACACTCATCGGCGGTGGAGCCGAACACAGGTCTCACCTCCATGGAGGCCTGTAACCCTGGGACCCCATATTCTTATCCAACTGTTGGCCCTGGCCCGCACACTCTCGAGCCAGCCGAGCCAGGTTGGGCTCCGGTGATGGAGTTTACCGCAGCGGACATCTTTCAGCACTCACCTTTTGGCGACATGCTGAACTCATTAAAGTCTCTCTCTCTGTCAGGAGGCTCTGAGACAAACTATGTCTGGCTTGAGTGGGAAGCAGGCGACGAAGGAATTTGCTGCCCACCCACAACCCACTTTGTCACCACGATCGATGATTTAACCGACGTGCTCGACTTAGAATTCGAAGATATCGACGGTATGGACGACGATGCAGGAGACATACAGGAGCCACCGCTCACAGGGTGGTGGACAGCCACTTCTTCATATGATATATATATGGTGGACACTCCAAAAGAAACCAATGGCGATGAGGCAATGGAGGCTAACCCCTCCAAGAAAAAAGCAAAGCATGGGCGTTGCAGCGCCGCTCCAAGCCCCGCCAAGGCAATACCGGCACCGGAGACGATAATAATCCGGACAGTGCCGACGATGAATACAACCCCGAACAGCCCGCATTCGAGCAGGCCGAACAGGAAGACGGGCATGACAGCCCAGATGAACAGGCGACGGACGGGTATCCGGAGGAGGACAACTACATGCCCCTCTCCGAAGATGAGGTTAGCCTCGGCGACGACGAGTTCGGCGTACCCGAAGACCCCGCAGAGCAGGAGCGCTTCAAGCGTCGGATTATTGCCACTGCGAGAAGCCTGAAGAAGAAGAAGCAGCAGCTTCAAGCTGATCAAGATCTGCTCACAGATAGATGGACACAAGTCCTAGCAGCCGAGGAATATGGACTGGAGCACCAAACGGCTGACCGGCCACCTCGAGGTCGGGACAAAACAGCATATCAGCCGGAATACCAGCCTACAGCCCCGTGCCGGTTTACTATGGCCCGGGGCAATACTCAGGACCTGCGTGATAAACTGGGTAACGCCGCAGGACAACCAAGATCGATCTACGGATCATGGGGGCGCGCCGAAGCACATGACGAGGACCGTCATACCAGATACAGTAATAGCAAATACGGCCGGGCCGAATACAATCAGTCAGACGCAGTCGTACTGCGCCGCGACATAGCCCGGCACAGAGGCGCTGCACACCCCCTCTGCTTCACTGATGAAGTGATGGATCATGAATTCCCAGAAGGGTTTAAACCCATAAACATCGAATCATACGATGGCACAACAGACCCCGCTGTATGGATCGAGGATTTCCTTCTCCACATTCACATGGCCCGCGGAGATGATCTACATGCCATCAAGTATCTTCCCCTTAAGCTCAAAGTACCTGCCCGGCACTGGCTAAACAGCCTGCCCGCAAATTCCATTGGCAGTTGGGAAAATCTGGAAGACGCATTTCTTGACAACTTCTAGGGCACATATGTGCGACCTCCGGACACCGATGACTTGAGCCACGTTACTCAACAGCCCGGAGAATCAGCCAGGAAATTCTGGACTCGGTTCCTAACTAAAAAGAACCAAATAGTCGACTGTCCGGACGCCGAAGCCCTGGTGGCCTTCAAGCATAATATCCATGACGAGTGGCTCGCCAGACAGCTCGGCCAGGAAAAACCAAAGTCCATGGCAGCTCTCACGACACTAATGACCCGCTTTTGCACGGGCGAAGATAGCTGGTTGGCTCGCAGTAGCACTACGCCACATTCTGGAACTTCAGATGTCCGGGACAATAATGGCAAGCCACGGCGCAACAGACACAAGCGACGGAACAATGGCGACAACACCGAAGACACGGCGGTCAATGTCGGATTCAGCGGATCCAAATCCGGTCAGCGGAAGAAGCCATTCAAGAGAAACAATAAGGGACCGTCCAGTCTAGACCGCATACTGGAGCGCTCGTGCCAAATTCATGGCACCCCGGACAAGCCAGCCAACCACACCAATAGAGACTGTTGGGTATTTAAACGGGCCGGCAAAATAAACGCCGAAAACAAGGACAAGGGGCTGCACAGCGACGATGACGACGAGCCCCGGCGTCCGAACATGGGGGGGGGGCAGAAGAAATTCCCCCCCCCCCAGGTGAAAACGGTCAACATGATCTACGCCACCCACATCCCCAAGCGGGGACGGAAGCGAGCACAACGGGACGTATACGCGATGGAGCCAGTCGTCCCCAAATTCAACCCACGGTCAGCTTGTCCGATCACCTTTGATCATAGGGATCATCCTACTAGCATCCGTCACGGCGGCTCAGCTGCATTGGTTTTAGACCCAATTATAGATGGATTTAACCTCACAAGAGTCCTTATGGACGGAGGCAACAGCCTGAACCTGCTTTATCAGGACACAGTGTGCAAAATGGGCATCGATCCTTCAAGGATTAAGCCCACCAAAACCACCTTTAAGGGTGTCATTCCTGGAGTAGAGGCCCATTGTACGGGCTCTATAACATTGGAAGCGGTCTTCGGATCTCCGGATAACTTCCGAAGCAAAGAGCTAATCTTTGATATCGTCCCTTTCCGTAGTGGTTACCACGCACTGCTCAGACGAACCGCATTTGCCAGATCAATGCGGTACCACACTATGCATACCTCAAGCTCAAGATGCCAGGCCTGCGCGGGGTCATAATAGTCAACGGAAATATGGACCGCTCTCTCCGTACAGAAGAACACACTGCGTCCCTTGCGGCTGAAGTACAATGCGGCCTCGTCCGGCAAACCACCAATCCAGCGACGACAACCTCAAGCTCCGTCAAGCGAGGGTGGAACACCCCGCAACAGGATCATCAGGCACGTCAAGAGCATGACTAGCAGTCCGGCCTCCGCCCAAGTCCCACCCAAGCAGCATTCGTGCTACGCGTACACAATTACGCACTCAAAATACCATGGTCACGGGCGGAGGCGTAACAGTGGCTCAGTTAACATTACGGTATTGCTTCGTAACCTTTCCTTTTACCCTTAAGGACGTCGCTTTAGTGCAGCTTCTCCAGAAGAGCCGGATTGTCGTACTTACAAAGGAGAGGAAACCCAGGAGGTAACAGGCTTCGGGCACACCAGGAAACATCCAGGTGGAATCTATTCACGATCGTTGTTCCTGCTTTATCTATCTGTATGTAGCCTGCTCCTGGATAGGATATGTCAAATAATCCTATTTATCTCCGCTTAATGCATTCATTGTAAACATACGCTTAAACATATTATTCATCAATGGGAGACCATATGTAGCGTTAGCTTACTTATTTTTATTTGAACATTTTTTATAAATGTCTATTTGATTTTGCATCCGTACACTTTGGTACGTTGATTTTGCCAGGGCTTCTTATAGCGCCCCATAATACGACAAGACAAGTCTGAACACTTTCAACAGTGCGGCCCCCCGAACTTATAGCATTATATGCATCAGCTCCGAATCATGTCTTGGGTTACAGTTGGGATAGCCCGACTCCCTTGTTTTGGTGACTTACGTTCCGTTAATGCGGCTAAGGTAGCGCAGGGAGAACTACTGCGATTGTGCCCTGGTTTTTCCGGACGAGCACCTCAGTAGAGAAAGCACAAAACTGTCCGGCATGATGTGGTGAGAGCTGGTCGCTGTTCGAGAGGTCTTAAAATCCTTAAAGATTTTTCCGCTTTAGGCGATAATTCGGCTTTGTCCGATATAGGCGTGTATAGCGCCCCAATTCGGCCTTCTAGATTCTAGGGGCTTCACCGAAATTTAAAATCAAAGACTTCTATGGCTAAGTGAAGGTTATAAAGCCGTATAGTCCGATTGCCTGGTTCGTTGCGCTGGACACCTCCTTAAGGGACCAAACATTTGGATAAAGAGTGTCCGGGTTTTCCACGAACACCCCAGTACTAGTTACACGGGGGCGGAAGCCGATGACTGGGCTACTTTCAGAATTTGATAAACAGCTGCACAGAAGGTAATATTTTAAATCACAAAAGAGCTCCATAGCGCAAGTAACTTCGTCTTTAAATTACAAACATGACAGTGGTGAATTCATTCAAAAATTATGTCTTTAGTACACTCATCGGCCACGAGGCAAGCACCCTTCATAACGCCATCATAATACTTCTCGGGGACATGATGCGGCTTGCCCTTCGGCGGCCCGTCCTTCACCAGCTTCTCCGCATCCAGCTTGCCCCAATGCACCTCCACGCGGGCAAGGGCCCGGCGGGCACCCTCAATGCAAACAGATCGCTTGATGACTTCCAGTCGCGGACAGGCATCCACCATCCGCTTGATCAGGCCGAAGTAGCTGGTGGGCAGAAGCTCACCAGGACATATCCAGTCTATGAGATCCTTCATAGCCACTTTGGCCGCCTTGTGGAGTTCGACCAACTGCTTCAGTTGGTCACTCAGAGGCGTTGAATGTTCGGCCCCAGCATACTGGGACCAGAACAACTTCTCTGTTGAGCTCCCCTCCTGGGCATGGTAGAACTCCGCGGCATCTGATATGCTGTGTGGTAGATCTGCGAATGCCCCTGGAGAGCTCCGAATTCGGGTAAGTAAAAGAAACGCCTCCTCCACATGTTTGCTTTGCAAAAAAAATTCTTACCCACCGCTATCTTTTTAGCCTCCTGGATCTCTTGTTGTGCCCTCTCGGCTTCGGCCTTGGCGTCTTTAATATTTGTAAGGGCCTTCGCAAGCTCGGCCTCTTTTGCTTTCAGCTCACGCTCTCTGGACTCGAGCTTCTTGCCGAGCTCCTGGAGCTCTTCTTGTACTTCGCCCACTCAGGATTCTTGCTTTTTGCGCTCCTTGAGTTCCAAGGCCGCTTTGTGTTCGGCCTCGGATAGCGCCTTCTTGAGAGACGCCACTTCGGTGGTGGCCTCTGTTAGCATATCATGATGTTTTGTCGTTAGCATAATAAAATTTTATTTACTATTCATTATATGAGAGAGGGGAATCCTTCACTTTTGCTCTCCTCGAGCTACCTCCTCGTGAGGCCGAGCTCTCCCTGTGCCCGCTCTAAGTCCTGCGTTACGCCGGCGATTTCGGCCGTACGAGCAGCAGCGGCCAGCAGCACAGCCTGTTTATTTACATTCAGACTTATTGTTAGACTCCTGCGGATTTTAGTTGACCCTCCGTTTGGTTTTTCTTTCCGAACACCAAACAGAGTATCTGGGGCTACTACCTATCGGGTGGTAACTTCACATATTTTTACTGCTTACCTAGAAGCCTGTTAGGAGGCTGGTGCAGGCTTCGGTTAGTCCGCTCTTGGCGGACAAAACCTTTTGAATCACCGCACTCATGAGAGTATGCTGCTCTTCATCTATGGAAGCGTCGCGAAGCGCTTCCAGCAGATAATCCGGCGCCTGGGGCGCAATGTAAGTCCTTGATAATAAGACACTCCTTCCATAACGAGGGGCTGCCCGCCTAAGTCCGGAACCACTGAAGGCTCCGGAATAGTGTTCGGCTGAGAGCCCGGCTTGCCGTGGCTCTCATCAACACGATCCGCGGGGACCTTGAACCCCGCGAGTCCAACGTCTGGGACGCCGCCTTGAGGCGCCTCCAGGGCCACCTCCGCCATCGCCAGGAGCCTTCGGGACAACACCTCCGGGTCGTCCGCAGGACGAGGAGACTTGGCCGTCGGGAGTGAGTTCATTGCTGACTCACTCAAGGACCCGTCCGAAGATGACACTTCTGGATGGGCCCTGGCCGGACTGCATACAAGTTCGGCATTATAAACAAAACTATGAAGCGAAATTACGATTGAGTGTGGATACTTACGATTGCACAAGGGGCTTCTTCCTGGGCAGCCATCCTTCCTCGCTATCGGTAGCGGTGGCGGAGTAGTCCGGAAGGGATGCTTTTCCCTTCTTGGACGTCCCAGTCTCCCCCACCAGGGCGACCTTCCTCTTCTTCCCTCCCCCGACACGGGGAGGTGGTGTTTCTCCTTGTTCCTCCCCGCCTCCGCAGGAGGAATCTGCCTCGTCGTCATCGGACGACAAGGGTATGACGGCCTTACGCCGGGGGCCTCTCCTGGCCCCCTGGTTCGCTGTCTCAGGCCCCCCATCCTTTCCGGACGCGGCGGCCTCTTCTTCTTCTTCCCCTTCGAGGGAGGAGTGCGCCTTGTCGTCTTCGGACGAGGCTTGAGCAACCTTACTTCGAAGACCCTTTCGGGTCCCCGGGGCCTTATAGGGCGCCAGGACCAGCATCTTCGTCAGAAGATCATTGGTTGGGCTTTCTGGCAACAGAGCCGGACTGTCAATCCGCTCCGCTGTCTACACATACTCCTAAACAAATATACACAATCACTTGGGAATTCTTCATGAATACATTGGGAAGAACCGGACCCGGTGGTGGCCTGAGAACTCACCTGGGTAGGGTGCCGTGCGGCGTGGTGCCCATGGTCCTCGGTTATGAGAGGAGGTACTTCGGTGGCCTTGAACAATGCCTTCCATGCGTTCTTGTGCTTCATGCCATAGAGCCTCTGGAGCGTCCGGTGTTCGGCCGGTACGAACTCCCACAGATTGAATGCCCGCCTTTGGCACGGCAGAATCCGGCGAATGAGCATAACTTGGATCACGTTGACAAGCTTGATGTTCTTGTCCTTCATGCCCTTGATGCAGTCGATGAGTCCGGTCAGCTCTGTAGATTCACCCCATAACAGGCCCTTCTATTCCTAGGATGTGAGCCGCATAGGGGTTCCAGATCGGAACTCGGGGGCCGCCGCCCAGTTGGCGTCGCGTGGCTCGGTGATGTAGAACCACCCCGATTGCCACCCCTTCACGGTTTCCGCAAAGGAGCCATCAGGCCAGGTGACATTAGGCATCTTTCCCACCATGGCTCCTCTGCACTCCGCTTGGTGGCCACTCACGATCTTCGGCTTCACGCAGAAGATTTGCAGCCACAAGCCGAAATGAGGCTTGATGCGGAGGAAAGCCTCGCATATGACGATGAATGCCGAGATGTTGAGGACGAAGTTTGGAGCTGGATCATGGAAGTCTAGCCGTAGTAGAACATGAGCCCGCAGACGAAGGGGTGGAGTGGAAACTCCAGTCCATGAACGAAGTGGGCAAGGAACACGACCCTCTCATGGGGTCCTGTAGTTGGAATGACCTGCCCCTCGTCTGGTAGCCGGTGCGCTATATCTGCGGCCAAGTATCCAGCCGCCCAGAGATTCGCGATCTTCTTCTCGGTCACGGTGGAAGCCACCCACTTGCCTCCTGCTCCAGACATGAATAACTGTACGGAGAAGACCTGGACTAGGGCGCTGGAGCTTGAGGGGGCAAGAGTATGTGAGGGAGCAAGAAGGCATGGGTAAAAATGAGGAACTCTTATCCCTTTATAGAGGCGACAAAAGCGGTGTGCCTCTCCACTAGCCTGTTGAGAATCGCTTACTTCCCAAGCGCCACGATTGATGGCACGGGGGGATTACCCATACCCGTATTGATGAGAATCCCGTGATAAGGGGACATGATCTATGCTTTGACAAGACGTGTCAAGGAAACCGCCTCGCAATGCGTGTTGTGGCTGGTTGTGAAGAAACGGTTCGAATAATGACCTGGCCCTAATGGCATGTCACGTCGTCTAAAAGTTGTCAGCTGAAGTATCATTCTCTCTATGGTGGTATGTGAAGATCATTTTGCAGATCCGGACATGACCTATGTGTTCAACAATAACCTTGGAGTATTCGGAGGAGGAACCCGCCTTGCAATGTTGAAGACAAGACTGCACGCCGGACTCATCGTCATTGAAGCCTGGTTCAGGGGTTACTGAGGGAGTCCTGGATAAGGGGGTATCCGGACAGCCGGACTATATACATCGTCCGGACTATAGAAGCGTCAAGATACAAGACTCAAGACTTCTGCTCGTGTCCGGATGGGACTCTCCTTTGCGTGGAAGACAAGCTTGGCGATCCGGATATTATTTTTCCTTCCTTGTAACCGACTCCATGTAAACCCTAGCTCTCCGGTGTCTCTATAAACCGAAGAGCATGGTCCTTAGAAGGCCAATCACAATTACAATCATACCATCATAGGCTAGCTCTTAGGGTTTAGCCTCTACGATCTCGTGGTAGATCTACTCTTGTACTACCCATATCTTCAATATTAATCAAGCAGAAAGTAGGGGTTTACCTCCATCGAGAGGGCCGAACCTGGGTAAACATTGTGTTCCTTGCTTCCTGTTACCATCAGCCTAAGACGCAAAGATCGGGACCCCCTACCCGAGATCCGCCAGTTTTGACACCGACAACCATCAGCCTTAGACGCACAGATCGGGACCCCCTACCCGAGATCCGCCGGTTTTGACACCGACATTGATGCTTTCATTGAGAGTTCCTCTGTGTCGTCGCTTCAAGGCTTGATGGCGTCTTCATTCGCTAACAACACGGTCCAGGGCGAGACTTTTCTCCCCAGACAGATCTTTGTGTTCGGCGGCTTCGCACTGCGGGCCAATTCGCTTGGTCATCTGGAGCAGATCGACAGCTATGCCCCTAGTCACCAGATCAGGTTCGGAAACTTGAACTACATGGCGGATATTCACAGAGACTTGATCTTTGACGGATTCGGCCCTGTGCCAGGAGCGCTAGACAGTCATGACGAGCACGGCCCAGACCTGCAGTCGGACAATACTCGGGACATCATCCCTGCAGTAGCCCGAGATCTAAATCCGGGAGAGGCTGCGTTGCCCAAGGACGGAGGGGTGGACCCTTCCCTGCAAGCCGCATACTCATCGGCGGGGGAACCGAACACAGGTCTCACCTCTGAGGAGGCCTGTAACCCCGGACCCCCGGACTCGTATCCGGTTGTTGGTTCCGGTCCGCACACTCTCGAGCCAGCCAAGCCAGGTTGAGCTCCAGTAATGGAGTTTACCGCTGCGGACATTTTTCAGCACTCGCCCTTTGGTGACATGCTGAACTCATTAAAGTCTCTCTCTTTGCTAGGAGGCTCTGGGCCGAACTATGTCCGGCTTGAATGAGAAGCAGGTGACGAAGGAATTCGCTGCCCACCCACCACCCACTTCATTGCCACGGTCGATGATTTAACCGACGTGCTTGACTTCGACTTCAAAGACATCGACGTTATGGACGACGATGCCAGAGACATACAGGAGCCACCGCTCACAGGGCGGTGGACAGCCACCTCTTCATACGATATATATATATGGTGGACACTCCGAAAGAAACTAATGGCGATGAGGCAACGGAGGATAACCCCTCCAAGAAAAAAACAATGCATGGGCGTCGCCAGCGCCACTCCAAGCCCCGCCAAGGCAATAACGGCACTGGAGAGGAAAACAATCCGGACGGTGCCGATGATGAATACAACCCCAAACAGCCCGCCTTCAAGTAGGCCAAGCAGGAAGATGGGCAGGACAGCCCAGACGAACAGGCGACGGACGGGTATCCGGAGGAGGACAACTACATGCCTTCCTCTGAAGACGAGATTAGCCTCGGCGATGACCAGTTCGGCGTGCCCGAGGACCCCGCGGAGCAGGAGCGCTTCAAGCACCGGCTTATTGCCACTGCTAGAAGCCTGAAGAAGAAGCAGCAGCAGCTTCAAGTTGATCAAGACCTGTTCACAGATAGATGGACAGAAGTCCTGGTAGCCGAGGAATATGGACTCGAGCGCCACACGGCTGACCGGCCGCCTCGAGGTCGGGATAAAACAGCATATCAGCCCAAATACCAGCCCGCACCCCCACGCCAGTTTACTACGGCCCGGGGCAATACTCACGACCTGCGCGATAGACTAGATAACACCGCAGGACAACCAAGATCGATCTATGGATCACGGGGGCGCGCCACAGCACATGACGATGACCGTCATACCGGATACACTAATAGCAAATCCGGCCGGGCCGAATATAACCAGTCAGACGCAGCCGGACTGCGTCGCGACATAGCCCGGCACAAAGGCGCCGCACACCCCCTCTGCTTCACCGATGAAGTGATGGATCATGAATTCCCAGAAGGGTTCAAACCCGTAAACATCGAATCATACGATGGCACAACAGACCCCGCGGTATGGATCGAAGATTTCCTTCTCCACATCCACATGGCCCGCGGAGATGATCTACATGCCATCAAGTATCTTCCCCTTAGGCTCAAAGGACCCGTCTGGCACTGGCTAAACAGCCAGCCCGCAAATTCCATTGGCAGTTGGGAAAACCTGGAAGATGCATTTCTTGACAACTTCCAAGGCACATATGTGCGACCTCCGAATGCCGATGACTTGAGCCACATTACTCAACAGCCCGGAGAATCAGCCAGGAAATTCTGGACTCGGTTCCTAACTAAAAAGAACCAAATAGTTGACTGTCCGGACGCCGAAGCCCTGGCGGCCCTCAAGCACAATATCCGTGATGAGTGGCTCGCCCGACACCTCGGCCAGGAAAAACCCAAGTCCATGGCAGCTCTCATGACACTAATGACCCGCTTTTGCGTGGGCGAGGACAGTTGGTTGGCTCATAGCAGCACTACGCCACATTCTGGCACTTCAGATGTCCATGACAATAATGGCAAGCTACGGCGCAATAGACACAAGCGACAGAACAATGGTGATAACACCCAAGACACGGCGGTCAATGCCGGATTCAGCGGACCCAAATCCGGTCAGCGGAAGAAGCCATTCAAAAGAAACAATCAGGGACCGTCCAGTCTAGACCATATACTGGAGCGCTCGTGCAAAATTCATGGCACCCCGGACAAGCCAGCCAACCACACCAATAGAGACTGCTGGGTATTCAAACAAGCCAGCAAAATAAATGCCGAAAACAAGGACAAGGGGCTGCATAGCGACGATGACGAGGAGCCCCGGCGTCCGAACATGGGGGGACAGAAGAAATCCCTCCCCCAGATGAAAATGGTCAACATGATCTACGCCACCCACATCCCCCAACGGGAACGGAACTACGGGACGTCTACGTGATGGAGCCAGCCGTCCCCAAATTCAACCCATGGTCAGCTTGTCCGATCACCTTTGATCGTAGGGATCATCCTACTAGCATATGTCACGGCGGCTCGGCCGCATTGGTCTTAGACCCAATCATCGACGGATTCCACCTCACGCGAGTCCTTATGGTCGGCGGCAGCAGCCTGAACCTGCTTTACCAAGACACAGTGCGCAAAATGGGCATCGATCCTTCAAGGATTAAGCCCACCAAAACCACCTTTGAAGGTGTAATTCCTGGAGTAGAGGCCCGTTGTACGGGCTCTATAACATTGGAAGTGGTCTTCGGATCTCCGGATAACTTCCGAAGCGAAGATTTAATCTTCAATATCGTCCCTTTCCGTAGTGGTTACCACGCACTGCTCGGACGAACCGCATTCGCTAGATTCAATGCGGTACCACACTATGCATACCTCAAGCTCAAGATGCCAGGCCCGCGCGGGGTCATAATAGTCAACAGAAATATGGACCGCTCTCTCCGTACAGAAGAGCATACTGTAGCCCTTGCGGCAGAAGTACAACGCGGCCTCCTCCGGCAAACCACCAATCCGGCGACGACAACCTCAAGCTCCGTCAAGCGAGGGCGGAGCACCTCGCAACAGGATCACCAGGCACGCCAAGAGCACGACTAGCAGTCTGGCCTCCGCTCAAATCCCATCAAAGCAGCATCCATGCCACGCGTACACAATTACACACTCAAAATACCATGGGCACAGGCGGAGGCGTAGCAGTGGCTCAGTCAACAGTGCGGTATCGTCGCCACACACTTCGTAACCTTTCCTTTTACCTTTCAGGATATTGCTTTAGCGCAGCTTCTCCAGAAGAGCCAGATTGTCAGACTTACATTGGGGAGAAAACCATGGAGGCAACAGGCTTTGCACACAGAAGGAAATACCCAGGTGGAATCTATTTACGATCGTTATACCTGCTTTATCTATCTATACGTAGCCTGCCTCTGGATAGGGTATGTCAAATAATCCTATTTATCTCCGCTTAATGCATGCATGGTAAACATACGGTTAAACGTATTATTCATCAATGGGAGACCATATATAGCGTCAGCTTATTATTCTTATTTGAGAATTTTTCTTACAAATGCCTATTTGATTTTGCATCCGTACACTTTGGTACGTTTAGTTTGCCAGGGGCTTCTTATGGCGCCCCATAATACAGCAAGACAAGTACGAACACTTTCAACAGTGCGGCACCCCGAACTTATAGCATTATATGCATCAACTCCGAATCATGACTTGGGTCTACAGTTGGGATAGCCCGGCTCCCTCGTTTTGGTGCCTTACGCTCCATTATATCGGCTAAGGTAGCGCAGGGAGAACTACTGCGATTGTGTCCCGGTTCTTCCGGACGAGCACCTCAGTAGAGAAAGCCAAAAACTAACCGGCATGATGTGGCGAGAGCTGGTCGCTGTTCGAGAGGTCTTAAAATCCTTAAAGATTTTTCTGCTTTAGGCGATAATTCGGCTTCGTCCGATCTAGGCGTATATAGCGCCCCAATTCGGCCTTCCGGATTCTAGGGGCTTCACCGAAATTTAAAATTGTAGACTTCTATGGCTAAGTGAAGGTTATAAAGCCGCGTAGTCCGATTGTCTTGTTCGCTGCGCTGGACACCTCCTTAAGGGACCAAACATTTGGATAAAGAGTGTCCGGGTTTTCCACGAACACCCCAGTACTAGTTACATGGGGGTGGAAGCCGACGACTGGCCTACTTTCAGAATTTGATAAACAGCCGCACAGAAGGTAATATTTCAAATAACAAAAGCGCTATATAGCGCAAGTAACTTTGTCTTTAAATTACAAACATGACAGAAGTGAATTCATTCAAAAATTATGTCCTTGGTACATTCATTGGCCACGAGGCGAGCGCCCTTCGTAACACCATCATAATACTTCTCCGGAATGCGATGCGGCTTGCCCTCTGGTGGCCCGTCCTTCACCAGCTTCTCCGCATCCAGCTTGCCCCAATGCACCTTCGCACGGGAAAAGGCCCGACGGGCACCCTCAATGCAAACGGATCACTTGATGACTTCCAGTCGTGGACAGGCATTCACCATCCGCTTGATCAGGCCGAAGTAGGTGGTGGGCAGGGGCTCACCAGGCCACATCCGGACTATGAAATCCTTCATAGCCACTTAGGCCGCCTTGTGGAGTTCGACCAACTGCTTCAGTTAGTCACTCATAGGCGTTGAATGTTCGGCCCCAGCATACTGGGACCAGAACAGCTTCTCCGTTGAGCTCCCCTCCTGGGCACGGTAGAACTCCGCGGCATCTGATAGGCTGCGTGACAGATCTGCGAATGCCCCTGGAGAGCTCCGGACTCGGGTAAGTAAATGAAACGCCTCCTCCACATGTTTGCTTTGCATAAAGAATTTCTTACCCGCCGTTATCTTTTTGGCCTCCTGGATTTCCTGCTGTGCCTTCTCGGCTTCAGCCTTGGCGTCTTTTATACCTACAAGGGCCTTCACAAGCTCGGCCTCTTTTGCCTTAAGCTCATACTCCACGGACTCGAACCTTTTGCCGAGCTCCTGGAGCTCTTCTTGTACCTCGCCCACGCGGGCTTCTTGCTTTTTGAGCTCCTTGTGTTCCAAGGCCGCCTTGTGTTCGGCCTCGGACAGCGCTTTCTTGAGAGATGCCACTTCGGTGGTGGCCTATGTTGCCAAATCACGACGCTTCGTCGTTAGCATAATCAAATTTTATTTACCATCAATTATATAAGAGAGGGGAATCATTCACCTTTGCTCTCTTCGAACTGCCTCCTCGTGAGGTCGAGCTCTCCTTGCGCCTGCTCCAGGTCCTATTTCAGTCCGGCGATCTCGGCCGTAAAGACCGCAGCGGCAAGAAGCACAGCCTGCTTATTCACATTCAAACTTATTGTTAAACTCCTGTGGATTATAATCGACCCTCCGTTTGGTTTTTCCTTCCAAACACCAAATAGAGTATCAGGGGCTACTACCTATCGGGAAGTAATTTCATACATTTTTATTGCTTACCTCAAAGCATGTTAGGAGGCTGGTGCAAGCTTCGATTAGTCTGCTCTTGGCGGACAAAACCTTCTGAATCACCGCACTCATAAGAGTACGGTGCTCTTCATCCATGGAAGCACCCCGAGGCGCTTCCAGCAGACAATCCGGTGCCTCGGGCGTAGCGGAAGTCCTCGGCGCAGATGGCTCGCCATCCTTAATGAGGGGTTGTTCGCCTAAGTCCGGAACCGTTCAAGGCTCCGGAACAGTGTTCGGCTGAGAGTCCGGCTTACTACGGCTCTCACCAACACGGTCCGCGGAGATCTTGGACCCCGCGTGTCCGACGTTTGGAATGCCACCTTGGGGCGCCTCCAGATCCACCTCTCCCTGCTCTGGGAGCCTTTGGGACAACACGTCTATGTTGTCCGCATGCTGAGAAGTAGTGGCCGTCAGAAGCGAGTTCATCGCCGAATCACTCAAGGACCCGTCCGAAGACGACACCTCGGGATGGGCCCTGGCCGGAATGCATACAAGTTCGGTGTTATGACAAAACTATGAAGCAAAATTACGGTGGAGTGCGGATACTTACGATCGCACTAGGGGCTTCTTCCTGGGCAGCCACCCCTCCTCGCTATCGGCGGTGGTGGCAGAGTAGTCCGGAAGGGAGTTTCCCTTCTTGGACGTCCCAGCCTCCCCCTCCGGGGCGGCCTTCCTCTTTTTCTCCCCCCCCCCAATATGGGGAGGTGGAGTTTCTTCTTGTGTCCCCCCGCCTTCGCGGGAGGAATCTGCCTCGTCGTCATCGGACGACGAGGGTATGACGGCCTTGCGCCGGGGGCCTCTCCTGGTCCCCTGGTCTGCCCTCTCAGGTCCCCCCGTCCTTTCCGGATGGGGCGGCCTCCTCTTCTTCTTCTCCTTCCCCTTCGGGGAGGAGTGTGCCTCGTCATCTTCGGACGAGGCTTCTGGCACAACCTTACGCCGGCGACCCTTTCAAATCCTCGGGGCCTTCTTATCGGCCTTCTTCTCCGGTCCCTTGTAGGGCGCTGGGACCAGCATCTCCGTCAGGAGAGGCATAGCTGGACTTTCGGGTAGCGGAGCCAGACAATCAATCTGCTCCGCTGTCTCCACATAATCCTGAGCAAATATGCACAATTACTTAAGGCTCCCCCATGAATATATTGGGAAGAACCGAATCCGGTGGCAGCCTAAGAACTCACCTGACTAAGAGGACGCACGGCGTGGAGCCCATGGTCCTCGGATATGTGAGGAGGTACTTCGGAGGCCTTGAACAATGCCTTCCACGCATTTTTGTGCTTCATGCCGTAGAGCCTCTGAAGCGTCTGGTGTTCGGCCAGGATGAACTACCACAGATGGAATGCCCGCCTTTGGCACGACAGAATCTGGCGAATGAGCATGACCTGGATCACGTTGACAAGCTTGATGTTCTTGTCCTTCATGCCCTTGATGCAGTTTTGGAGTTCGGTCAGCTCTGTAGATTCGCCCCATAACAGGCCCTTCTGTTCCCAGGAGGTGAACCGCATGGGGGTTCTGGATCGGAACTCGGGGGCCGCCGCCCAGTCGGCATCGCGTGGCTCGGTGATGTAGAACCACCCCGACTGCCACCCCTTCACGGTTTCCGCAAAGGAGCTGTCAAGCCAGGTGACATTAGGCATCTTGCCCACTGGCTCCTCCGCACTCTACTTGCTGGCAGCTCACGATCTTCGGCTTCACGCAGAAGATTTGCAGCCACAAGTCAAAATGAGGCTTGATACGGAGGAAAGCCTCGCATACGACGATAAACATCGAGATGTTGAGGACGAAGTTTGGGGCTAGATCATGGAAATCTAGCCCGTAGTAGAACATGAGCCCGCGGACGAAGGGGTGGAGTGGAAACCCCAGTCCACGGACGAAGTGGGCAAGGAACATGACTCTCTCATGGGGTCCTGGAGTTGGAATGACCTGCCCGTTGTCTAGTAGCCGGTGCGCTATGTCTGCGGCCAAGTATCCGGCCGCCCGAAGACTTGCGATATTCTTCTCCTTCACGGTGGAAGCCACCCATTTACCTCCTGCTCCGGACATGTTTAACTATGCGTAGAAGACTTGGACTAGGGCGCTGTAGCTCGAGGAGGCAAGAGTGGGCAAAGGAAGAAGAAGGCGTGGGTAAGAATGGGGAACTCTTATCCCTTTATAGAGGCGACGAAAGCGGTGCGCCTCCCCACTAGCCTGTTGAGAATTGCTTACTTCCCAAGCACCACGATTGATGGCACGGGGGGATTACCCATACCCGTATTGATGAGAATCCCGTGATAAGGGGAAACGATCTCTGCTTTGACAAGACGTGTCAAGGAAACCGCCTCGCAATACGCGATGTGGCTGGTTGTGGGAAAACGGTTCGAATAATGACCCGACTGTAAGGAAAGGTCACGTCGTTTAAAAAGTTGTCAGCTAAAGTATCATTCTCTTTACGGTGGTATGTGAAGATCATTTTGCAGATCCGTACACGGCCTACGTGTTCGATAATAACCTTGGAGTATTCGGAAGGAGGAACCTGCCTTGCAATGCCGAGGACAAGACTGCACGCCGGACTCATTGTCATTGAAGCCTGGTTCAGGGGCTACTGAGGGAGTCCTGGATTAGGGGGTATCCGGACAGACGGACTGTATACATTGTCCGGACTATTGACGCGTGAAGATACAAGACACAAGACTCCGGCCCGTGTCCGGATGGAACTCTCCTTTGCGTGGAAGACAAACTTGGTGATCCGTATATTATATTTCCTTCCTTGTAACCGACTCCATGTAAACCCTAGCTCTCTCCGGTGTCTATATAAACCGGAGAGGATGGTCCTTAGAAGGCCGATCACAATTACAATCATACCATCATAGGCTAGCTTCTAGGGTTTAGCCTCTACGATCTCATGGTAGATCTACTTTTGTACTACTCATATCTTCAATATTAATCAAGCCCGAAGTAGGGTTTTACCTCCATCGAGAGGGCCCGAACCTGGGTAAACATTGTGTCCCTTGCTTCCTGTTACCATCAGCCTAAGACGCACAGATCGGGACCCCCTACCGAGATCCGCCGGTTTTGACACCGACAGTGGGCGTTTGGTCAACCTGCAGCCCCGCTCACCACTCGGTAGGATTTTCAAACTTAGGCGAGTGCTGGACTGCAGCTAAGCCCCCGAGTAGGAGGGTTGTTCACCACTCGGTAGGATTTTTCAAACTTAGGGGAGCACTGGACTGTAGCTAAGCCCCCGAGTGGGAGGGCTGCTCACCACTCGGTAGGATTTTCAAACTTAGGCGAGCATTGGACTGAAGCTAAGCCCCCGAGTGGGAGGGCTGCTCACCACTCGGTAGGATTTTTTAAACTTAGGCGAGCACTGGACTGCAGCTAAGCCCCTGAGTGGGAGGGCTTCTCACCACTCGGTAGGATTTTTCAGACTTAGGCGAGCACTTGACTGCAGCTAAGCCCCTGAGTGGGAGGGCTGCTCACCACTCGGTAGGATTTTTCAAACTTAGGCGAGCACTGGACTGCAGCTAAGCCCCCGAGTGGGAGGGCTGCCCACCACTCGGTAGGATTTTTCAAACTTAGGCAAGCATTGGACTGCAGCTAAGCCCCCGAGTGGGAGGGCTGCTCACCACTCGGTAGGATTTTTCAAACTTAGGCGAGTACTGCTCACCACAATCTCGTTCTTCTTCTTGATGGTGCAACCCCTGGGGGGGGGGAAGGGTTGCGACCGACCCCTGCCGTTTAGTAGGACTTTTTTATCACTTAGGCGAGTACTAGACTGCAGCTAATCCCCCGAGTGAGAGGTAGACTCACCACTCGGTAGGAATTTTGTCACTTAAGCGAGTACTGGACTGCAGCTAAGCCCCCGAGTGAGAGGCAGACTCACCACTCGGTAGGATTTTTGTCACTTAGGCGAGTACTGGACTGCAGCTAAGCCCCCGAGTGAGAGGCAGACTCACCACTCGGTAGGATTTTTATCACTTAGGCGAGTACTGGACTGCAGCTAAGCCCCCCGAGTGAGAGGCGGACTCACCACTCGGTAGGATTTTTATCACTTAGGCGAGTACTGGACTGCAGCTAAGCCCCCGAGTGAGAGGCAGACTCACCACTTAGTAGGATTTTTATCACTTAGGCGAGTACTGGACTGCAGCTAAGCCCCCGAGTGAGAGGCAGACTCACCACTCGATAGGATTTTTATCACTTAGGCGAGACAGACTCACGGCTGAGGTGATACATACGAAAGAAATAAACAACAATCATTCGGACGACTGTAAATTTATGTCTTTTGATAGCCAAACTAAGAGGTATTTCTTATTACATCTCATCAGTCTAAATACTTAAGAGTAAAAAGGGCGCAACAGTTCCGCATTCCAAGCGTGCGGTTCATCTTTGTTGTGTTCGACATTGAAGAGACGATATGCTCCATTGTGGAGCACCTTGGTGACGATGAAAGGGCCCTCCCAAGTAGGGGCGAGCTTATGTGGCTTCTGCTGATCCACTCAGAGAACCAAGTCTCCTTCTTGAAATGCTTGACCCCTTATGTTCCTGGCATGGAATCTACGCAAGTCTTGTTGATAGATGGTCGACCGGATCAAGGCCATCTCTCTTTCTTCCTCTAGGAGGTCGACTGCATCTTGTCAAGCTTGCTCTGCTTCCTCTTCTGAGAAGAGTTCGACTTGGGGCGCGTTGTGGAGCAAATCAGTCGGGAGTACGGCTTCGGCTCCGTAGACTAAGAAGAATGGAGTCCGCCCAGTCGACCGATTAGGAGTTGTCCTCAAACCCCAAAGCACTGATGGGAGCTCATCAACCCAAGCCCCTGCTGCATGCTTGAGGTCACGCATCAACCGGGGTTTCAGTCCTTTAAGAATCAATCCATTCGCTCGCTCAGCCTGCCCATTCGACTGAGGATGAGCGACCAAAGCGTAATCGACCCTCGTGCCTTGGGAAGTACAAAAGGCTCTGAATTCATCAGAGTCGAAGTTCGATCCGTTATCCGTGATGATGCTATGCGGAACACCATATCTAAATATCAATTCCCTGATAAATCTCACGGTTGTATTTGCTTCAAGATTTTTAATGGGCTTGGCTTCGATCCATTTGGTAAACTTATTGACTGCCACCAGTACATGGGTAAATCCGCTCCTGCCAGTCCTCGGGGGTCCAACCATGTCCAATCCCCAGACAGCAAAAGGCCAGACGAGTGGAATAGTCTTCAGAGCTGATGCAGGTTTATGGGAAATGTTGGAGTAAAACTGACAACCTTCACACTTGTCCACTATTTCTTTTGCCATCTCGTTGGCATGTGGCCAGTAAAACCCGGCTCGGTATGCTTTGGACATGATGGTCCGAGAGGACGCATGGTGACCACATGTCCCCGAGTGAATATCATTGAGGGTCATTCGGCCTTCTTCTGGCATGATGCACTTCTAGCAGACCCCAGTTACACTTTCTCTGAACAACTGACCTTTTATCACGGTAAAGGCTTTAGACCGTCGGACGATCTGTCGAGCCTCTTCTTCATCTTTTGGAAGTTCTTTCCTAAGAATGTATGCAATGTATGGCACTGTCCAGTCGGGAGCGATGACCAAAACCTCCATGACTAAGTCGACCACGGCTGGGATTTCGACTTCAGTCAGATCTGTGGCACTCTTGGGCTGTGGTGATTCTTCGGTGAAAGGATCTTCCAGAACTGAAGGTGAATGAATATGTTCCAAAAACACATTTCGGGGAATGGCCTCTCTCTTTGAGCCTATCTTTGCCAACTCATCTGCAGCTTGATTTTTCAGTCGGGGTTTATGGTGAAGCTCCAAACCTTCAAACTTCTTTTCCAGCTTTCTTACTGCATTGCAATAACCAGTCATGGCTGGGCTCCTGACATCCCATTCCTTCATCACTTGATTAACCACCAAATCTGAGTCGCCGTAGACCATAAGGCGACGGACGCCGAGTGACATGGCCATACGCAACCCGTATAAAAGTGCTTCATATTCGGCTTCATTATTGGAGGAATCAAAATGAATCTGGAGAACATAACTAAGCTTGTCTCCACGGGGGGATACCAATACTACCCCAGCACCTGAACCATTCAGCATCTTGGAGCCATCAAAGAACATAGTCCAATGCTCTGAGTGAACTTGAGTCGGCAATTGCTGCTCAATCCACTCGGCAAGGAAATCTGCGATTGCTTGGAACTTGATAACTTTCTTTGCCTCAAACTTGATATCCAATGGAAGGAGTTCAATCGCCCATTTTTCCACTCGACCAGTTGCATCTCTGTTATTCAGAATTTCAGATAGTGGCGCGTCGCTGACGACTGTAATGGAGTGGTCAGAGAAATAATGCGCAACCTTCTTCATGGTCATGTATATTCGATAGACAAGCTTCTGATAATGTGGATATCATTTCTTGGATGGAGTCAAAACTTCAGAGAGATAATAAACTGGGCATTGAACCTTGTAAGCTTTTCCTTCCTCTTCTTGCTTGACCGTGAGTACTATACTGACAACTTGTCTAGTGGCTGCAATGTAAAGCAGTAAAGTCTCTTTGCTGATTGGTGCAGCGAGCACTGGCTGGGTGGAAAGCAGGGCTTTGAGCTCTGCAAACGCTGCATCAACTTCCTCAGTCCACTCGAACTTATTAGATTTCTTCATCATTCGGTAAAGAGGCAAGGCCTTTTCACCGAGATGAGAAATGAATTGACTCAAGGTGGCCAAACAACTAGTCAGATTCTAAACGTCATGCACTCGCATGGGGCGTTTCATTCGGAGGATGGTATTAACTTTTTCTGGATTGGCATCGATCCCCCGTTCGGAAATGAGAAAACCGAGTAACTTTCCTCCTGCAACTCCGAATGTGCACTTTGACGGATTAAGCTTGATATCGTACCTTCTTAGGTTGGCAAAGGTTTCTGCGAGGTCAGTCAATAAGTCCAAACCTTTGCGAGACTTGACCACAATGTCATCCATGTATGCGTCCACATTCCGACTGATTTGAGTGAGCAGGCACTTCTGAATCATTCTCATGAATGTGGCTCCAGCATTTTTAAGACCAAATGGCATGGTGACATAACAAAAGCACCCGAATGGGGTGAGGAAGGCTATTTTTATTTCATCAGAACCATACAGTCAGATCTGATGATATCCGGAATATGCATCTAAGAAAGACAAGCGCTCACACCCTGCAGTCGAGTCAACAATCTGATTGGTGCGAGGGAGAGGGAAGTGATCTTTCGGGCAGGCCCGATTGAT
This sequence comes from Triticum aestivum, assembly GCF_018294505.1. NCBI lineage: Eukaryota > Viridiplantae > Streptophyta > Magnoliopsida > Poales > Poaceae > Triticum > Triticum aestivum. Next base: position 142,011,659 of record NC_057813.1, on the reverse strand, counting down.
ATGCTTGAAATCAATGCACATACGAAGTGAATCATCCTTCTTAGGGACCATGACTACATTGGCTAGCCACTCAGAGTGGTAGATTTCACGGATGAACTCTGCTCCCAACAAAGTGAATCATCCTTCTTAGGGACCATGACTACATTGATTGCTTTTCTCTTCTGCACGGCGGACCGCCGAAGGTGCTCTTTGACGGGTTTTACCTTGGGGTCGACACGCAAACGGTGCTCAGCCAGTCCCCTGGGTACACCTGGCATGTCAGAGGGTTTCCATGCAAAGATGTCCCAGTTCTCACGGAGGAACTGGATGAGCGCTTCTTCCTATTTGATGTCGAGTGTTGTTGATATATGAGTCGGTGCAGCATTGGGATCGGTCGGGTGAATATGAATCGGCTTTGTTTCACCAGTGACTGAAATGCAGAGTCTGTAGCAGGCTTCTTGGCTCGAAGCAAATCACTCGGATCTGCACTCTTCTGATACTCTTGGAATTCAACTGCTGCCATCTGTGCATCGGCGATTTTGGAACCTTTCTGGAAACATTCCTCTGCCTTCTGCCGATTGCCAGTAACTATGATCACACCTTTGGGGCCAGACATCTTCAGCTTGAGATACACATAACATGGTCGAGCCATAAAACGTGTGTAGGCTAGCCTACCCAGAATGGCATGATAGGCACTCTGGAAATCCACGACTTCAAATGTCAACTTCTCCTTACGGTAATGCTTGGAATCACCGAAAACCACGTCGAGGGCGATCTGGCCGAGTGATTCGGCTTTCTTTCCAGGGATAACATCATGAAAAATCATGTTGCTCTCGCTAAGTTTGGACATTGGAATGCCCATCCCCCTCAAGGTTTCAGCGTAAAGGATGTTCAACCCACTGCCACCGTCCATCAGTACTTTGGTCAGTCGAGTGCCCCCAACCACGGGGTCGACCACCAGTGCTTGCCTCCCAGGGGTGGCTACATGAGCAGGATGGTTGAACGTGATGGCTGTCTAAGACCATCTCCGGTATGTGGTCGTCACCGCCGGAGCGACCATATTCACTTCTCTGTTGATGACCTTCAAACGACTCTTGCTCTCAACATCAGCAAAAATCATCAGAGTGGAATTGACTTTGGGATAACCATCGTCTTCCTCTTCATCCTCATCTTTGTCCGACTCTTTCTCCCTATCATTGGGTTGTTTCTCTCGGAACTGCTGGATCAGGAGTCGACATTGCCGAGTGGTATGCTTCAGGTAAATCAGATTACCTTCTTCATCTTTCTTCGTGTGGATGTGACATGGCAAATCCAGCACATCATTCCCTGCTTGATCCTTTACCTTCTTAGGGGACCAGGGCCCCTTAGGTTTTTCCTTAAACTTTCCTTGAGTCACTGCTGCAATCTCTCCAGGTGTCGCTGGTTCGGCCTTACGCTTCTGTTTCCGACTGGAGTTACCCCCATCGGCCTCTTGGCTGACTGGTTTACTCTTCCCACTACGGAGTCGATCCTCTTCTTCTCCATTAGCGTACCGGGTTGCTATCTCCATCATCCGAGTCAGAGTCATATCCCCAGTCCGACCAAATTTCAAGACCAACTCTCTGTATTTGACGCCTTCCTTGAAAGCGCACACTGCTTGATGCTCTGATACATTTTCAATGGTGTGATGCAAAGTGGTCCATCTCTGAATGAATTCCCTCAAACTCTCATTCGGCCTCTGCACACAATGCTGCAACTCGGGCAACCCTGCTGGTCGCTTGCACGTGCCCTCAAAAGTTCTTACGAACACTCGAGCTAGCTCCTCCCAACTGTGTATACTGGCTGGAGTCAACTGAGCCAACCACGCTCGGGCCGATCCTTCTAACATAAGAGGGAGATGCTTCATCGTTATCTCATCATTTCCGCTTCCAATCTGCACAGCCACTCGGTAATCCTCAAGCCAGGTTTCAGGCTTGGATTCTCCAGTGAACTTACTGACTCCGGCTGCCAACCTGAAGTTGGGAGGAATCATTGTTGCCCTGATGGCTCTGCTGAAACACTCTAGGCCTGAAACATGCAATCTGCTACCACTCGGACGATCTCTGCAAGGGTCTTCTCTATGCGCTCTATTCCGGTCGACCAAGCCTTGAACGAGAATGGATCTCGCATCGAAGCATGGCTCTCTTGGGTCGACTGGAGCTCTGCGCTCGTCACTGTGACGGCGTCTGTCATCATTTTGCCGAGGCACGTACGATGCACTCCTCGGAGGAGGCGTAGGCACTCGACGATGATTGTCACGGTCGAACTGACGATCATACTATCCACGGCCTTCACGTAGCAGGGGCGATCTTGGCTATGGGCCGACTGGACTGTATCCGCTACTACGGATCTGTTGTGAATCCTATTCCGCGATTGAGACACTGCAGTGTTCTTCTCTCCTGCTGCTCGGAGCAAGGCCCGGATCTGCACCAGCCCTCTGCCAGCCTCCGACTGGGAAGGCTGAATCGACTCTGCTATTCGGGCCGCAGCTGCGAGATTCTGAATCAGAGTACGGTATAGCTTAGGTGGAGGCGGAAAAAGCTGTCATCGACTGGACTCATGGATCTGCTCCTGAGCGCGCTCGTCGAGAGCACGCTGATGGTTATCCAGTCGAGTGCGCTCGGCCAAATTGTCTAGGCGCACCTCCTCCAAGGCCCGAGCCTTGGGGGTTTCTCCAACAATGGGCGTGTGGAGTGCATCCATGTTGCGGCGACGAAGTACTTCTCTCTGCTGCGAAGAGAGGGGTTCGGGTCGGTATTCCTCATGGACACGCGATGGATCACCGTCTCTGTCTTCGACGTCCTCACAGCGAAAACCAGGTGGACTGTGGGGCCCGTCGACCATCAAGACTTCTGCCGCAGGGTCTCTGCTATTGCATTCGGATGCAGTCTCCACGGAGCCAGTCGACAGATCGAACATGCCGTGGAGGGTTTCGTCGGGCTCGATTTCCGCGACTTGATGGGTGGCCGAACGCCGAGCCACCACGTGCTTCACCCATCGCTGGAACCGCGATCAACCAGATCGCTTGCGGCGGCGAACAGTGGGGAGGGAAAACACAGTCGGAGCCGACTGATATTGACTCGACGGCTACCGGAGAAGGACGCCGCGGACACACGCGCGGAAGTGCGTCACCCCTCTGACTGGGAGTGCCTCAACGTCCAGGGGAGCTTCTTGAAGCCACGCGGAGTCGTCGGCGACAAAAATGAGCGTGCCGAGACGGATCTCGCGGCCCTCAGCAAGTCCGCCGCCGGAAACCATGATGATGATGATCGGTAAAACTTGCAACTTCACCAACAAGTCGCCAAGACACCTGCCCCAAGGTGGGCGCCAACTATCGTGGTCCTAAGACTGACAGTAGAAAGGGGGGTAGGTATGGAGAGGCAAGATCTCAGCAATGGTGAAGGTGTACACGCGGGATTTACGAGTTCAGGCCCTTCACAGCGGAAGTAACAGCCCTACGTCTCGGTGCCCGGAGGCGGTCGATTGGATTATGTGCGACATTATAGGGGGTGCGAACCCTTGTCCTAGAAGAGGGGGTGGCTTATATAGAGTGCGCCAGGACCCCCGCCCACCTCCATTACAAGGGGCTTAATGTACATAAAGTAAGGGGCGTTACTGGTAATGCCAGCCTTAAGTACTGTTAATGCTTATAAAGACTAAGGGATGAACGTCCGGCCGTTGCGTGCCCTTCCGACTCCTGGTCTTCGATAAGCCGAGTGACTCTCCATATGGTCGAGTGACGGTAGGGAGGAGGACCTCCGAGTGATGTGGCCGTCGAGTGGATTGCACTCGACGTATTCGACCGGTGCTCTCCTGTTGTCTCTTTGTCCTTTTATCTTCCAGGGTAGTGACCTTGGGTAGGACGTATAGGTCAGGCCTATGACCCTACCCCATGTCTGTATCCTCGTCATCCAGCCCAAATTTAGGATGGATATGGGGGCTCTCGGCGCGTCTACCATGTTGGACTGACAATGGGTTCCCACACGGAATCGCCTGCAAAACCGGTGGTCCGACGAACGTCTCCTCCAGTGGGGGTGTGAACGCCGCGTGGGGCCGCTCCGGCTCGTCACCGGCTACTTAAGCCAGCTGGCATCCCCCAACCCTACCCACATCCACCTCCTCCCTCTCTGCGCCGCCAGCCCAAGCTCGTCCACCTCTCTCCCACTCCATCGCTCGTCCCACATCCTCCAGCTTTGCTATGGTTCGACAAAAGAAGACCATGTATTATATGCTCACGCTGGAGCCCTGGTTCCAGATTTAGCAAGAGATCCGGGCAAGGAGCGCCGCCCGGCCTCCGTACTCACAGGAGCCGAAGGAGCGGGAGGAACAGGAGCAACAGTCGTATTCTATGGAGGCGGCGGATTCGGAGAAGGAGGAGGCGGAGCAGCCGGAGGAGGAGCTAGCGTCGGCTCCGGGCTTCAACATGGAGGACGCGGAGGTGGAGTTTGGGTCACCCAAGCGGCCGAGATGGTGGAGCAGCAGGCCATGCTGGAGTCCATCCAGGGCGAGGCCTATGTGGAGGCCCACCAGTAGTTCATCCGGTAGGAACAGGCGGCGACCGACACACTTTTAGTCAAACTCGACGCGAAGATGGAGGCGGAGGTCAACGCAGAGCAGCCAAAGTTGCGTTTGCCGCCCTTGTACCTAGAGCCGGGTGATGACCCACAAGTATAGGGGATCTATCGTAGTCCTTTCAATAAGTAAGAGTGTCGAACCCAACGAGAAGCAGAAGGAAATGACAAGTGGTTTTCAGCAAGGTATTCTCTGCAAGAACTGAAATTCTCGGCAACAGATAGTTGTGTGATAAGATAATTTGTAACAAGTAACAAGTAACAAAAGTAGCAAAGGTGCAACAAGGTGTCCCAATACTTTTTGTAGCAAAGGACAGGCCTGGACGAACTCTTATATAAAGCAAAGCGCTCCCGAGGACACATGGGAATTACTGTCAAGCTAGTTTTCGTCATGCTCATATGCTTCACATTCGTTACTTTAATAATTTGATATGTGGGTGACCGGTGCTTGGATGTTTTCCTTTCTTGGACAAGCCTCCCACTTATTATTAACCCCTCTTGCAAGCATCCGCAACTACAAAAGAAGAATTGAGATAAATCTAACCATAGCATGAAACATATGGATCCAAGTCAGCCCCTTACGAAGCAACACATAAACTAAGGTTTAAGCTTCTGTCACTCTAGAAACCCATCATCTACTTATTACTTCCCAATGCCTTCCCCTAGGCCCAAATCATAGTGAAGTGTCATGTAATCGACGTTCACATAACACCACTAGAGGAGAGACAACATACATCTCATCAAAATATCGAACGAATAACAAATTCACATGATTACTTATAACAAGACTTCTCCCATGTCCTCAGGAACAAACGTAACTACTCACAAAGCATATTCATGTTCATAATCAGAGGAGTATTAATTATCATTAAGGATCTGAACATATGATGTTCCACCGAATAAACCAACTAGCATCAACTATAAGGAGTAATCAACACTACTAGCAACCCACATGTATCAATCTGAGATTTTGAGACAAAGATCAGATACACGAGATGAACTAGGGTTTTAGAGGAGATGGTGTTGGCGAAGATGTTGATGGAGATTGACCCCCTCTCAATGAGAGGATCATTGGTGATGGCGATGGCTTCAATTTCCCCCTCTTGGAGGGAAGTTTCCCCGATAGAATAGCTCCCTGGAGCCCTAGATTGGTTCTGCACAGGTTCCGCCTCGAGACGGCGACGCTTCGTCTCGAAAGCTTCCCTCTGTTTTTTCAGGTCAAAACACACCATATAGAAGAGATGGGCATCGGGGGCTTGCCAGGTGGCCCACAAGGCAGGGGGGCGCGCCCAGGGGGTAGGGCGCGCCCCCACCCTTGTGGATGGCTGGTGGCCCCCTCTAGTGCTTTCTTTGCCCAATATTTTTTATATATTCCAAAATAATTCTCCCTGAAGTTTTAGGACTTTTGGAGTTGTGCAGAATAGGTCTCTAATATTTGCTCCTTTTTCCAGTCCAGAATTCTAGCTGCCGGCATCCTCCCTCTTTGTGTAAACTTTGTAAAATAAGAGAGAAAATGTATAAGTATTGTGCTATAATGTGTAATAACAGCTCATAATGCAATAAATATTAATATAAAAGCATGATGCAAAATGGATGTATCACCGGGTATGAAGATAGTAGACATCTTCGACTGGGATTAGGGTAGTCTAGACTGATCTACGTAGGATTTCTTTGTTTGCATGTTTTGTATGGATTTAATGTTTCAAATATGAGGTATCCGAATGCAGACAAGTAAATTTAAGGTGTAATCGGTCACTGCCCGCGGACGCGCCAGAGCGCATCTGCTGGCGTTTGAGAGCAACTCCAACGCACAGGCTCATTTCCATTTTCTGTCCATTTTGTGTCCGCTTGGACCCTTTTCGTCTTAAATTTGGGACAGATTTGGATCGGAGGGGGACACAAACGGGACGTTTTCTGTGTCCTCTTCACCCGCCTCTGTCCAGCATGGCCCACCTTCCATCCACTCACGCAACTCCTTTTCTCTCTCCCCTCTCTCTCGCCCTGCCATGCCGCGCTGCGCCGCCGCACTCGCTATGCCACAGAGATTCGCCACGCTCTCCATGTCGGGATTGGCCGCCGCGCTCGCCCTGCCGCGCTGTGTTGCCGCTCTCGCCATGGCCGCGCTCGTGGCCTCCCTCCAACACGCGGAACTCGCCCCGCCATGCAGCACCATGAGCTCGCCATGGCTCGGGAACTCGCACGCTCGGCCGCCTCGCGGCGCTCGCACGCCCAGCACGACCTCGCCTTGCCACGCCGCGCATTGGGGCACGAGCTCGACCACCGGCCTCGTCTCACGCCCACGCCCGACCGATGCTACTGCAGCTGTCAGCCTCGCCTCCTCGTGCCCAGCCGCCGCGAGCTCCTCTTCATGTTACGTGTTTGACAAAATGTCGGGACGGTTATGTCACAAAATGCTTCGGCTATCATTGGACGCAGCGGCTGACCCAAAGGTAAAAGTGAACAAACACGTCTACTCGGCCGATCCAAACTGATAAAATACAGGCAATAGACACGATTTGAGTGGCTGCGTTGGAGTTGATGTGAAAAGTCACATTTCCAAAGTTCGGTTATAGATGCTCTAACTCCACATGTGCTCGAAATAAGATCCGCAATGAAAAGTAGTACTTCTATTTGCGCCTCGTGCCCCACCGAGTACCCCTCGTGCGGCTGTCTCCCGTCCCGTCTGACCGCACGTGAGCACGCGAGACGTGGTGCGAGCCTGGACGTCCGAGACAGAATGGGCTCAACAGATGGACGGCTACTGTTGCTTTTGTGGACGGGATCTCTTTGTGGACTGGTTGGTCGCGGAGATACGTTGTACGTGGACCTAAAGTAGGGCGCCTATGTCTACGCGGGATGGACGTACCATGGAGCCGTTGTTTCCAGTTGGTTGGGTTGGGTCCTCACCGGCGATCATGCATGCGTCTGGACGGTTTGCCGACTTCTTCTCTCTGGACGCGTCCTCATGTGCGACAGGGCCGGTCCTGAGATTTCAAGGGTCCGGGACAAGAAAACGCAGAGGGGCCCTAAGGCCACATATTTTTGATTTAAACTGCAAATAAGAACTCAATTTACTATAATTTGTGGTTTCTTGTCACCTCAACTATCCAAAAAACCATGGTCATAGACATTGTGAAACTTTGTCGCTCTTGTCAATGTACACATTTTTTTTGTATTAGGTGAATTAGTAACACTTTCTTGCCTACTCAAATTATTATCATCGTATGATTTTTCACTATAGGTTGTTCTTCAACACTGGAATTCCTAGCAGTAGAAGAACTTATATATCTCTCGCAAAAAGAATGAACTTATATATGTTTAAGGAAAAATGTGAATATCTCCTTTCTGGAACTCAATCAATTCATACATATGACTTCCGATTTTTATGGATACTTTCTAGCTAACATGTTTCTAAGTTAGTAGTATGTAACAAGGTACGTGGATATGGCTAGAAAATTAGAAATTGAATGATTTTCTGCTGCTTGCGAGACATCAATAAAATTCCAAGTTCCTTTTTTCTAATCGCAAATCAACACAAGAGATATATACGAGGATGAACTTCACCAAACGAATGAACTATCTGACAATATTACAGCAAGAGGGGATTTTTGTTGAAGATGAAGTTGATTTGAATCTGGAAAATCGCATTACCTACTTTCACTAATCACGCCTAACAGCCAAAATCAAAATTAGAAGACGCGGATGGGGCATTGGTGCGCCGTCGACCTTGGCATGTCTGATTCCTTGCCTAAATTGGACTGCGGCGTGCGACAAGCTTGTAATTAGTCCATCTGTCCATCGATCTATTATATGGCTATACATCACGCACGTACACTTAACAAAATCACACATGCACAGCGAGCCAACATCCAGCCATCGGGGGCCCGGGGCGGCCGCCCTCTGCCCCCCCCCCCCCCCCCTCAAGGCCCGCCCTAATGTGCGATTATGCATGGCGTTTGCGTGAGGGGGGGGGGGGGGGGGGGCGAGTGCAAGTGCAACCACATTTGCAACACCCATGCGATCTGAGATCTTTTGTTTACGTTTTGATGGGGGTTATTGTCTATTATAAGAGCATCTACACGTGAAGACATCGAATCCATCCACTCAAACATCCGTGGACGCATCTGTGGACACTCTTCGTTTTGGTGTATCCGCACCCGTGTATCTCAAATCCGGTCGCTCGTATCCATGCAACACATGCATGTATGAAAATAAACCTACGTAGATCAATGAACTAGCATCAAATCTACTTAAATCAGGCATAATTCAAGCATAAAAGATCATCAAATAACCAAAATATGTAGCTTCAATTGGACAATACGTAAACATATGATAGAAAAACTAAATTAAACAGGAAAGGGCGGAGGATATCACCATTTCCTCGCCGCCCCCTTCGTCTTGCGGTCGGTGGTGCTGCTTTAGCCATCGGTTTAGGTGTCAGCCGCTGGAGGGTCGTTGCCGGAGGAGTCAGACAACTCCATGTGCAATCCGGCCAGCCTTCGAAGCAAGTGCTCCTGCTCCTGGGCGCGCCTCCTCGCCAATAGCGAAGCTAGGGTATCAGCATGCCCCGGGCCAGCTTCAGGGCATTGTGGCTATAGTGTGCTACAGTACATAGCCTAGGTTTTACTCTCACGCCCCGGGCCAAGTCCAGGGTGGCCTGGGGCCTGTCTACGCCCCTACTCCTCGCCTTCGCCTTCGCCAATGCTTCACACTTCGACATCTCGATAGCGAGCCGGAGCACTTTGGCGTTCTTCCACCGGAGTTGTTGTGCATCCAACTCCGCCGTTGTTAGGCCAACTCCACCGCGCGACCCCAAACGGACGTCCGCTTTGCCAGGATTCTATCTGTTTGGGTGGGGCGATGGGGTCGTGTCCGGGCCTATCCTGGGATGCGGTGGCCGTGCGCCCAGCGCGCGGCCGCATCCTTTGGCCCCATCTTGTCCGCCTTCATATTAAAAAGAGAACAACGTTTCAAATACCAGCGGCCCTAGTTCACGCCGGCAACAGAGGCAAAGGCCTACACGTCCTCGCCGGCAACACAGCCAGCGGCCGGCAACACAGCCAACCTCCAAAATGAATAGTTTTGTTCGCCGGCAACACAGCCAGCGGCCGGCAACATAGCCAGCGGCCGGCAACACAGCCAGCCTACAAAATGAATCCGTTTCTCGTTGTTACATAACCAGTGGCCCAGCGGGCGGCACCCATGCCAGCCAGCGAATGCTCTTCCTCCTCTTTTGTGCTTCCGCTCTTTGGGTGAGCTCGTCGATGAACAATGGCTCGCCACTAATATTAATGTCATTGCCTTCTTCTTCATCACCATCACCTTCACAATAGATGTCATCATCTTCATGCCACGAGTCACCATGGTCGTAGTCAGCACGGTCGTCGGCCTCTTCATCGGCAACGAACTGGGCGCGGCCATCCTGACTTTGGGTCTCCTCGGGATCGTAGACAGGGCCATGCCCACCGTCGTAGATCACATCCTCCATGAACTGGTTGTAGAAGGGGTCGTCGACCGGTGGCGTTGGTGTTGGCATTCCGTCGAACAATACACGGGGGCACGGCATGGTGCCCATAAACGGCGGTCGTGCTTGCTTTCTTTGCATCTCGACGGATGGCCGACCGTCGCTGCTGGACCCAGGTGTGACGTTGAGGTCGATGACGGCCGAGGGGCGCGGGGTGGACGGCGCGATCACGCCAACATCCGGCGACCCCGAGAAACGGGTCTGGCCATCGTGCCTTGGCGGGGGAAAACCGGGCGACATAGGCGTGGTCCGTGACGTCGATGACTGGCAGTGCGGAGGCCGGGCGACCAACGAGCCTGTGCTTACCGGGCCGACGGCCGCTGCAGAGAAACCCACCGGACGACAAATGCCAAGCATAAGGAGGGCGTGCGCTTTGTTGATGATGGCCTCCTTCTCCTCGACCTCGGCCTTGCGCCGCGCGGCCTCCATCGCATCGCGCTTGATGGCGAACTTGGCTGCGGCGGCATTGTCCTTGACGACCGCCCTCCGGTTCCTCCTCTTCGCCGATTCCGCGTCCAACTTGGCGATCTCCTCCAGCGTGCACTCCGACCGCGGCTTCCTTGGCACCTTGGCCTTCTTCTTCTTGACCATTCTGGGCGGATTGACGGCCAGGCCGCTAGAATTCGGCTGGCCGTCGGCCATGGACGGGGGAGGGAGGGGGTGGCGGGACTTGGGAGGGTTTGGGGGGAAATGGCGCCAAATGGGGCGCGAGGGGGGGGGTTGCTTTGTTCCACCGACAGGAGGGCTAGGGGCGGACAAGCGCGCGTCCCGCCCGTCCGCGCGATGTCCGTTTCACCCCAAAATCGGCGCAAACTTGGGCTGGGGATGGGTCAAAAGCGGACACAAAACGGACAAAAGTCCGTTTGCTCCTGCGCACTGGGCCGTCTGGTTCGTACGTTTTACCCCAAACGGACGCGCGCGGACAGTATGGGGTCGCGGGGTGGAGTTGGCCTCAGGGAGCCCCGGATGACGGAAGCGATGAGCGCATCCTTGGGATGGACCGGCGTGCGTGGGATTGCGCAGCGCTTCGCCTCGCCGACGTGTCACCGGCAACCAAGGCCTCCCTTGCGTGTTGTCGCTCGCACCGTGGGTCCCATGCCTCCGACTCAAGCATCCTTGACCTGCCCGATGCCAGCGAGAGCACAAGCACCCAACGGTGCCCGTGGACGCCCCCGGAGATATATTGGATGTGAAGGCGGAGGACGGCGTACCTGGAGTTGGGAGAGCAGGCAGCGCTGCCACCGGTGCTGCGCGCCGGACAGGAGGGCCCGACGATGTCGCCCTCACTACGACGACGGGCGAAGGGGGACGACGCGTTGCTCCATGAGCTAGCGGTGCTACTGCCACCCTGATCTAGACGCGAGCGGCTCAAAGCGATGCAGAGAGCAACTGCATCGACGTCGCTCTTGTTGCCGCCAGAGCGGGAACTGTCGTGGTCATCCGCCATTGATCGGAAGCGGAGAGGAAACAACGGATTGGGAAGAAGAGTGGGCAAAGAGAGTGGAGTGGACTGAGTGGACTGTGGTCTAGGATTCATCGGAGCAGATATTTGTGGGGCGGAGTGGGCCGGGCTGACGTGATAGACGCACCCGGGCAGCCCCATATCCACACTACAATTGGGCTGGATATGAGGGGCGTCGGACAGCCCGGGCGTTTGAGGTCGGTTTAAGGCGTTCGGGTGGGTCAGTTTTTTAGACCGGATAGTGACCGGGCGACCTGTCCGAACATTTGAGGGGTGTTTGAGGCGCCCGGGTATAGATGCTTGGGTTGATCCCTGACGCATGCATAATAATGAAACAAATAATTGTGGATATTTTAATCGAATGTATAGGATTTATGTTTTGGTCTAGCTTAAAGAGCGGCTTATCTCAAACTCCACTTTTGAAAGGACCCAACGCACAAGTGCAGATGCGTGCGCGTGAAACCTATTTCTTCCTCCGTGCACTACGTTCCAACTCTCTAGGTGCGCCGGTCGTCAGCCCAATCCTTCCATTTTTACTTTTACCGGTCACGAGTCACAGCGTTCAGTCGAATGCTAGCCACTGGGGCAGAAATCACATATTTGACTTGAGGACAAAATCAAATCACAAACTGATCTAGTCACGAAAAAATTTCACTCTGCTGACCCTTTGGTGTGGCGCCCGACAGCTGGGCGCCGCACCCTACTATGCAGCGCCCATCACTTAGGCGTCACACTTCCTGCCAGCGTGGCAGCCCTGGTCCAGTTGCGGCCCCACAGACAGCACTGCAGCGCCTTGCTCTTGGGCGCTGCACACCTGGACATGCCAGTCCAGAGAGCAACAGGAGCGTTCCAGTAGGTTTTCCACCCCAAAATTTGCTAAGTCAGTGTGCAGCGCCCAAGGAATAGGCGCTGCACTATATAGTGTGGCGCCTTGCCCGTAGGCGCTGCACACGGACTTAGCAAATTTTGGGGTGCAAAACCTACTGGAACGCTCCTGTTGCTCTCTGGACTGGCATGTCCAGGTGTGCATCGCCCAAGAGCAAGGCGCTGCACTGTGTAGTGTGGCGCCTCGGCCATAGGCGCTGCACACCTGGACATGCCGGTCCAGAGAGCAACAGAATTATTCCAGTTGGTTTTCCACAATGCAGCGCCTAGGCCTTGGGCGCTGCACTAACTGCTGTTTTCAAATACCTACTGTTTTTTTTTGTTTTGTGATTCATAAAGATGCCACATAATCATATCCAAATTACATGTAGTAGTTCAAAACACAGAAATAGTAGTCCAAATCACATAGTCATACACACATAGCACATATACTTGTCCAAATCACATAGTCATACACACATAGGGATCTCACATAGTCATACACAGAAATATTAGTCCCCTCACATAGTCATACACACATAGCACATATACTTGTCCAAATCAGGGTCCATGTAGTTTCTTCTTCTTCCTCTCTTCTTCTTCTTATTCTTCTCCCTCCTCCCACCACCAAGGGATCTCACCTTCCCCCTCCGTGTCCTCCACCCCCTTCATTGTTTCCATACCTATGAAAATGGCAATATAATAGTTAGTCACACAATACAAAATGACAACACAAGCATTGAGCACACATATATCAAGTAAATACTTAAGAAAAATATTTGCACACATATGCCCTAATATATATATATGAATTAATAACCCTAACCCCCACATAACAACCATAACCATAGCATAACCCTAACACCAACATCAAACACACATAACCCTAACCCTAGCATACTATGGAAGCTTAACCAACCCTACTTAGCAAAGAAACATAACATCATTCAATACAAATTTGCAAATCCAAGTCAAAACTAGGGTTTCCCCCAAACTAGCAAGATTTGAGAAAATGTGATAATTCCTATGAATGAAAACGAGGGGATCGAAGGAGATTACCTTAAGGGAGGGGTTGGTTTCGAAATCCACGGTCAAATACTCCGGATTTGCAAGATTTGAGAAGGATTTGAGAGGGGGGAGAGGGGAAGAGAGGAGGGCCGCAAGCCTAAGGGTTTGGGTGGGGGTGTGTGGGGTGGGGGTGGGAGGGGAGAGAGGATGGGGCCAGCCCAAGTGGAACACAGACTGTGCAGCGCCCAAGAGCTAGGCGCTGCACATTACATGTGTGGCGCCTAAGGCTTAGGCGCTGCAGTGCTGTCTGTGGGGCCGCAACTGGACCAGAGTTGTCACGCTGACAGGAAATGTGACGCCTAAGTGATGGGCGCTGCACAGTAGGGTGCGGCGCCCAGCTGTCGGACGCCACATCAAAGGGTCAGCAGAGTGAAATTTTTTCGTGACCAGGTCAATTTATGATTTGATTTCGTCCTCAGGTCAAATATGTGATTTCTGCCGGCCAGTGGCAGCAAGACGAAGACAGGAGCTAGCTACCCACTCGCACCCGTGCGCTTTTGGGTGCACTTTTCTTCTCCTTTTTCCGGCGAGGTGTACAGACAGATAATTCTGCCAACTCAGCCGGCCCATCACACGTCGTCGTCAGCCAGTGTGCGCTGCAGCCTCACCCTCCACGGCTGACCCCGGGACAGCGGGCGAGGCCGCAACCATGCCGATGCCATGCGGGAGGGTCTCCTCCCCGCCGGGAACCCCTAGAATTTCCACCGACCACCCACAGGAGTGAGTTGCTGCATCTTAACCGGCGCTCGTCTGACCGTCTGAGCCACTGAGCAAGCACGCACATGCATCATCATTTTTATTTTTACTATACTTGCAAACACTTCGATGCTATAGATGGCGACGGGGCTAGGAATAAATACCCGAGTAACCTAAAAATCCCTAGGCCAAGCATCAATCACATACTGCCCCAACTTAATCGCGACACGGACGGCATCCATCAGTCGGTCTCAACGTGAGCTGGAACAAAAAAAGAAAATACATAAAGAACGACCGGCCGGAGGTTCCGTCCTCCTTCCCGCAGATGGTGCACGTCGCCGTCGATCCCCCGCCGCAGCTCCGCCGTGACACCTCGTTCTGTCGCGCGCTTTTGCGTCCTTTCTGCCTTCCCGTCTCGTCGCGCGCATATGCACCGGCGACACGCCAGGCTAGGCTACGTACGGGGGTCTTGGATTCGCCTACGCGGTCGCGGTCATGGCAGGCCTGCCAACACAAGATACGGGCATCAGGGCGTGCTAGTGAGTAGTGTCGCTAGCTGCTTTGCGGTGAAATGGAACGTCGAAATTAGCAGATCATGAGATGGGATGGAAAGTAAATATGCTTTGCTTCTTTTCTTTTCTTGTTGGCGGGAAAATATGCTTTGCTTTGCATCCGTGATTACTGGGAAAAGCATGGTTCGTGTGGGATTTGCAAAAGTACGGTTGTTAGGTCCGGGCACAGTCCACTAAAGTAGCAGTCGTGTCGAGGACTAGGTAGCATAGCATCACGAGTTTCTAAGAATAATAATATCTAGCATAGTGATGCTTAGTTCGAATCGCGTGAAGAAATCTAATTCGGCTCCTGGGTGCACGTGCTCCTACGCACGAAAATAATTTTTGAAATGTCAAAAAAGTTCCAACAAAATCTTTATGTGTTCTTAGTCACATCTAAATGTTACGTGCAAATTTGTAGATAAAAAGGTTAAGCATTTTGACCTGTGCAAAAAACAGAAACAAATTAAACACCAAATGTCAACCCAAAATTGTTTTCTCACCGACAAAATACTGCTGCTTTGTTTCGCATGAAATTTGTGAAGCATGCTTGTGACACTAACACCAACATCTAGTAAAAAAAAGTCAGATTTCTTTTAGAATATTTACTTTTTTTTGGTTTACTTCCATTCGGGAGCAAATGCTCCCGAGAGTCAAAATGCATCCCCCGTTTGTGGTGTCATTGTTTAGTTTATATATCATCCTTAGTTTCTTATTAAATTAATGCAATATATTTAATATCTTATTGACTAAAGTATTAATTATTATTAGCGGATAAAGGTAGAATCAGATGTTCTATGTTTGTCGGCACAAGAACCTCCTCGTCCTCCAAAATATTGAAGAAGAAACAAACATGAATACTTCGGCGACGTGGGAGGTGGATGGGGGTATGGGCCCACACATCTTTGGTGGGAGGGGGGATGACCCACGAGTATAGGGGATCGCAATAGTTTATGATGGTACTATTTCACTTAACTTTATTAATTCAACACAAAGGGAGCCAAAGAATATTTATGAACCTTAACAGTTGAGTTGTCAATTCAACCACACGTGAGAAGTTATTTCTCTGCAGCAAAGTATTAGTACACAATAATATAATAGTTTTGTTAGTAGCGGTAACAGTAGCAATAGTGACAGTAACAGTGATATCCTTCTTCATGACATGATCAACACAAGGAATATGCTACACCGAAAATATATGCACCTGGATAGCTACAATTGTGCACTCTGTGTAGATAACACTGAAGAAACAATGCTGCATCTGTTTTGGAACTACCCTTTTGCACTGGAATGCTGGGACAGTATTATTCCCCATAGGAAAAGAGGTATATCAGTTCTAGATGACATACAACTGGCAATTCAACAATTGCCGCAAGATATAGCACTGGACATCGTGATTATGGGGTGTTGGGGGATTTGGTCTATCCGAAATGATAAAATCTTCAGATTTGCTGCCCCTCACATCGATGGATGGTGTTACTACCTTCAGGAAGGACTTTGGGTTGTGCAGATCAGAGCTAAGCACACCAAAGCTAAAAGGATTCGTGTCTAGGTAGAACAGAACTTTTAATTTATTGATGATGTTCCATAGAACTGGTATTTGTTGATGGTTTCTTTGTACAACTTGATTTTGTACATATTTAATTACTGAAAATATCGTAGAACAATTGTTCTGTGGTCAATGCTTCAAAAAATAGTAACAATGATAGTAGTAGTTTGTCGTATTGGAACTGTAGCAACAACAATAGTTACTTAGCAAAGACAATATGAGCAAAACGCAGGCATGAAGTAGCGATGGATATTTGGATGGAATTCATCATGTAACAGTCACAACCTAGAACGATACACAATAGCTCCAATTCATCAACTAAATGTAGGAATGTATTCCGTATAGTCATACATGCTTTATAATAAGAACTTACATGACATCTTTTGTCCTACCCTCCCATGGCAGCGGGGTCCTAATGAAAATCTAAGGGCAATTAAGGCGCTCCTTTTAGTAGAGAATCAGAACAAAGCATTAACACATAGTGAATACATGAACTCTCAAATTACAGTCATCCCCGAAGAGTATCCCAATTATTGTCACAATGGGGTCTGCGGTTCAGAACAATAACAGGTGCATATAACTTGCAGATAGGATCAAGAACTCGAATATACTCATGAAAACATAAAGGGTTTAGATCTGAAATGATGGCACTCGGGTCCTACTGATAAGCATTAAGCATAGCAAATTCATAGCAACATCAATCTCAGAACATAGTAGATACTACGGATCAAGCCCTAACAAATTGACTCGATTACATGACGAATCTCATCCATCTCCATCTACCTCGAGTATGGCTATGATGAAATTACTCACTTCCGGTGGTGAGCATCATCATGTTGTTGATGAAGAAGGGTTGTTGATGACGACGACGACGAATTGCCCTCTCTAGAGTCCCAAACCGACTCCAGATCAGGCCTCCCGATGAAGGATAGGAGGTAGTAGCGGCTTCATATCATAAAAATCGATGATACTTCTTCTCTGATTTTTTTTCATGAAAGACGGTAATTGTGGACTTGGAGATAGGGCAATGGAGCATCGAGGGGCCCACAAGCTCAGGTGGCAAACCCTAGAGGGGTGCAGCACCTGCGCACCACCCGAGCATGTGGCTCTATGCTGTCCCCCTCCAGTAGATATTTTCGCTAGTATTTTTTATATATTCTGAAATATTTTTCTGTAAAATTACGTCAATTTCGAGAACTTTTATTTCTGCACAAAAACAACACCAAGGTAGTTGTGCTGAGAGCAACGTTAGTACGGGTTAGTTTCATTCAAACATGCAAATTAGAGTTGAAAACAAGAGCAAAAGATTTAGGAAAAGTTGATACGTTGAAGACGTATCAGGGGGACAAAGGGGAGCCCTCCCATTCTTTGGCCACCACATGTGGGGATACCCCACTTGGGCATGGCCAAGAAGGAGCCCATTGGTGCTTTTCAAAAAAAATCGGGATGACCCAAAACCGTTTCTGCCAACATTTCCAGATGCTTTCTGAAGTTGTTTCTACTTCACTGTTTTTCCGGTTTTCTCCTAAACATTTTCAACACCTCCAAAAAATTTCATTGACTTCCTCTCAAATTCCAAACCACCTAGTACTAGCAGATCGATGAGCCTTAAGCGTGTGAGCATGCAGGTTTGTTGAAGTATAGACATGACCGGAACTTCTTTCGATCAATGATCAAGAGTGGAACTGTGGACATCCATATTGAGAACATACCCACACAAATGATATTCGTTACCGTGTTCTATTCTTTTTGCTTCACAATATGTTACTAAACCCGAGGTGAGATTCATCGGCATCCCCGTGAATCAACAACCTATTCACTGCTATTAAATTGTACGTGCTTTGCATGCCAGTAAATATATAATAGCATGGGAAATGCATTCTAGGCATTTTATTTCCTTCCGTACAAATCATATTAGACAGTGCCCAATGATGTCTACTATGCTCCAAGCACAAAGTTTTGTAGGATAGCAGCAAAGTCCCTCAAGTGGGTGACCTAAGGTTTATCAATCAGTGGGAGGTGTAGCATGAAGATGGTCTCTCTCAAACAACCTTGCAATCAAAATACAAAGATCTCTTGTGTCCCCAACACACCCAATACAATGGCAAATTGTATAGGAGCACTAGCTCGGCGAAGAGATGTTGATACAAGTGTAGTATGGATAATAGATATAGGTTTTTGTAATATGAAATAATAGAAATAACAAGGTAGCAAGTGATAAAAGCGAGCATAGATGGTATTGCAATGCTTGGAAACAAGGCCTAGGGTTCATACTTTCACTAGTGCAATCTCTCAACTGGGCTAACATAACTGAATCATATAACAATCCTTCAAAGTGTGACAAAGAATTACTCCAAAGTTCCTATTGGAGAAAGTAGGATGAAAACGTGTATCAACTTCTATACTAGATTATCCCTGTCAACATGGGAATCTGCAAGTTGATTACCAAAACATATATCAAGTGACTCAAATAGAATACCCCATTGTCACCACGGGTATCCACATGCAAGACATACATCAAGTGATCTCAAATCCAAAATATTCAATCGATAATAATGAAACCTCAAAGTGCAAGACCCAATTCATCACAACAAGGATAGAGAGGGAAGAAAGCCATATGATTCCACTATATTAACAAAGGTCATGGTACATCAAGATCATGCCCTATCAAGATCACGAGAGATATAGAATAAACACATAGCTACTGGTACATACCCTCATGCCCGGTGTTGAACTACTCCCTCCTTGTCATGGAGGCAGCGGGGATGATGAAGATGGCTTCCGGTGATGGCTTCCCCCCTCTGGCAGGGTGCCAGAATGGAGACCTGGATGAGATTGCTTCAGAACAGAGACTTGCGGCGGCGTAAAACTCATCTAGGTTAACTTTCGGGGGTTTGGGATTTATAGGATTTTTCAGCGTTGGATTCACGCCAGGGGGAGTCCCGAGGGACCCACAAGCTTAGGTGATGCACCCCTAGGGGGCATGCCAGGTGAGTTAGTGGCCCCCTTGGCATCACCTGGTCCTTCCTCGAAGCTTCATGGGTTTCTTCTTGTCCATAAAAAATTGCCGCAAATTTTTATCGCTTTTGGACTTCGTTTTATATGGTTTTTCTGCAAAAATATATATAACTAGGCAAAAAAACAAAAACTGGCACTGGGCACTAGATTAATATGTTAGTCAATAAAAATAATATAGAAGTGCACCAAAACCATATAAAATTATTGTAAACATGGCATGAATATTTCATAAATTATAGTTACGTTGGAGACGTATCGACATCCCTATAAGTGCATCTAGTGCCCCTTAGTGATTTTGTTGTATTAAAGACTTATAGGTTAAGGGACTAATGCGTTTGTGAGTGTACATAGGTCTATAAGTCTATGAGGAGTTTGATATTTACGATGAAAGTCGACCCCTAAGAATGAATGTCTTCAGCTGAAGACTTTGGTTTTGTTGAAGACTTTGAAAGTGAAGAAATTGGTGTTACCTTGAAGACCCGATATTCATGCGAGGATTATGAAGCGTGACGACTTTTGTTTTTGTAGTTTCATTTTCTCTTTCTTGAGACATAGGAAACACCGTACTGTTAAAGGGGGTCGAGGTAAAACTAAGGAAAAGTTTCCAAGTGATGCTCATCTCAAAATCCTACACCTACCCAATCCTTTCGAGTGAAGCCATTGGAAATCTCATACAATTCAGTCAATTTCTTCAGTGACAGAGACGAAGATCTTATATTCTCTAAGGAATTTGTTCTGACTGAGGAGTTAGGAATTTGCCAGTGTGGATAGCCTACAAGTGAGTAACATGATAGCCCCGAGGAATTTCATACTCAAATATCCGACCGTTGCTGTGCTACACGCCAGCTGTCCCAAAATATCTACCCACCTAACGGTCATATCATTGAAGGACATTTATGTCTTATCATGTCGGGTTGCTCCCTAGGCTATAAATAGCCGCCCCGTACAACCACTTGTTGGTTGGTTGCTTCGAGAGAATCTGACACTTGTCATTGAGAGCATCCCATCCTCCCAGGACTTTGAGCGAAAATCATCAAGTGAGGAAAACCCAATCCCAAACACTTACAAACCCAAAGTGATTGAGCATCA
Organism: Triticum aestivum; assembly: GCF_018294505.1. NCBI lineage: Eukaryota > Viridiplantae > Streptophyta > Magnoliopsida > Poales > Poaceae > Triticum > Triticum aestivum. Next base: position 141,991,270 of record NC_057813.1, on the reverse strand, counting down.
CTGAAGAGATTGTTCTTGTGTGGAACCGACGCTTGTTACCTGTGAGGACTGTGTATCCTCTAAAAGGTTAGGCGTCATGGTCTAGAGCATCCAAGAGGAAATTGTGGATCGCCGAGTGATTGAGTTTGTGAAGGTTTGGAAGTCACATGAAGACTTACCACGAGTGATTGGGCGAGGTCTGTGTGATCTTAGCTCAAGGAGAACACAGTGAGGACTGTGTGTCCTCAAGTTTGAATACTTAGCCGCTCCAACCAGACGTAGAACTGTCACAGCAGTTGGAACTGGTCTACCAAATCATCATCTTCACCAAGCGACTGGTTTTATTTCCACAACCCTTTCATTTACTCATTCATGTGTCGATGAACTTGATCGTTACTGTTTGAAGACTTTGACTGAAGACTTTCTCTATTTCCTCAATCCTATTTCTTCAGTCACTTTGTCTTCAGCCTGCTTATCCTATTTACATGCTACTCGTACTCTATGTATGTTTCACTTCATCATGATGACTGTGCTACTATTCTGTTATGCATGCATCTGAGTACCTATTCCAATGCTAAGTAGTTTTTTGCTAGGTAATCCCTCACCTTGAATTTCCTCAGTGACAAATTTGTAAAAATCGCCTATTCACCCCCCCTCTAGTTGATATAACGCACTTTCAATTGGTATCAAAGAAAGGTACTCCCTTGTTCTGTGTGATTTTGGTTCAACCACCTAGAGTTTTAGTTATGTCGACCGCAGGAATGAAGAAACTGACATGCCCCATCTTTGACGGTCATGATTATCCCAAGTGGAAGGCCATGATGAGGAAGCGCCTCATGGCGATGAACACCGAGCTATGGACCATCACTGAGATTGGCGTTACCGATCTTTGCAAGATGGCAGAGGCTGATGATATTCACAAGTGCACTCGACTTGACCTCATGGTGAAGGACATCATTTGCTCCTGCTTATCCAGGAATTAGTTCAGGAACATTATGCATCTCTGCAATGCAAATCTTATTTGGGACCGAATCTCTGACGTCTATGAAGGTCATCGAACTCGTCATGATCTCTGGTTTGAGGATTTGAAGGAATCATGCAAAGCAATGACTTTCGAACCTGAACCATCATCCTCTGCACCATGCCTCATGGCAAAAGGTGCCAAGGTAACCGAATGTTCCTCATCTGAATCAAGTGAGGATGAATCTGATGAAAACCTCAAGCCTGGCCACTCCAAACTTGCTAAGATTGCCGCCAAACAATAGAAGGCTTTTGAGAAGGTTCAAAATATGCTAGACAAAAGCGATGACCTGTTGGGTGAAGAAACGGATCGAACTCAAACTCTGACTGAAAATCTTTAGAGACTTCAGTCTAAGTTTGATAACCTTCAAAGTCATCATAACACCCTCTTAGCCGATCATGAGAAGCTTTCTTATGAATTTCTTCAAAGTAAGAAAGATCTTGAGAAGCTAAGGGTGAGTTATGAAGATCTTCAGAAGGACCGTGATTCATTGCTTGCTCAACAGATTAGCTTCGCTCAGGTTGAATTCATTCCACCATGTTTGAAATGCATTGAACATGAATCTGCTAATTCTTCACCTGAAAGTTCAAATGCTTCTATTGCTGCAAATTCTTCAGCTGTCTTTGTGGTTACAAATTCCTCATCTGAGGATACCACAAGTATCACTGACAATGCAGGGTTGAAAGAATTATATATGACATGCATGTTCAAAAGCCTCAAAGGGCATCAGGCTCTTTGTGATGTGCTTAAAAAGCAGATCCCCAACAGGAACCCTAGGAAAGAGGGTATTTCCTTTATGAGTAAACTCAATGCTGATGGGACCTACTGGAAACCTGAGCAGTATCCCAAAACCTCATGGGTTGCTGTGAAAGGACCTCCCGTAGATCCATCCACTTTATCTGGCTTTACATGTGAATCATCATATTCTTTTGATGAGTCATTTGACTCCAACTATAAACTGTTCAAAAATCAGAATGGTGAAGTATTTGCTAGATATGTTGGAACTAACTGCAGAAATGGCCCCCTATAAAGAAAATCTGGGTTCCCAAAAGGTGCCTTGAAAGTCTTCAGGTGAATTTCCTCATGACACCACCTGTGAAGAATAGGAATCCCAGATTAAATTCTTCGTATGGACCAAAGTCTTCATATGGACCAAAGTCTTCATATGGATCCAAGTCCCCATATGGACCAAATTCCTCACATGGATCAAATTCCTCACATGGATCCAAATCCTCATATGAACATCATTGTGCTAACACTTATGTTTCGCAGGGAAGATCTAAGGGTTATGAATATGTGCATTATTCTTCAAATCATTATGGTCATAAGTCCTCGAAGAATTTCTCTACTTATTCATATGCTTACTCTAACCCCTCTTCTGTGAAACAAAGTGGTATGACGTCTATGCCACCTTTCTCATATGGAGATCGCAGAATGATGAACTCTTTGCCACCCCTCCAAATGTGGGTGGTGAAGAAAAATAACTAATCTCTTATGCAGGGTTAGGCCTCCAGATGAACTTCAACGTCCGAAGAATTTGCTGGAGACCCGAATATGCTTGAAAGCACGCAAGCTAATTATGAAGAAATGAATATTCATTTCGCAAGTCATCCTACTGCTATATCTGTTGTATTGCATGATGAAATTCAATCTGATGAATTTGATGCCATATTCTTCACTGATGAAGTATATGTGTTTGTAAGCTGCACTAATTCACCTGCAGGATGATCAACCCAAAGCTACTAAGTGGGTCCTCGACAATGGATGTACAAATCACATGATTGGTGACAAGAACTTATTGATGGACACTGCTTTATCTTCATCACATCTAAAGCATATCACCTACACTGACAAAGGCAAAAGTAAGGTATTGGGTCTAGGTAGGGTTGCGATCTCAAAGGATCGACACATGGACAAAGTCATGCTTACCGACTCCTTAGGATTCAACCTGATGTCTGTCTCAATGCTTTGTGATCTTGATATGTTGTTGTTTTTGGAAAATATCGTTGTGTTGTGATCATGAAATCTGACCACTCCAAAGTCTTCGAAGGCTTTAGGAAAGGAGACTTGTATATTGTTGATTTCTCTACAGGACCACAACCTGCCACATGTCTACTTGCAAAAGCTTCAGAAGGCTAGTTATGGCATCGACGACTATGTCATGCTGGCATGAGGAACTTACACACTCTCGCGAAGAAGAAGCACATCATTGGCATCGAGGGTGTCAAATTCCTCAACGACCATCTGGTGGAGCTTGCGAGGCTGGAAAGATGACCAGTCCAAGCATCCCTCGAAGACTATCATGACTACCACTCGTCCATTTGAATTGCTTCACATGGATCTCTTTGGCCCTACTCACTATGCCACATTCACTAATGCAGCATCTTTATATGGCTTTGTTATTGTTGATGACTATTATCGTTACACATGGATGCATATCATCACTTACGAAACTGAAGTGCAGGAAGTCTTCAAACGATTTTCCTCGAGGACTTCGACAAACTTCGGTGTGAAGATCAAGCACATTAGGAGTGACAATGGGACCGAGTTCAAGAATACTGGTCTTGATGACTATCTTGATGAACTTGGTATTACTCACAAGTTATCTGCCCCTTATACTCCTCAGCAGAATGGTGTTGTGGAGCGCAAGAACAAGACTCTTGTTGAGATGGCTCACACTATGCTTGATGAATACAAGATGCCTCCTCACTTCTGGCCTAAGGCGATTGATACCGCGTGCCATATCATCAATATGGTATATCTTCACAAATTCTTCAAGAAAACCTCATATGAACTCCTCACTAACAAGAAACCCAATGTATGGTATTTCAAAGTATTCGGTGCTAAATGTTGGATTAGAGATCCTTATCACAATTCTAAATTTGCACCGAAAGCACATGAAGGTTTTATGCTTGGTTACGGAAAGGACTCGCACACCTATAAAGTCTTCAACACATGTCACCACAAGGTTGTTGAAACTGTAGATGTGCGGTTCGATGAAACTAATGGTTCGCAAAGAGAGCACCTACCTCCTGTGCTAGATGAAATGTCACCTGAGGAATCCATCAAGTTAAAGGATACTAAGGATGTCATTCCTACCGAAGAATCTGCTGAAGAAGTCATTCCGGAACATGAAGAAAATCATGATGGTGCACCTGAGGAAAATGGCTCTGAAGAAAATGCTGAGCCCACTCAACATCGTCAACCCTCTCATCCTCGCGTCACAAATGAAGTGTGGATCGAGAAAATCATCAATGACATCAATGCATTAGGTCCTCTCACACGCTCAAGGGCTTCTCATTTGTCTAACTTTTGTGGGCACTTTGCTTTTGTCTCTATCACAGAGCCCACCAAAGTTGGTGAGGCATTTCTGGAGCTTGAGTGGATTCAAGCGATATAAGAGGAACTACATCAATTCGAGCTCAACAATGTCTGGGAACTTATCAAACGACCAGACCCACGCAAGCACAATATCATCGGTACCAAGTGGATCTACCGCAACAAGCAAGATGAAAATGGCCTTGTGGTGAGGAACAAGGTTCATCTTGTAGCTCAAGGCCACACACAGGTTGAAGGAATTGATTTCAATGAAACTTTTGCACCCGTTGCTAGACTTGAGGCTATTCGCATATTGCTTGCTTATGCTAACCATCATAATATCATACTATATCAAATGGATGTGAAAAGTGCATTCCTCAATGGTAAGCTTGAGGAAGAGTATATGTTGCTCAACCCCAAGGTTTTGAAGATCCTAAGCATCCTGACAAAGTCTTCAGACTTAATAAGGCCCTCTATGGCCTCAAGCAGGCCCCTCGGGCATGGTATGATACCTTGAAGGAATTCCTCATGAAGAAATGCTTCAAACCCGATTCACTTGACCCAACTCTTTTCACCAAAACCTATGATGATGAATTATTCGTGTGCCAAATATATGTTGATGATATTGGGTTTGGCTATAATAACCAACGTTATAGTGACGAATTTGCCTATATAATGAGTGAGGAATGTCAAATGTATATGATGGGAGAATTGAAATTCTTCTTAGGTCTTAAAATTCGTCAACAATGCAACGACATCTTCAGATCTCAAGAAAAATACCTCAAGCATGTTCTGTGGAAATTTGGCATGCAAGATTGCAAAGGTGTCAAAATCCCTATGCCCACAAATGGCCATCTATGCACTGATGAAAATGGTATAGACTTCGATCAAAAGGTATACCACTCCATGATTGGCTCTTTATTGTATCTATGTGCATCTAGGCTATATACTATGCTTAGTGTTTGCATGTGTGCCCGTTTTCAAGCTACACCGAAGGAATCACACCGTAAGGCTGTGAAGCATATTCTTCGATATATAGCTCACACTCCAACACTTGGTTATGGTATCCTAAGGGCTCGAATTTTGATCTCATTGGATATTCTGACTCTGGCTATGCTGGTGATCGAGTGGATCGCAAGTCAACATCAGGCACATGCCATTTCCTCGGACGATCCTTAGTATGTTGGTCCTCGAAGAAGCAGAAATGCATATCAATCTCTACTGCTGAAGCCTAGTACATTGCTATTGGTTCGTGCTATGGTCAATTGCTATGGATGAAGCAAACCCTCAAGGACTATGACATCAATGTGAAGAATGTGCCTCTCTTCTGTGACAATGAGAGTGCCATCAAAATTTCTCATAACCCAATTCAGCACTTGTCGTGGAATTATCATGTCAGATGTCCTAGTGTGAGGACTTAGTCGTGGAGCCATCGCGACGAGATTAGCTTAAAGGGGTTAAACCGGACAAAGGACACAGGGAGTTTATACTGGTTCGGCCCCTTGCGGTGAAGGTAAAAGCCTATGATCCAGTTGTGGTGGAATTGATAGGGTCTCGATGAGCAGGGAGCGAATCTGCTTTACCTATCTCTCGAGTTGTTGTCTTGTCCCTGAACCGCCGCCGGGTCGTCCCTTTATATACACAAGTTGGCACCCGGCGGTTTACAGAATCCCAAGGCCAGCTCATACACGTGTCCGGCTCGGTTTCTACCTTTTCCTATCTTACAATACAAGTTACATATTTTCATGGCGGTTTATGTCTACGGGCCCTAATCCGCCTTTGGGCTCTGGGCCTTCAAGTCTCTGTAGTAAAGCGCCATACTCCTTGTCTTCATGGGCTTCAATACGGATGACTCCTTATGAGTGTAACCCGGCCCCTCCTGGGCGGTTTATACTCAGTAGTTATATCCCCAACATTAGGCCCCAGATTGATTTGAACCTGTTCATGTCAATCTTCAATACTTTGGAAAATTTCTTCTTGAACATCTTCATGTGAATCTTGTAAACCGCCATGACATCATCTTCATGTGAAGTTTTTAAACCGCCGTGACATCATCTTCCGAGATTGTAATAAACCGCCATGACGTCATCTGTTTATAAAAACCGCATATACTTCTCTTTTATTAATAAGCCTCCAAAAATCGAGGTGAGAGCTCTGTCACATATCCATTTTTTGGGCTCCTCGATTCCCGCGCCTGTCGCTTATCCCTTCATCTTATAAATAGGACCATGGGTCATTTTCTCTTTTCCCCTTTCATGATGAAGCCATGCCGGGTTATAATAAACACCGGATGATCATGCTGGCGACTTATAGTCAAAGCCAGACCGGTTTAACAATTACCAGATTATAATTGATGATGTACTGACAACTTATAGTTGAAAGCCAAGCCGGGTCAATTAACACCGGTCATCTTACAAGTTTGCACTTGGCAACTCAAAAAACAGTCCGGGTTAGCAAGCACCAAATTGAATATAAACCTTATCGAAATAAACATTGAAAAAGAAAGATTTGCAAAAAAAATATGTAAGAAGACGAGGCTTTTCATGGGCTGCCAGGCCACTGAGTTAAACCATTTTACAATGCCTTTTAAGAGGGACCTCACATTAACCAATCATCGTTTTAACTTTGACAAGTTCAGGGTCTATATAAGATTGACTTGTCAAACGTTCGGCGGGTCATACTAGGATTACCTGAGCGGAGTGAGTTACTTGATGAAGGCAGGTTAACCCGGGGTTTTAGGTGAATACACTTGGCTTCCAAGCCTGGCTTTTATAGCCTATTGCAAGGTGTAGATTCTTTGTTCTTGTAGAAGCAAAGATCCCCAAGCAATATTTTGAGCTATGCTCAGTGGGTGCCTATGTTTGAGTTATGCTTTGCAATAAACTCTCTTTGGCTCCTTATGTTTATTGGGTATGAAGCCCCCAAGCTCTATTTTTTTGTAGCTTTATAAGTCGAATTTACAAACAAAGCTCCGCTTTATCAGCAGAAGCCCCCATGTAACTAAGAATTTTTTTTGAAGACGAACGGCAGAAGCCCCGCTTTAGCAAGGATGCCGATTTATTATATTGATCATAATATATACATTGTCAATAATATGTACATAATAGGAGCCTATGGCTTAGGTGTAGTAAGGCCGAAGATGAGCAATATTCCACGGCCGGTGGGTCTCCTCCTCCGATTTGCGTGAGTCTTTGTGCTCTCGAACATCGATACAGTAGTATGAACCGTTGTTAAGATTCTTGCTGACCACAAAGGGCCCTTCCCAAGGTGGGTATAACTTGTGCATGTTGGTCTGATCTTGGATAAGTCGGAGCACTAAGTCGCCTTCTTTAAAGGCTCTGGTTTTAACCCGGCGGCTGTGATAACGCCGAAAGTCTTGCTGATAAATCATCAAATGAGCTGCCGCAATATCCCGTTTTTCATCTAATAGGTCCAATGCACCTTGGCGTCCTCTTTCATTGTCTGCTTCAACATAAGCTGCCACTCGGGGCGAGTCATGGCAAATATCACTTGGGAGAACTGCTTCTGCTACATAAACCATGAAGAAGGGTGTATAACCCGTAGATCTATTGGGGGTGGTATTAATGCTCCATAATACGAAAGGCAACTCTTCCACCCAACAACCCGGTGTCCTCTGCAAAGGGACCATAAGCCGGGGCTTGATGCCCTTCAGGATTTCTTGATTAGCTCTCTCCGCTTGATCGTTAGACTGGGTGTGAGCCACTGATGACACATCAAGCCGGATGTGCTCACATTGACAGAACTCTTCCATAGCACCCTTGGAGAGATTCGTGCCATTATCTGTTATAATGTTGTGTGGAAAACCAACGCAGAAAATCACCTTTTTCATGAATTGAACTGCCGTGGCTGCATCACACTTGCTAACTGGCTCTGCCTCCACCCACTTGGTGAATTTATCAACCGCCACCAGAAGGTGGGTCTTCTTATCCTTGGACATCTTAAAAGGTCAAACCATATCCAGCCCCCAAGTTGCAAACGGCTAGGTGATTGGAATCATCCTCAATTCCTGGGCCGGAATGTGGGCTCGGCATGAGAATTTCTGACAACCATCACACTTCCTGACCAGATCCTTATCATCAACGTGAGCTGTTAACCAGTAAAAACCGTGTCGGAAAGCCTTAGCCACAAGGGATTTTGAACCGGCATGATGACCGCAATCCCCTTCGTGGATTTCACGCAAGATCTCACAGCCTTCTTCAGGAGAAACGCAACGCTGAAATGCCCCCGAGACACTGCAGTGATGTAACTCGCCATTGACAATAGTCATGGACTTGGATCGCTGGATTATCTGTCCGGCCAAAACTTCATCCTCGGGTAACTTGCCCAGGGTCATATAGGCCAAGTAGGGCATCGTCCAGTCCGGGATAGCATGAAGAACCGCCACCAATTGAGCCTCCGGGTCGGGAATAGCTAGATCCTCTTCCGTTGGTATCTTGACCGACGGGTTATGCAAGACGTCAAGAAAGACATTGGGCGGCACCGGTTTACACTGAGACCCAAGCCGGCTTAACGCATCCGCCGCTTCATTCTTGCGCCGATCAATGTGCTCTACCTGGTAACCCTTGAAGTGACCAACAATGATATTCACCTCCCGCCGATAAGCCGCCATGAGTGGATCCTTAGAATCCCACGTACCAGACACTTGCTGAGCCACTAAATCGGAGTCGCCAAAGCAACGTACCCGGATTAAGTTCATCTCCTTAGCCATCCGAAGACCGTGGAGCAAGGCCTAATACTCAGCTGCATTATTAGTATAGGGAAACATCAAGCGGAGAACATAACAAAATTTGTCACCTCGAGGGGAAGTAAGAACCACTCCAGCCCCCGAGCCCTCCAACTGTCTGGACCCGTCGAAGTGAATAGTCCAGTATGTGTTATCCGGTTTATCCTCGGCGCCTGTAACTCTGTCCAGTCGTTGATGCAATCCACGAGCGCTTGGGACTTGATAGCAGTGCGGGGCATATATTTTAACCCATGAGGTCCAAGCTCGATAGCCCACTTAGCAACCCGTCCAGTTGCCTCCCTGTTCTGAATGATATCTCCCAATGGAGCGGAACTGACCACAGTAATGGGATGGCCCTGAAAGTATTGCTTAAGCTTCCGGCTCGCCATAAAAGCTCCATACACCAGCTTCTGCCAATGCGGATATCTCTGCTTTGACTCAATAAGCACCTCGCTGATGTAATAAACCGGCCGCTGAACCGGATACTCCTTACCCGCCTCCTTGTGCTCCACCACAATAGCCACGCTGACAACCCGGGCGTTAGCAGCCACATATAACATCATTGGTTCCTTATCAATGGGGGCAGCAAGAATGGGCGGCTCAGCTAACTGCTTCTTCAGATCCTCAAACGCCGCATTAGCAACATCACTCCAGACAAAGTTGTCTGTCTTTTTCATCATCTGATATAGAGGGATCGCCTTCTCTCCCAACCGGCTGATAAACCGGCTTAGTGCTGCGATGCGACCCGCTAGATGTTGAACATCGTTGATATATGCCGGTTTAGCCAAGGACGTGATAGCCTTAATCTTTTCCGAATTAGCTTCAATGCCCCTGTTAGACACCAGAAAACCCAAGAGCTTGCCTTCCGGTACACCAAAAACACACTTGGCCGGATTAAGCATCATCTTATAAACCCTGAGATTATCAAAAGTTTCCTTTAAATCAGCTATTAGTGTTTCTGCTTTCCTGGACTTTACCACGATATCATCCACATAAGCATGAACATTGCGCCCAATCTGATTATGAAGGCAATTCTGCACACATCGCTGATAAGTTGCATGGGCGCTCTTGAGCCCAAAAGTCATAGACACATAGCAGAAGGCTCCAAAGGGAGTTATAAAAGTTGTCTTCTCCTGGTCCTTAACTGCCATTTTAATCTGATGATAACCTGAATAAGCATCCAGAAAATTCAAACGCTCACAACCCGTCGTAGCATCTATGATTTGATCAATACGAGGGAGAGCAAAGGGATCAACTGGACAAGCCTTGTTGAAATCTGTGTAATCTACACACATATGCCAAGTGCCGTTCTTCTTGAGTACCAGCACCGGGTTAGCCAACCACTCAAGATGAAAAACCTCCACAATAAGCCCTGCTGCCAAGAGCCAGGCTACCTCCTCACCAATGGCCTTGCCTCTCTCTTCATTGAAGTGGTGGAGAAACTGCTTGACCTGTTTAAACTTGGGATCGATATTAAGAGTGTGCTCAGCGAGTTCCCTCGGTACACCTGGCATGTCAGAAGGTTTCCATGCAAAGATGTCCCGGTTCTCATGGATGAACTCGATGAGTGCGCCTTCGTATTTCGGATCTAGGTTAGGGCTGATGCTAAACTGCTTGGATGAATTGCCAGGAACAAAATCAACCAGCTTAGTCTCACCAGCCGATTTAAACTTCAAAGCCGGATCATGCTCTGTAGTTGGTTTTTTCAAAGAAGTCATATCTGCCGGATCAACATTGTCCTTATAGAACTTCAATTCCTCTGTTGCACAAACTGACTTAGCATAAGCCGCATCACCTTCCTCACATTCCAAAGCGATCTTTCAGCTACCATGTACTGTGATGGTCCCCTTATGACCCGGCATCTTGAGTTGTAGATAAACATAACACGGCCTTGCCATGAACTTAGCATAAGCCGGCCGTCCAAACAGGGCATGGTACGGACTCCTGATTTTCACCACTTCAAAAGTCAATGTCTCCGACCTTGAATCATGATCATCTCTAAAAGCAACCTCCAGAGCTATCTTACCAAGTGGGTAAGCCGATTTACCGGGCACCACACCGTGAAAAACGGTGTTTGACGGTTTAAGATTCTTATCTGTCAACCCCATGTGACGGAAGGTTTCATAATACAAGATATTGATACTGCTCCCTCCATCCATGAGCACCTTGGTGAACTTATAACCTCCAATCTAAGGTGCCACCACCAAAGCTAAGTGACCCGGATTATCAACCCGGGGCGGATGATCCTCTCGACTCCACACAATAGGCTGTTCAGACTAGCGGAAAAAATGGGGTACCGCCGGTTCAACAGAGTTCACTGCCCTCTTATGAAGCTTCTGATCTCGCTTGCACAGGCTAGTGGTGAAGACATGATATTTCCCACTATTCAACTGCTTCGGGTGACTCTGATAACCTGACTGTTGCTGCTGCTGATTTCCCTGTTGATTATAACCCCCTTGATTGCCCTGATTGCCTTGATTGCCATGTCCACCCTGATTACCTTGAAATCTTGAACCGGAATTACCTCCACCATAACCCGGCCCATGAGACTCTGGTCCTGAACCGCCGGACGGTCCATGGTCATATCGGAAAAGATCCGAGTTTTTGAACTCCCTCATAATAAAACAATCCTTCCAGAGGTGCGTGGCTGGCGACGAGAGCCATCGCAACGAGATTAGCTTAAAGGGGTTAAACCGGACAAAGGACACGGGGAGTTTATACTGGTTTGGCCCCTTGCGGTGAAGGCAAAAGCCTACGATCCAGTTGTGGTGGAATTGATAGGGTCTCGATGAGCAGGGAGCGGATCCGCTTTACCTATCTCTCGAGTTGTTGCTTCTTGTCCCCGAACCTCCGCCGGGTCATCCCTTTATATACACAGGTTGACACCCGACGGTTTACAGAATCCCGAGGCTGGCTCATACAGGTGTCCGGCTTGGTTTCTACCTTTTCATATCTTACAATACAAGTTACATATTTTCATGGCGGTTTATGTCTACGGGCCCTAATCCGCCTTTGGGCTCTGGTCCTTCAAGTCTCTGTAGTAAAGCGCCATACTCCTTGTCTTCATGGGATTCAATACGGATGACTCCTTATGATTGTAACCCGGCCCCTCCTGGGCGGTTTATACTCAGTAGTTATATCCCCAACAACACTCGAAGACAAAGCACATCCAGATTCGTCATCATTTTCTTTGAGATCATGTCTTGAAGGGTGACATCTCTATCGAGCATGTGAAGGCTGAAGAACAGCTAGCCGATATCGTCACAAAGCCCTTGGATGAGAAGAGATTTAGCAAGTTGCGGTGTGAGCTAAATATCTTAGAATCTTCAAATGTTCTTTGAAAACGACACACATCCTAACACTTATGCAAGATAGATGACTTAGATGTACAACACACGAAGTAACATTTTTCTTCAATCAATGAGGACTAACCCTCTAAGTGTGAAGAAATTAAAAAAGAATTTGATTCTCAGAGCCCTACGACAATTGTACGCGGCGTCTGAAATCATCATTCTTATACGGTGGGTCACGCCACCAACCAAAGTTGAAATTCTTCAATTTGAGTTTTTCTTTGTTTTGCAAATTCCTCATTTTTTAAATTCTTCAACTTTGCAAAGTCTTCACTCTTTCCGATTGTGTTGTTCATTGACTATATGTATATAATATGAGTTTTCATGTCCTCTACAACATCTTATTGCTAATTCTTCAAGTTGATTTTTCTTCTAAGTGAATGTGATTAGACCCGTTCCCCCTCTATGCCAAACTCAATCCAGTCTGTTCACAAATTCTTCATGTGCATTCTATTTGAAACCTGTTCTAAATCTTCACTATGTCCTTGTCAGCTCAAGAATTTGCAAACAAAACATTAAAATTTTCATATCTATTTTTTTTGCTTTTGCCACTCAAACCGTTCCGCATCCCATGATAGGATTAATCTATTCACCCACGATCTAACATAATATCTACTTCACAGTATGTGGGTGACACATGTCGCTAGGATGGGAAGGGTCAGGGGCACGTTCATCCATTTTCCTCGGACGAGCGGTTTTTCACCTCAGCTATAAATACCCCTCGTCGTCCTCAGACCTCATTTACTCCGCTCGATCTCACTCCCCTCGCTCGAGCTCTCTGACCTAGCGCTGCCTCTACTCTCCATCATCGTTGGTGAGGAAGAGCTTCACTATCTCGACCTCGTCGCTGTCGTACTCGTGTCGGCCGCGGAAATCTTCACTCCGCCTCTGCCGTAGCTGTCTTCCACCGCCAAGTTAGGGCGTGGAAAATCTGAGCGGACGAGCTTCTCAACTTGTACTCTCAGTCTGTCATGTTCTTCGTCAAGGGTAAATAAAATCTATTTTCACTTCCCTTGTTGATTCTGATAATTTCCACAAAATCTTCAAAAGGTGTTTATTCTTCAACTTTCATGTCCTTAAACACCAACTTGCATCCGTTCTTGTTTTGTTTCTCTAAGCAGCGTTTTTCCTCAAGATTCCTCAATTGTGTGGATTTTCAATCTATACAACTCTAGAACCTAAGTCAAGAACGCCTAGTGAAATTCCTCAAGACAGTCCTGGTCAAATTCCTCAACCTTGTTTCTTTTGAAAAACTTCTGAGAACGCATATGACCTCTCCAAATTCTTCGCACCTATAGTCTGTTCACAGGTACACATGCCCGCTGTTGAATCTCTAGCTTCTCATCAACTTAACTAATTTGCAACGTTCCTTGAAGACAAATTGCATACCTCATCAGAAAATTCAATTGTTCAAAATCCTCAAGTGAAGAGAATGGCTGGCGGTAAAAGACCTCAGAAGGGAGGAAAGAGACCATAAGTGAGTAGTTCTTTTGAAATCCCTGAAGATATCTATGTAGGGTATTGTACTCCTGATGAAGGAACTCATGGCAAGGAGACGAAGAATGAGCGCAAAATGCGCATTCAGAGGATAGAGAGGAGATGGACCAGAGAATGGAGGGAGTACGGATATGTGACTCCAAAGTACATGAAGAAATTTGTCGTACACCCTCCATGCCCAAGACCGCCATTGGCTCCATGCCAAGAAGAAGATCCCGCTAGCATCCAAAGTGGTGAGGATTTTCCTAAGGAGTGGGCCAAGCGACAGGCCAAGCTGGCCAAAATGGCAAAAGAAGTAGTGAAGAAATTCAATGAAGATTCTGCTGAGGCCTCTGCTAGCAAGCCTAAGAAGGCTATGCCAAAGAAACCAGCTATCAAGCCAAGTTCCTCAGCTGCAATGCCCTCACGGACAAGCTCTTCAAGGCCCTCACGGCCTGTTCCTCAAGCAACATCTTCAAAAGCAGCTCCAACTCGCTCAATTGCAAAATCCTCAGCTGCTCCTGCAAAGTCCTCAGCACCTGTGCATCTTGCCATTTGCCAAAGGACAACTGGAATTTCAATTGCTTCAGGAGCATCTACAAGCTCCTATGCTCCACCTCAGTATTCAACTAGTCCAACCTTGCTGAAGAAAAAGTCCACTGCTGGACGCGGCTCAAGGCCAAGTCCTCACAAGAAGCAGGTTGCCTTTCAAGTTCCGTCAAGCGATGATGAAGCTGATGATGAAGAATTGGCTGGGATCATCAGAGATAGACAAGCAAGGGCCGCTAGAGCCAAAGGCAGTGAAGTGCCACTTCTGCTAGATCCAAAGTTGATCCCCGATTTCATTGATTTGTGGCACAAGGACCCTAAAACTTCTTTGCCTGACTTCAACCTCGCTCCCGGTCAAAGTCATATGTTGAAGGCCTTCATAGGCAAAGAAAAATGGAAATTTGAGAAGGCCACGCAAGTGAAGAAAGCTCAGTACAAAAGGAGCATTTTCTGAAGAAAAATGTTGTGAAAATGTCTCCTGAAGAACTTGTAACTATGCAGACTGAGATCAAAACACTCAGTGATGAATTTGACGCATATTGCGCAGATTGGCTAGGAGCCAAATTTAGATTCATCAAAATGGCAAAGGAATTCACACCAAATGTTGCTGCTTCATCGCAACAAGAAAATCGTCAGGCTGAGAAATCTGCTTAGCCTACTGAAAAAGATGATAGCACAACTGATGAAAATCAGACTATTGATGATTCTGAAAGTACCAAGGCTGCTGAAGAAATTCCAGCCACTAAAGAAAATGCCAGGGAAACCTCCAATGTTGCGCCTGAAGAACAATCTAGGCCTGCTGAAGCATTTTCTGTGCCTGAAGAAACTAAACATGCCAGGGCAACTGCATCAACTGCGCCTAAAGAAATTGAACCTATTTCATCTGCTCCTCCTGCAAAGTCATCACAGATGAGAGATATCAACTTCCTTCTGCATAAGAAGCAAAGAAGACCAAAGCTGCAGAGAAGGCAGCAGTGAAGAAAAGGAAAGCATCTATGACTTCAGAGTCTTCAGCTCCAAAGAAAGTCAAGACTTTGATGAGCTCATTCGTGAACCCAATTGATGATGTTCCGATATCAAGCATGCCATCAAAGGAGATCGTTCCCTTTGGTGAGGAATATGTCATTCCAGATGACAGTTATGAAGAAAACCCTTCTGCTGCTTCTTCAGAGCAGTTGTATGAAGAAATTGAAGTGCATAATATCCGTTCTTCTCCGCTGGTACCATCGCCCATGCCTCAGTTCACAGCTGAAGAGGCAGGCCTTGAAGAAATTGATGAAGAAGATGAGGAAGTGGACATTGGGTCAACAACTCCTACTCAGAATGATGACTATTAGGAAAGTCAGCACCCCAATTCACAACTGACAAGCCCTCTACATCAACTTCCTCAATCCCGTGTCCAAACTGAAGAAATTCATATGGGCTCTGAAGGACATCAAGCTTCACGTCATTCTATTCCAGAAGAAGTTCCAGCCGCTAGTGCTGAAGTAATGGAGGCCAAGGCTGCTGCTGCTGAAACTGCTACTGAAATTCCTCAGCCTGTGGCTCCAGAGGTTGTACATCAAAAGGCTGTGAAGACTTCAACTACAAATCTTTAGCCCAAGCCACAGAATCCTCACACCAAGCAGCAGAAATTCAAAGCTGATGATTTCTTTGCTGAGCATCATTTCTTCTCTGACTACAATCCTTATGACTCTGCTCGACTTGGTCGCAAGCATTTCTGGATGGCCAGTCAAATGAATTTCTATTCCTCACTGTTGTTTGATTTTTGACCATGAGCAAATTCCTCATGTGGATATGGAGTCTCTTCCACGCTTCACCCCAATCCTCAGTGTTCTTCATGATGCCGGGCTACTCAACTTCTGCACCGACATCTGTGACTGGAATGAAGAACTCATTCTTCAATTCTATGCAACACTGCACAACACCGGAGATGTTCAAGATGTGAATTCATGGGTGCTAGACTAGATGACTGAAAACACTCACTACAAAGCACCGGCCTCTGATTACTTCACGTCGTCCGAGTCAGTCCTCCCACTGAAGGTGCAAGCCTCATTTATGCTGAACCAGAACTTTCCTATCACTTGATGCAAGTGCCGATGAAGCCTTTGAAGCCTGGCCAAGCTCCAAGGACCGAATTCCTCATGAAGGAATTGCTCTATGTGCCAAGGACAATTTATCGCATATTGACCAAAACCCTCAGTCCAATCAAGGGCCACAACTATGATGAAGAAGAGGTTGTTGGCATAATGAAGAATCTGCTATTCAATATCATACATGGTATTCCTATCAACTACCATGATTTCTTCATGAGAACTTTGGCCAATGCTGCTCTGTCACCTTTTGAGTTGAAGCCTTATGCTCCCTAGATCATGAAATTCATCAGATCAAGGTCTTCAATTCATTATAAGGCTGATTTTCAAAATCATCTCAGCTATCTGCCCCCCATTGAAGTTCTCAAAAGGACTATTTCCTCAGCTGATGAGAAGGGCAAGGTTGTTGTCATTGATGAAGGCACTCATCCATTGGATGGAAAGTTTCGCAAAGCTACATCCTATTCCACCAATGATGACTCTACCACACATGATACTGCCGCAAAAGCTTCAAAGCAATATCCTCAAGCTACTGCTCCTCGTGTGATGACTGACCATGAGCTTCTCCTTAGTCTTCATCAGAAGGTTGATCGAAATCACAAGTGGGTCAAGCATAAATTTGGTGCAATTCTTGAGAACATGACAATCACTCAAAATACTATGAAGAAGAACCACTGCTACTTGCATCAAATCTTTGACCGCACTTGGGCCATTCTTTCACATCACTACAGTGCTGAAGATCTTAAGGAGATGGACTTTCACCAGGACTTTGCCTGGTCTCAGCCACCTTCAAAGAAATTCAAGAAGGTCAAAGTTCCTCAACTAGTCACCAGTTATATTCTTCATCGTGTGAGATAGATGAAGCCACAGACTTGAACGACACCGCGGCAGGCTACTTCAATGGACGACCCCAACAACACTGGTGCTCCTCCATCGACATCGTGACGATATTCTTCAGGGGCGTTAGTCCTCATTTTTCATCCCTTTTGGTCATTCGATGACAAAGGGGGAGAAATTTGAATTAGTCTGCAAGCTGGTCTTATTATATATGGGTGTTTTTCTTGTTAAGTTACAACTCTCACTCTTCTGAAGTGTTTGTTGATCGAGTTGTAAACTTAAGTCCTACGGTGGTCTGATACTTTTGCTCTATTTTCTGCATGCCATTTCCTCAGGTACGTTAATGCACACATGCTGAATTTCATCAGACACCATATTTCATCATGCATCTCAAATTCTTCATATCTTATGTTAAATGCGTGTATGAATTAAAAGATATAGGGGGAGATCTCCATGATTCTACTCTACAATGTGAATTTGCTATTCAAAGCATATTCCTCACATATGCACATCTTCAGGGGGATTTCTTCTATATCTTGCAATCAAATTCCTCAAGATCAGTACTTACACTTCATATGTTTATCCCAGTTGAAAACTTAACCTATATTTTCATCAATCACCAAAAAGGGGGAGATTGTTAGTGCATCTAGTGCCCCTTAGTGATTTTAGTGTATTGGAGACTTATAGGTTAAGGGACTAATGAATTTGTGAGTGTACACAGGTCTATAAGTCTATGAGGAGTTTGATATTTACGATGTAAGTCGACCCCTAAAAATAAATGTCTTCAGCTGAAGACTTTGGTTTTCATGAAGACTTTCAAAGTGAAGAAATTGGTGTTACCTTGAAGACCTGATATTCATGCGAGGATTATGATGCGTGAAGACTTTTGTTTTCGTAGTTTCATTTTCTATTTCTTGAGTCATAGGAAACACCACACTATAAAAGGGGGTCGAGGTAAAACTAAGGAAAAGTTTCCAAGTGATGCTCATCTCAAAATCCTACACATACCCAATCCTTTTGAGTGAAGCCATTAGAAATCTCATACATTTCAGTCAATTTCTTCAGTGACAGAGATGAAGATCTTCTGTTCTCTGAGGAATTTGTTCTGGCTGAGGAGTTAGGAATTCGCCAGTGCGGATTGCCTACAAGTGAGGAACATGATAGCCCTAAGGAATTTGATACTCAAATATCCGACCGTTGCTGTGCTAGACGCCAGCTGTCCCAAAATATCTACCCACTTAACGGTCATATCATTGAAGGGCATTTATGTCTTATCATGTCGGGCTGCTCCCTAGGCTATAAATAGCCGCCCCCTACAACCACTAGTTGGTTGGCTGCTCCGAGAGAAACTGACACTTGTCATTGAGAGCATCCCATCCTCCGAGGACTTTGAGCGAAAATCATAAAGTGAGGAAAACCCAATCCCAAACACCTACAAACCCAAAGTGATTGAGAATTACTGAAGATATTGCTCCTGTGTGGAGCCGACGCTTGTTTCCTTTGAGGACTATGTATCCTCCAGACAGTTAGGCATCATGGTCTAGAGCATCCAAGAGGAAATTGTGGATCGCCGAGTGACTAAGTCTGTGAAGGTCTGGAAGTCACCTGAAGACTTACCACGAGTGATTGGGTGAGGTCTGTGTGATCTTAGCTGAAGGAGAACACAACGAGGACTGTGTTTCCAGGACTGTGTGTTGATGAACTTGATCGTTATTGTTTGAAGACTTTGACTTTGACTTTCTCTATTTCCTCAATCCTATTTCTTCAGTCACTTTGTCTTCAGCCTGCTTATCCTGTTTACACGCTACTCGTACTCTGTGTATGTTTCATTTCATCATGATGACTATGCTACGTTTCTGTTATGCATGCATATGAGTACCTTTTCTGCTGCTAAGTAGTTCATTGCTTACGAAATTCCTCACCTTGAATTTCCTCAGTGATGAATTTGTAAAAATCGCCTATTCACCCCCCTCTAGTCGATATAACGCACTTTCAATCTCAAAGCTTAATTCCTCCTCATCCTCGAGTAGGTAATGATAAAATAAATAATTTATGAAGTGTGAATGCCAACATAGTGCATAAGTTTGATCAATGATAATTTCAATCACTTTTCCTAGCATCATAACAACAACTCTTTCTCATAAAACTCACCATGACAAAGTAGCAATCAATTCACATGTTATGGTTCAAACAATGCCGCTGGATGAACAGGACCCCGATCGATCGAGCCGGCTGAGCGTGGATGAACAGGACTCCGTGGAGGGCTGGATGAACAGGACCCCGTGGAGGGCTGGTTGAACAGTAGCCGGTGGAGGGCTGGATGAACAGTAGCCTGTGGAGGGGTGGTTGAACAGGACCCCGTGGAGAGGGCTGGTTGAACAGTAGCCGGTGAAGGAGCGCGCGGTGGAGGCTGGATGAACAGGAGCTCGTGGATGAACAGTCACAGGTGGAGGTTGGAGGAGGTCGACGCTGGATGAACAGTAGCCTGTGGAGGCTGGAGGAGGTCGACGGTGGAGATGAACATTATACTGTGGAGTCCCGTTTTGCGGTACGCCACACCCCTCTCGATGAACAAGACCCCCGTTTCGACCGTAGCACTCCAACACAAGTCTGTTTCCTCTATTTTGCGGTACGCCACACCCCTCCCGATCAACAGGACCCTATTTCGACCGTAGGAGGTCCAACAGAAGTCTGTTTCCTCCGTTTTGCAGTACGCCGGACCCCTCCCGATGAACAAGATCCTGTTTCGACCGTGGCCGGTCGAACACAAGGCCGTTTCCTCCATTCTGTGTACGCTAGTCCTCGTTTTCATCGGTTGTTCCGTCCAAGCCGGTTGGCTCCCGATGAACACGACGACGCATTCCATTCCAACCCAGCCGGTTGGCTCCCCATGAACACGACGACGACGCAGTATTTCCGTTCCAACCCAGCCATGCGCACGAGCCCTGGCCGTATGTATGCGCGAGTAGGCGTTCAAGACCCTGCACGTATGTACGTACGTGGTCGTATTTACTTTCTTGGACCCTAACCATTGTACATACGTGTACATGCTACGTGCACGCCTCTACTATGACACGTGCACGCCTCTACATTGATCATGTACGTACACTTTTGTGACCAGAATGACAATGCTACATACACTTCGACTAGGTGGGTCCCGACTGTCAGGCACTTCCTTGCGTGCGAAGATGTAGCTAGTGGGTCCCAGCAGTCAGGGGGGTGAATCATGTTTGTTTGACCGTAATATGGACGCACTTCCTTGCGCACGAAGATGTAGCTGGTGGGTCCCAGCAGTTAGGGGGCGAATCATTTTTTTTGCCCGTAATATGGACGCACTTCCTTGCGTCCGAAGTTGTAGCTGGTGGGTCCCAACAGTTAGGGGGAGAAAACATTATTTTTCAGGGTAAAAGGGATGCAGTTGCATGCATGCGTCCATGGGCGTGGTGCGTCCCCACTGTCAGCCTCTCACGTACAGTCATCTTCCGATGACTCTCGGTTGTTGACCATGTTGACCACACCGTGCTGAGCGCACCAAGGCCGGTGGACGACAGCGAGGCCCCAGACTGGAACGACCCGGAGATGGGGAAGAATCGGTAGTTGAGTCGCAGATGGAGAGGAGTGGGAAACTTGACTGGTTCGGGTGCGCGGCAGCACTACCGCGGTGCCGCCCATGGGAGTCAGGAGCAAGAACAGAGGTTGAAGAAGGAGCACGGCTGTTGGATTAACATCCAATGGTCCAGCTGCTAGAATCATTTGTTGATTCAGTTGACAAAGCCCTGCGTACACGTCCGATTAGTAGGCCCACAAGTCAGCCACCAAATCTGATGGGTCCCAGCTCTCAACGGGAGGAATAATTTTTCGCATAACAAGGAGGCACTTCCTTACGTGCGAAGATACAACCTATGGGTCCTAGCTGTCAAGGGGAGGAAGCATTTTTTAGCTTAATAAGGAGGAACTTTCCTTGTGTGTGACCATGGACCTCGTGGGTCCCAGCTGTTAGTCTCTCCATGCACAGTCCTCTTCCGATGACTCCCATTTGTTGACCACGTCGCACCGAGCGCATTGAGGCGGTGGACGACGGCGAGGCCCCGGACAGGAACGACACGGAGATGGGAAGACGCGGCAGTGGAGTCGCAGATTGACAGGAGGAGAAGGGTTATAACTGGTTCTGGTGCGGCGTGGGGCTGCAGTTGGTGGAGAATAACATGAGGTGTGGAGGGGTGGAGGGATAGCCTGGACGGCAGTGGGGTAGGGCTTCGCAGGCGGTCCTGGCGATGCTGGAGGAAGAAGACGAGAGATTGAAGGTGCATGCCGGCCGTTGGATATAAATCCAATGGCTGTGGATGTCATAATCATTTGTTGACCAAGTTGACAACGCCATGCATAGGCTTCGACCTATTGGCCCACATGTTAGCCTGCAAAAATGTGGCATATACTTAACCCATGTTTTCTAGAATGTACAATCCATTTGCTGCGTTGGGTGAACAAATAATTTCGCATCAATGTTGCCCATTTATATTTTCAAAGAAATCCCATCCCATTTGCACTTTCTTGAAATACATGAATTAGCTGGGCTCGTTCTATATAATGTTAGGTTAGAAGGATAAATTATTATCAAAAATAAACCGGAGATATAAATTTTTTACATATAAAATTAACAAATTAGCGAGTTATTTCTCAAAATAAAAATGAGCGTGTTATTATTAGATTGGTCCTTAAAATCTTCGCAAGCTTTTGTACGCAATCACCAGGATTTTCCTTGCGTGTGAGTCAAAAACAATCAGGATTTTCCTTGCCAAATTTTGTTAAACATTTACTTTTGTAAGTTAATAACATGTGGGATGTTTTTATAATGTATATATAAGTCTCTATAAAATATACGATAATAGTAATAATATAAATATATATAATGTGGTTAGAAGGGAAAACATAAATTGGACACAACATTATTATTCTTATATATAGATAAATAGAACAGAGATCTGCGTTTTATTAAAAAAATACATTGGGCTACCGGTCTTTAAGAAAAAGCCCATAGGCCGGCATGGACCTAAAAAATAAGTTGAAACCACTGTCTCCGTATGTCGTGGGCTACACATGTTAAAAAACAAAACCTAGTCCTAGCTTATACTTGTTCGCCCTCTGGAAAAAAATGATACCAGCTAGATCCCCAAGCAAACTGGATTAAAGAGGGGGGGGGGGCGGCGGTGCGACTGAAGAAGCACATCAGGAGCGATTTTTTTTCTTCAGTGGATGGCTCTCGGTGCGTTTTTTACTTGCCTATGCACCATACAACTTGTATTTTTAGCCTCCCAGTCCATGGTGGACGAGCAGCCCATTTGCTGGGCGGGCCAACCTACAAAAACTAGCACTCGATTTTTCATCAAGCCCCCAAAACAATGCAGTACTATGTTTGTTTTGAGGCCGAAAACATTATGACAAGGGTTGAGCGGGGGAGGGGGGAGACAGAGCAAAAAGATTAAAAAGAGCTGATGCGTCATTGCTACCCTAACAAAGCAGGTGCAATTCTTCTCGGGAAGAAGGTGTGCCATTGACACCCACACGTCACATATCTCACAGTAGGCATACTAACAAGTTCAGACACAAGTACAACAGAAAAGGTAAACCTTTGTATCAAACTCAGGTTCACAAGACACGTTCATATTCATAGCCAACATTCACAATCAACAACTCAAAAGATTCATATATACACAAGTTCAACATGTATATGCATCCAAATGATTGATAGATCACACAATAATATTCATAGAAAATTTACAAAAAGATTCAGATATACACATGTTCAGTATGTGTATGCATCCAAATGATTGAGATCACAACCAATATCATCCATGGACGAACTTTAATTACCTAGGGTTCAGACTGGTAAATGGTGTTCAGTCTGAGGTACTTCTTGCTAAAATTAATGCTTGTACGAGTAAACTTTCGAGTACATAAGAGGCAACACAGACAATCTAAACTTTGCTTGTAGGTTTATCCTCAAATAGTGGACTTGGGGTCACTCATCTGGGCTTTGAGAATGAGGCTTTGTTAATGAAACACCTGTTCAAATTCTTCAACAAGTTGGATGTTCCATGGGTTTCTTTAATTGGGACATGTATTATGGTTCTTCGGCCCCACAAGCAACCCAGAGCTGTGGATCATTCTGGTGGCATGATGTGATTGGTCTCTATGACAAATTCTACCATTTAGCCATCCCACATGTTCATGCAGGTGACTTTGTGGTCTTTTGGTTGGATAAGTGGAAAATTGATGAACGATCTGTCTCATTGAAGGAAAGATTCCCACGTCTACATTCTTTTGTCATTGATGACTTGATTACGGTTAGGGATTTCTTTGACCTCTCGACTGAGACTGACAATTTCCATCTTCCTATGTTGGTTGAGGCATATCATGAGTTTCATCAACTCCAATCATTGCTTGATCCAATCAGCCTTGATCCTGAGAGTAAGGACTGGTGGAAATGGTCCTCAAAATCTGGAGGTTTTAAATCTAGGATCTATTATAAGTTTAATTTTTGCCATTTGGTGGTTGATCTTATATTCAGATGGATCTGGAAATGCTCTTGCACTCTCAAGATTAAAGTCTTTAGTTGGCTTCTATTGATGGATCGATTGAATACCAGGGACATGATGCAACGCAGACGCTGGATTGTGCAAGATGACACTTGTGTTTTGTGCCACATGTCTAATCATGAGGATCGTGTGCATCTTTTCTTCACTTGCAATTTCAGTCAGCGTGTATGGAACTACCTTGGCATCTCTTGGGTTTCTTATCCAAATCAGTCTACTTACATGATGGCTTCGACGGCCAGGAGGGACTTTGGCTTCCCTTTCTTTTCTGAAGTGGTATTTACTACCACTTGGAATATTTGGACACAGAGCAATGGCAAAATCTTCAGAAATGAAACACCTAGTTTCAGAGCTTGGAGGAGAAACTTTGTACATGATATTTCTTTGTTAGCACATAGAATCAAATGTAAATATAGAGATAGTCTTATCTCTTGGATAGCCTCCCTCCCATAGGCCTTTTGGTAAGTATGTTACCCCTCTCCTAATGTATATTGTATAACTTTTGTCTTATTTTTTAATAAAGAGCTGTGAGGCTATTGCCTTCCAGTACATAGTCAAAAAAATTAGTGGCCTCGTGCCGAGGGAGGTTTGAGCAACTTGGCCATTACTTTCATCCAACTAGTTTACTGGCTCATCTTGGTCCTGTAGCTCACCAAAATTCTATATTGCAGACAAGAAAGGAGGCGGTTGAGAAAATGAACCACCCCTGATGTGCAGACTAATTAATTGCCAGATGAATATATGCGTCAACCAACTTGTCTGGAATATTTAGACTCCATGCCATATCGTTCGCTACCATATCTTTTGATAACCAAAAGGCACAAGTTGGGACCAAAGACTGGACTGTGTTTTTTCTGGGCTATGCACCAAGCAATATTTTTGGCGTTCACTCTCCTAATACTTGGAGTTTGACAACTGGTTGACGCCGGTTGATACTCGAATGAATATAGGCATTTCTTCTTGTCAACACCGATGCTTGTCTGAGTGAACTTTGGAGTACATAGCAGCAACATAAGTATCTATCCATCTGATCTTTTTGTGCAGTTCTACTGAAATCACCCAATTTAATGATTTGCCTGCGAGTTCAGGCTCCATTTTACTCCTTTATAAAATCGGCAAACAATAGCACAATACCAAATTACCAATACATATGACAAGAACAATAATCAGGATAAAGACCAGTACCAACATGTGTGAGGTAGCATATCAATTACTATTTCCTTTGACTGGAAGCCGAGATAAGCGAAGCGACTGACAACAAAGGAAGGAAGCAAGCCCAGATTAGCGACTGACGGGAAAGGATGGAAGTTGTCCAGGCAATGAAGCACCCAAAGTTTTTGTGCAGTTCCACCAAAATCGAGCATCCCTGTTTGCACATACATTGAGAGAGTGAGATTACTGTAATAGTGGGACTAGTTGATGAAACATACACTAACAAATAGAAGCACCCTCATTATCTTAATGGGTAAAGTTAGCAACATAGTAGTCTTGCTTAAAAAGAGGTATTAGTTTATTTAATCAGTGCCAATTAGCTCAACACTCAAAGCATTGCCATGTATCATAGGTTGCAAAACTTTAACGTGAAAAGATAAAGGAGTTTCTCATGACAATAGCACGATACAAATAGAGATGACAACAAGCTAATATGGATGAAGGCCTTAGGCCGGTACCAACTTGAGGAAAAAAGCTTATTCATGTAGTCTGATACGTCTCCAACGTATCTATAATTTTTGATTGTTCCATGCTATTATATTACCCCTTTTGGATGTTTATGGGCTTTATTTTACACATTATTATCATTTTTGGGACTAACCTACTAACTGGAGGCCCAGCACGTATTGCTGTTTTTTTGCCTATTTCAGTATTTCGAAGAAAAAGGAATATCAAACAGAGTCCAAACAGAATGAAACCTTCGGAAGCGTGATTTTTGGAACGAATGTGATCCAGGGGACTTGGAGTGCAAGTCAAGAAGCAGCCGAGGCGGCCACGAGAGGGTAGGGCGCACCCACCCCTATAGGGCGTGCCCCTGTCTCGTGGGCCCCTCGGGTGGCCACCGACGTACTTCTTCCTCCTATATAAGCCTACGTACCCCGAAAACATCCAGGGAGCACCCGAAACACAATTTCCACCGCCGTAACATTCTGTATCCGTGAGATCCCATCTTGGAGCCTTTGCGGCGCTTTGTCGGAGGGGGAATCGACCACGAAGGGCTTCTACATCAACACCATAGCCCTTTCGATGAGTTGTGAGTAGTTTACCACAGACCTTCGGGTCCATAGTTATTAGCTAGATGGCTTCTTCTCTCTTTTTAGATCTCAATACAATGTTCTTCCCCTCTCTTGTGGAGATCTATTCGATATAATCTCTTTTTGCGGTGTGTTTGTCGAGATCCGATGAATTGTGGGTTTATGATCAAGTTTATCTATGAGAAATATTTGAATCTCCTCTGAATTATTTTATGTATGATTGAGTTATCTTTGCAAGTCTCTTTGAATTATCAGTTTGGTTTGGCCTACTAGATTGATCTTTCTTTCCATGGGAGAAGTGCTTAGCTTTGGGTTCAATCTTGCAGTGTCCTTACCAAGTGACAGAAAGGGTTGCAAGGCACGTATTGTATTGTTGCCATCGAGGATAAAAAGATGAGGTTTATATCATATTGCATGAGTTTATCCCTCTACATCATGTCATCTTGCTTAATGCGTTACTCTGTTATTTGTGAACTTAATACTCTAGATGCAGGCAGGAGTCGGTCGATGTGTGGAGTAATAATAGTAGATGCAGGCAGGAGTCGGTCTACTTGTTGCAGATGTGATGCCTATATACATGATCATGCCTAGATAATCTCATAACTATTTGCTTTTCTATCAATTGCTCGACAGTAATTTGTTCACCCACCGTAATACTTATGCTATCTTGCGAGAAGCCTCTAGTGAAACCTATGGCCCCCGGGTCTATCCCTTATCATATTTGCTTCCAATCTACTTTTATTTGCATCTTTACTTTTTGCATCTATATTATAAAATACCAAAAATATATTTATCTTATCATACTATCTCTATCAGATCTCACTTTCGCAAGTGGCTGTGAAGGGATTGACAACCCCTTTATTGCGTTGGTTGCGAGTTCTTGATTTGTTTGTGTAGGTGCGTGGGACTTTTGAGGAGCCTCCTACTGGATTGATACCTTGGTTCTGAAAAACTGAGGGAAATACTTACGCTACTATTGCTGCATCACCCTTTCCTCTTCAAGGCAAACCAACACAAGCTCAAGACATAGCAAGAAGGATTTCTGGCACCGTTGTCGGGGAGGTCTTCACTCAAGTCAAGACATACCAAGTACCCATCACAAACTCATCTCCCCGCATTTACATTATTTGCCATTTGCCTCTCATTTTCCTCTCCCCCACTTCACCCTTGCCGTTTTATTTGCCCTCTCTTTCTCAATATCCTCCTCTCCTTTCGCTTGCCTTTTTCTGTTTGCTTGTGTGCCTATTTGTCCTTATCGATTTGCCTAAGAGTACCGACCTCCTTCTTAGAAGGATGGATGAGATTGAATCAAATATTAGAAGCTTTATGAATTTGCAATTTGAGCATAATAATTTCTTCAGAAAAGAGCTTAAAGAACAAAAAGGGTTTTTGAGTTTTATGAATAAATAGCTTGATGATATGGATAAAGAATTTTATAGTGTGAAATCTCAAATAACCCGGCTTGAAAATGCTATAGCCATAATTTCTGATAAGCAAGCCACCTTAGTCAATAAAATGGCTGCCAAACTAGAAAAGTTAGATGAAAATAATGATGAGGATCTTAAAGTTATTGATGTGTCTCCTATTAGATCTTTGTTTTGCAATATGAATCTTGATAATAATGGGACTGAAGATGAGTCAACTTTATTTAGAAGGCGTCCTAAAAATTCGGAGTTTTTAGATCTTGATGCTAAATTTGGTAAAAGTGGGATTGGAGAGGTCATGACTTTAAATAGCATTGAACCCACTATCTAGGATTTCAAGGAATTTGATTATGATAATTGTTCTTTAGAAGGTTGTATTCCCTTGTTGCAATCCTTTGTTAATTCTCCTCATGCTTATAGTCAAAATAAAGCTTTTACCAAACATATCATTGATGCCTTGTTGCAATCTTATGATGAAAAACTTAATTTAGAAGTTTCTATACCTAGAAAACTTAATGATGAGTGGGAACCTACTATAAAAATTAGAATTAAAGATCATGAGTGTTTTACTTTGTGTGATTTGGATGCTAGTGTTTCCACGATTTCGAAATCTTTATGTGATATTCTAGGTTTCCATGATCTTGATGATTGCTCTTTAAATTTGCACCTTGCGGATTCCACCATTAAAAAGCCAATGGGAAGGATCAATGATGTTCTCATTGTTGCAAATAGAAATTTGGTGCCCGTAGATTTTATCGTTCTTGATATAGATTGCAATCTTTCTTGCCCTATTATTCTTGGTAGACCTTTCCTTAGAACGATTGGTGCGATTATTGATATGAAGGAAGGGAATATTAGATTCCAATTTCCAGTAAAGAAAGGCATGGAGCACTTTCCAAGAAAGAAAGTCAAATTACCTTATGAATCTATCATGCGAGCTACGTATGAATCAAGTGCCAAAGATGGCACTACTTAGATCTATCCATGCTTTTATGCCTAGCTAGGGGCGTTAAACGATAGCGCTAGTTGGGAGGCAACCCAATTTTATTTATGTTTTTTGTTTTTGTTCCTGTTTAGTAATAAATTTTGCATCTATTTTCTGTTTAGATGTGTTTTTATCTTTTAATTAGTGTTTGTGCCAAGTAGAACCTATAGGATAAACTATGATAATAGTTGATTTGATTCTGCTGAAAAACAGAAACTTTGCGCTCACGAGAAAAAAATCAATAAACCACAGAAACGAGCTTTTGCATTGATTCTTTTTTCTTCTGATCAATAAACAAATTGTACAGCACGTCCTATTTTTGTAGGATTTTTAGAGTTCCAGAATTTTGCGTTAGTTACATATTTCTACAGACTGTTCTGTTTTTGACAGATTCTGTTTTTCGTGTGTTGTTTGCTTATTTTGATGCATCTATGGCTAGTATGTAAGGGTATGAACCATAGAGAACTTGGAATACATTAGGTTTAACTCCAAAATAAATAAATAATGAGTTCATTACAATACATTATGTGGTGGTTTTGTTTTCTTTCACTAACGGAGCTTATAAGATTTCCTGTTGAGTTTTGTGTTGTGAAGTTTTCAAGTTTTGGGTAAAGCTCTGATGGATTATGGAATAAGGAGTGGCAAAAGCCTAAGCTTGGGGATGCCCATGACACCCCAAGATATTCAAGGATAGCCAAAAGCCTAAGCTTGGGGATGCCCCGGGAAGGCATCCCCTCTTTCGTCTTTGTTCATTGGTAACTTTACTTGGAGCTATATTTTTATTCGCCACATGATATGTGTTTTGCTTGGAGCGTCGTGTATTATGTTAGTCTTTTCTTTTTAGTTTACCACAATCATCCTTGCTGTACACACCTTTTGGGAGAAGCCTATTTGATTAGAATTTATTAGAATACTCTATGTGCTTCACTTATATCTTTTGAGCTTGATAGTTGTTGCTCTAGTACTTCACTTATATCTTTTAGAGCATGGCGGTGGCTTGATTTTATAGAAATTGTTAGTCTCTCATGCTTCACTTATATTATTTTGAGAGTCTTTTAGAATAGCATGGTATTTGCCTTGGTTACAAATTTGGTCCTAGAATGATGAGCATCCAAGTTGGGTATAATAAAAACTATCATAGGAAGTGAATTGGATGCTATGATCAATTTGATACTTGATAATTGTTTTGAGATATGGAGGTAGTGATATTAAAGTCATGCTAGTTGGGTGATTATGAATTTAAATAATGCTTGTGTTGAAGTTAGCAAGTCCCGTAGCATGCACGTATGGTTAAAGTTGTGTAACAAATTTGAAACATGAAGTGTACCTGGCTTGTGCATCCTTATGAGTGGCGGTCGGGGACGAGCGATGGTCTTTTCCTACCAATATATCCACCTAGGAGCATGCGATTAGTGCTTGATTTTTGATGACTTCTAAATTTTTGCAATAAGTATATGAGTTCTTTTGACTAATGTTGAGTCCATGGATTATACACACTTTTACCTTTCCACCATTGCTAGCCTCTTCGGTACTGTGCATTGCCCTTTCTCACCTTGAGAGTTGGTGCAAACTTCGCCGATGCATCCAAACCCCGTGATACGATGCGCTCTATCACACATAAACCTCCTTATATCTTCCTCAAAACAGCCACCATACCTACCTATTATTGCATTTCCATAGCCATTCCGAGATATATTGCCATGCAACTTTCCACCGTTCCATTTATCATCATCATGACATACTTTACTTTTGTCATATTGCCATTGCATTATCATGTAGTTGACATCGTATTCGTGGCAAAGCCACATGCATTATTTTTCATACATGTCACTCTTGATTCATTGCACCATCCCGGTACACCGCTGGAGGCATTCATATAGAGTCATATCTTGTTCTAGTTTCAAGTTGTAATTTATATGTTGTAATCAATGAAAGTGTGATGATCATCATTATTAGAGCATTGCCCAAAAAGAAAAAAAGAAAAAAAAGAAGAAAGGCCAAAAAAAGAAAGGTCCCAAAAAAAGAAAAAAAAGAAAAAAAAGAAGAAAAAAAAGAAAATAAATAAAAAGGGCAATGTTACTATCTCTTTTTCCACACTTGTGCTTCAAAGTAGCACCTTGTTCTTCATGTAGTGAGTCTCATATATTGTGCTTCAAAGTAGCACCATCTTTTTCATACAGTGAGTCTCATAGGTTGTCTTTTTCATACTAGTGGGAATTTTTTATTATAGAACTTGGCTTGTATATTCCTACAATGGGCTTCCTCAAATGCCCTAGGTCTTCGTGAGCAAGCAAGTTGGATGCACACCCACTAGTTTTCTTTTGCTGAGCATTCATTTATAGCTCTAGTGCATCCGTTGCATGGCAATCCCGACTCCTCATGTTGACATCAATTGATGGGCATCTCCATAGCCCGTTGATTATCCTCATCAATGTGAGACTTTCTCCTTTTTTTTGTCTTCTCCACACAATCCCCATCATCATATTCTATTCCACCCATAGTGCTATATCCATGGCTCACGCTCATGTATTGCGTGAAGGTTGAAAAAGTTTGAGATTATTTAAGTATGAAACAATTGCTTGGATTGTCATCGGGGGTATAGAAGTTGGGAACATCTTTGTGTGACGGAAATGAAGCATAGCCTAGCTATATGATTTTGTAGGGATGAACTTTCTTTTGCCATGTTATTTTGAGAAGACATGATTGCTTTGATTAGTATGCTTGAAGTATTACTATTTATTTTATCAATATGAACTTTTATTTTAAATCATTTGGATCTGAACATTCATGCCACAAATAAAGAAAATTACATTGAAATTATGCTAGGTAGCATTCCACATCAAAATTTTGTTTTTATCATTTACCTACTCGAGGACGAGCAGGAATTAAGCTTGGGGATGCTTGATACGTCTCCAACATATCTATAATTTTTGATTGTTCCATGCTACTATATTACCCCGTTTGGATGTTTATGGGCTTTATTTTACACATTATTATCATTTTTGGGACTAAGCTACTAACCGGAGGCGCAACCCGTATTGCTGTTTTTTTTTTGCCTATTTCAGTATTTCGAAGAAAATGAATATCAAACGGAGTCCAAACGGAATGAAACCTTCGGAAGCGTGATTTTTGGAACGAACGTGATCCAGGGGACTTGGAGTGCAAGTCAAGAAGCAGCTGAGGCGGCCACGGGAGGGTAGGGCACGCCCCCCTGTCTCGTGGGCCCCTCGGGCGGCCACTGACGTACTTCTTCCTCCTATATAAGCCTACGTACCCCGAAAACATCCAGGGAGCACCCGAAACACAATTTCCACCGCCTTAACCTTCTGTATCTACGAGATCCCATCTTGGAGCCTTCGCCGGTGCTCTGCCGGAGGGGGAATTGACCATGGAGGGCTTCTACATCAACACCATAGCCCTTCCGATGAGTTGTGAGTAGTTTACCACAGACCTTCGGGTCCATAGTTATTAGCTAGATGGCTTCTTCTCTCTTTTTGGATCTCAATACAATGTTCTCCCCCTCTCTTGTGGAGATCTATTCGATGTAATCTCTTTTTGCGGTGTGTTTGTCGAGATCCGATCAATTGTGGGTTTATGATCAAGTTTATCTATGAGAAATATTTGAATCTCCTCTGAATTCTTTTATGTATGATTGAGTTATCTTTGCAAGTCTCTTCAAATTATCAGTTTGGTTTGGCCTACTAGATTGATCTTTCTTGCCATGGGAGAAGTGCTTAGCTTTGGGTTCAATCTTGCTGTGTCCTTACCTAGTGACAGAAAGGGTTGCAAGGCACGTATTGTATTGTTGCCATCGAGGATAAAAAGATGGGGTTTATATCATATTGCATGACTTTATCCCTCTACATCATGTCATCTTGCTTAATGCGTTACTCTGTTATTTGTGAACTTAATACTCTAGATGCAGGCAGGAGTCGGTCGATGTGTGGAGTAATAGTAGTAGATGCAGGCAGGAGTCGGTCTACTTGTTGCAGACGTGATGCCTATATACATGATCATGCCTAGATAATCTCATAACTATTCGCTTTTCTATCAATTGCTCGACAGTAATTTGTTCACCCACCGTAATACTTATGCTATCTTGAGAGAAGCCTGTAGTGAAACCTATGGCCCCGGGTCTATCCCTTATCATATTTGCTTCCAATCTACTTTTATTTGCATCTTTACTTTTTGCATCTATATTATAAAATACCAAAAATATATTTATCTTATCATACCATCTCTATCAGATCTCACTTTTGCAAGTGGCTGTGAAGGGATTGACAACCCCTTTATTGTGTTGGTTGCAAGTTCTTGTTTTGTTTGTGTAGGTGCATGGGACTTTTGAGGAGCCTCCTACTGGATTGATACCTTGGTTCTCAAAAACTGAGGGAAATACTTACGCTACTATTGCTGCATCACCCTTTCCTCTTCAAGGAAAACCAACGCAAGCTTAAGACATAGCATAGTCCCATAAGAGATGATAAAGCACTCACTGGAATCACTCAATAGTATATATTTTTGTGCACTTCAAATGTATGGTTGAAATCACTCTTGTTTACCGGTGCTGAGATTATATTGAAAGATTATCAAGAACTTCCAGTAGAGTTAAAGCACTGGCTGGGATACGGTTCATTGTATTGTCTTGTGTAGTTCCACTAAAATGTATGATTGACACAACATGATCCGTGTTTGCACAAGTAGGAACAAGGTGAAACCTTCATTAACTTAGCAAGAAAGGATAGAAGCACATTAGCATATTACTCTAACAGTAGCATCAAATTCCTGATGGACAATACGCAAAACTTTGCCTCATTGAACCAATGGCAAGAAATTGACATGCAAAACAATAGCACTATTATGTCATGACACTAATAATATTCCCTCCCTACTCCACCACATGATTCACCTCCATAGACAAACATACACACGTACATGATTCAACATAGGGTGCTACTAAAGATTTGTTTAACTCCGACAAGAAAATTAGGCAACAATAAATTAGTGGTACTTAAGTACTCCTAATTAATTAAGTGACCTTGCAGGAGAGACACCAGAAGTGGAAGGGCTCCCTAGAGGATCGTCTCACATGTAAGGTAGACGTTGCCGTATCCCTTGAATGGCCTCGACTGAGGCCTCTGGCTTCAGCAAGATCACCTTGGCACTGTTTATTCTTCTTCTTCTTCCTCTTCATGCTCTGCTTCTCTTTCTCCTCACCAGTTGGTGAAACCAAGTACATGATTGGCCTTCTATTTCAGAACTGGTTTTGTCAGTGAGGGAGTACAAGTGTACTAGTAAAAAATAGCATTATTTTCTCATGGCAGTCGCAAAATAGAGAAGAACACATGCATTAAATATCATTCTTACCTAAAGGAAGGTTATGGTGCCAATATGGATGATGAGGATTGGAACACAGATCTCCCTTTGTGCAGTTCCACTGAAATGAACCAAATATTCCATCCTGACATTCCAGTTA
Organism: Triticum aestivum; assembly: GCF_018294505.1. Classification (NCBI taxonomy): domain Eukaryota; kingdom Viridiplantae; phylum Streptophyta; class Magnoliopsida; order Poales; family Poaceae; genus Triticum; species Triticum aestivum. The sequence goes on along the minus strand of NC_057813.1, from coordinate 141,957,182 downwards.
AACATCACAAAAGTCACTTCTTTTAAGAAGTGTTTTGTGCAGTGCACCAAAAGGTCACAACAGCAACCAGGTGAAATGGATATCCCTGTTTGCGCAAAAAGCTACAGAGGAAACAGTCAGAGTCTCAAACAGTTACAGGAAAAAACATTTGGCTAAACTTGTCATGGCTTATAATAGTGGCATGGCTTCATTTTACCAGGGGCATTAGATTAAGAACAACTAAATATTTGGTATAAGGGCATGGGACAGTGGGTGCACCAGCAGTCCAGCACCATGTACCTAAACAGGGGCATAAAGTGGTGATTCATAGTTTGTTGCCCTGAGAAACAAACATCCAAGAAACATATCTGGGTTGGTCCCATTTTTGTTCACTCTAGCCACCTACTCCTATGTGTGGATAGCAATTCTAGTCCTGGTCATACAACTGTGTACATCGTTACCCCTATATTTCCCCTTTTCGACCAAGAGACCGGTTGGATGACTAGTCTGTACTACTTTCACCCCCTTTCCTTCCTATTTGTACCAAGTCCGATGTACACACTAAATTCTCCCTCCCCCACTTTATTTCTTGTTTGAACCAAGTACAAGATTCCACTCGATGAAGTAGCTTTACCTCTAACAATAGAAGAAAGAAATCAGGTGACGTTGGACCATCCGATCGAGAGGGGTTGAGAGGTAGAAAATGATGCACATGCAGTGAGGTAGCGAGCTAGGGAAGTAAATCTAGGGAGGTTTCGAAGGAAGATATACTTGAAGGTCGTCGGTATGTGGATAGGTGGGTGGCAGGAGGCCGGATCCTCCCACACTAGGGCAACAACGAAGGGATCAGAGGACCTCCCGCATCGTTGCTCGGTCAGAGATAATGGTGCGGCCGGCAGTGGGTCTCCTCCCTCGCTATCAAGGACGGCCTAAACGCTGCCCCTCCTCCCTTCACCGGCGGAGGGGGATACGTCCGGATCTGTAACCAGCGGTGAGGATAGAAAGACAGTGTTTTTTGAAGGGAGAAAGACGGTGTTAGCACCGCTATCTTGTTTAGATCTTGAGAGGATGAGAGTGTGTATAGAGCGACCCTAGCAAGCAAGCGCGGAGGCTCCGGCCTATATATACGTAGTGGGGTAGTTTTCCTTTTTCACTCCATCAAAACAATCGTTTAAAATTGTGTACGTGCCATGTCACCGTATTTTTAGTTGTTGATTGTTTTTTGAGATAGCTACCCGCTTATTCCAAGTGGTGTTCCGGTGTGCCAAGTCGCACTTTATATTGTTCAAGTCTGGTACAAGTCCCTCCATTAAATGAACAACCACTCCCTCGTAAAAATTGTGAACAAGCCCACAGCTAAAATTATCGGAAACATGGGCTGCCCCAACATGCATTATTATTTATTTTTAGACATTTCTAGACATTTCAAATGGACTACAACATACGGAAATGTGGGCTGCCCCATTCCTAAATATAAATCTTTTTAGACATTTCAAATGGACTACAACATACGGATGTATGTAGACATATTTTAAAGTATGGATTCGTTCATTTTGCTCCGTATGTAGTCACTTGTTAGAATCTCTAAAACGACTTATATTTTATGAATGGAGGGAGTATGTCGGAGTATCCTCAAAACAAAATGTGAGAGTACAATATTTATTGGGCCCCTTCGTAATTGGTGCTAAATTTTGACCAAAGATTTAACTGACAAAATGTTAGTGCATGTTAACAAAAATTATATCATTTGATTCGCATGTTTGGTTCCTAACCACACCTTGCCACACTTTGCCACACCTAACCTTAGGAAAGTTTGACCAAGTTAGGTAGGTGTTTGGTTCTAGCCACACCTAAGGCAAGGATTTTTTTATGAGCAGTGAGGCCCACATGTCATAGACACAAAAAGTGTGGCAAGATTCCCTTAGGCAAGCCAAAGTGTGGCTAACAATTTGAGCAACTCAACTAAGGCAAGTGTGGCAAGTGTGGCAAAAATCATGTGGCAATATATGGCAAAGATAGTCACAATCCAAATAGCCCCATTGTTTTCAATGATGTAGGGGTTGTTTGGTTTCCAGCCACATATTGCCACACTTTTCTACACGTCACCTTAGGCAAATTTGACCAAGTTAGGTGGGTGTTTGGTTCTAACCGCACCTAAGACAAGAATTTTTTATTAGAAGTGAACCCCACATGTGATAGACACAAAAAGTGTGGCAAGATTCCCTTAAGCAAGCCAAAGTGTGTCTAACAATTTGAGCAACTCAAGTTAGGCAAGTGTGGCAAGTGTGGAAAAAATAATGTGGCAACATAAGACAAGCATAGTCACAATCCAAACAACCCCGTAATTTTTTGTGACATGCATGAACATTTGGTTAGTTTGGCAAGGTGCAACAAATCAACACATGCAAGTATCAAAAAGAAAGTCACGGCATGCATGCATGCGTCGTACTCCCTCCATTTCCAAATATAAGTCTTTTTAGATATTGCAACAAGTGACTTCATACGTAGCAAAATGAGTTAATCTACACTCTAAAATATGTCTACATACATCCGTATGTTGTAGTCCATTTAAAATGTCTAAAAAGACTTATATTTACGAATGGAGGGAGTAATTAACGCATCGATAAACGCAAATTATTGAAATATATCGAGTGCAGTGCTTTGATGTGTCGCGCCAACTCATACAAGACTGAGAAGTTTGATTACTACAATGCCCTCTCCCTCGCGGACTGAGCTCCAGTGCCTTAACTACACCTGCCTTTGGCTGCATGATAGGTGGGCCACCCACCTGTCATAGACGCAAAGGCAGGAGCAGTAAGTCAATGAAGCTGCATCCCTCCCTCGCGCATGAGCGTGGTAGCTGGCAAGACTAGGAGAAGCTTTCGCTACACGCTCTCCCTCCCTCACGTGGTGGACATGCAACAGTTCAATCGCTGTCAGAGGGCCAGAAGCATACTTCATAGTTCGACTTCCCGAAGAGGCGAGGAACCAAGCGCAGCTCAGACGCTCGTGTGGCAGTTTCATGTGTAGAGTAGTCTAGGATAACGTGTACCATGCCTGTAGGCTTAAAATCGTTGGGGTTGGCTCCATGCTATGAGGCCGTCTTGAAGCTTTTTTTGATTAAAATAATCTTCTGGCCCTACCTGTTATCCTGATGATTGTAGTTTGCACGCTCATCTGGTCAAGATAGGAATATATATTTTAATTTGTGGTGAGGTAAATGCTAGAGGTTGCAACAAATATATTGTACACTGTGGGTCTTTTAGTCAAGTTTAGAGGCAAGCATGTGGGGCCAGTGCTATGATGTGTCGTGTCAACTCGTACAATGAGGAGAAGCTTGATTTTACTACTAAACGCCTTCTCCCTCACCCATGTGCGCGGTGGCTATCCCTCCCGCACATGGTGGACGGACATGCAGAAGTGGATTCGATACTGTAGAAGTAGTAGTAACATCATTGTTCGTCTTCTCGAAGAGGCGAAGAGCCAAGCGCAACCCGAACGTGGTAGTTGCGAACACTCGTGTGGCAGTCTTTGTGTAGGGGTGGGGTGTGGTGTGATGCCTTGGAGCATGCATATAGCCAGGCTCTTGCATGAGACAAAATTGCTATTTGAGCCCACTATTGTAGTACTAGTACTTGCTAGTATAGCCCTGTAAACCGGGAAGGAGTATTTGCCTTTTTAGAGATTTCAACAAGTGACTAGACTACACTGCGTGCAGTACTCCCTCCCTTCTGGTTTAGGCTGGTCGTAATGGGAGTATCATAAGTGGTATCAGGCATGCCAACTAGACTTTTTATATGATGTGGCACACAATTAAATGAGGAAAGAGAGGGTGTGGTATCATATCATGATACCGTATCATATTAAATGTTGTACTACTTTGTGTCATGCATGGCAATTAATAAGGCAACCTAAGATACTAACTTATGATACTATGCATTACAGAGGTAGTATCATATACTAGTATCATATGCATGATACTAGTATATGATACTCCCCATTACAACCAGCCTTATAGGGCTCAAATCTCAAATCTCATCAACCAAGGCATTTTGTGATTGGAGGAATGTATCTCGTACTTTACAAAACTACCCTAATTAAACTCATGCATTAATTACGTAGTTCTCTCATTTTCCTCTCTGCCTTGGTCACGATGCACAATATTGAGCACTCCTATATGACTAGCCACTCTATCTACATGCGGGACATCAAAGGATCCGGGAACGTGTGCCATCCACCAAATCACAGCGAGGTGCTATAGTCGAGACTCGCCGATCACCCCGGTGTGGTCATCATGACCCATCATATCACAAAACCCACACCTTTTCTAGCAGTGGTAAAGTGGCCTCGAAGTTGGACTGGACGAAGCAACCATCATTTCACACGAACGTTCATTGAAGCCCTTTCTCCCCTTTCTTGAAGAAAACCTCACTCTAGGCTACTCACTTCTGCCATTTTTCTTCTGTACCAACGAAGGAAAGGTGGGCGAATCAGTGATGCTGCTATATTGTCATTCCAAGAATCTTCTTTTTGCGAAGCACCGACTGGATCTCACAGCTTATTCTTTTCCCGTTTTCATTTTGATTGTGGTTTCCTTTCGATTTCTTTTTGTTTGTCAGTTCATTGATGGATCCTGGAGCACTAGGCAAAGAGTTGCCGGCGGACAACCCACTAGAGAAAACAATCTCCAGGAAGCGAGCACCAACCAACGAGTTGACCATGTTGGCGGGCCAACCCATGGAGACGAAGAACTCCAAGAAACAAGCACTGGCCAAAGAGTTAACGATGTTGGCGGACGAACTCCTTAAAGAAAGTTGGAAGAACAACAAGGGCTCCACCGTGCCTACCCCAGAAACTCTAATGGCCACCTATGCAAGGCTCAAGTCTGAGTTTGAGGAGATAGTCGCCATTGAGAAGCAATATTCCCCTGGCAAGGTGATGGCCCCCATCGAGGACGAGGAGATGGCCCCCGGAGGGATGGGATCCCCCGGTGAGTTGCATAAGGTAAAAAATAATGGCTTACCGTAGTTGTGGTTTTTGATTATTTGCAACGTGCTTGCTAATATGTTAGGGTTGTGAAGGTGTCGGTGGACGTCCTTGATGATTTCGATGTCGCAGCCCCTCCTGTGGACAACGCCCCAGAGATCGCTTTCTATGCCGCGGTCCATCCTGTTGACATCGCCCCAGAGATCGACTCCGATGCCGCTGTCCATCCTGTGGACATCCCTCCAGAGATCGATTCCAATGTCGCGGCCAGTCTTGTGGACATCGCCCCAGAGATCGATTCCCATGCCGTTGTCCATGCTGTGGTCATTGCCCGAGAGATCGATGACAAGAAATAGTTGGTCGCGCTAATCCTTCAGGGTAGTTTGCATTGCCCTATGTTTAATTGCCAGAACGATGTGTGTTATCAAACCATCTTAGGGCTAGTGCACTGTCTTGTGTGGGCGGCACTTGCTACTTTTGTTTGATGGTGAATCATGGAACCCTCTCCGAGTTATGGAAACAAATGTATCCTCACTAGCTTTTGATGTAATATATGGCATTCTTAGATGTAAGTTTGAACTATTTATCATATCAGCAGGGCTTGTTTGATGATTCTTGGGGTTAGTAGGCTAGCTACTGTGTGATCTATAGTACTTGCAAAACACTCATGGAAGAGAAACATTGGGGCTGATGAGCTCGTGGTACGCTTATACTTATCCATCGTCGATCGGCCAATAGCCCAAGCTCCTAAAATTGTAGGCTTAGCGATCGATAAGATAATATTCGACATGGATACATTCAGGCCTCATTTGGTTCATAGGGTAGGAAAATCGTAGCAAAAGTACAGAGACGTACAACACAAAATCATAGAAGTACAGAGACGTACTCCCTCCCTTCCAAAATAGATGACTCAACTTTGTACTACAAACTTTGAAACGGAGGGAGTACAAATCCTAGGCGGGCTAGTTTGGCCTAGTGGGTTTCAGTGATATGACTGGTACAGTGTCGTCCAGTCTTCGCGTGTGGTAGCAGTATTGTAGGTACAGTAAGTTTTCTTGAAGAAGAGGAATTCAACGAAGTCATGATGGTCCTTGATCCGAACAACTTAGAGTGGGAAAGGTTGGGCCTGCGCTACGACGGGGGTGGACCAGGATAATTGTTTGCATGGCAGGTGGACCAAGATGGTCGACGTCCCACATGTCGGCGAATGAAAGTATTCTTTTCGATATAGAGGACGAGCAACGAGTATTCATTGTTCACTTTTTTAAGATTGATGAAATTGTGTGTTGTAAGGCATAAAGTAAAAACAAATAATGGCAAATCATGTAGAAAAACATTTGGGCAGTTCTGATATGGAAGATTCTAGAACAAAGAAGAAGTGCTTGTGTTTTGAGGTTTGTGCATTATACTTAAGTTCAACCATGGTGTCTTCTAGATTGTACATGTGGGAAAATCTGGTGGAATCTAGATGATATCCAACGACAAGTAGTGCTCAAATTTGCCATCTCTGCACCATTGGATTGGCCTCATCCAACGGCCATCTTTCAAAGTTAAAGTTATCCGCACACTATATGAAAAATATATAATATAATATATAGGGGTATATATATATATATATATATATATATATATATATATATGTGACGCGAAAGCCACCCATCATCTCCAAGTAGAATAGTGCGTCCATGCACGGATGTATTGGCCAAACGATGCCTGCCATCGGTATCTCAAATTCAAATCAGTCTGGCCTTGTTCAATGTGTATACAGTACAACATGCTCGTTTCCAAACCACATCGCGCATATCTCAGTTATATTCATGCATGCATGGGTTTCAAACATCATGCTCTCTTATTCAAACATATGAATTCAACTTTACATTGATTATGACCTCACCTAGTCTTTTACACCCACACAATTGTCTTCTCTTTATAATTGTACCACTAACTTTCTCTCGTTCATGCATGCACAGACACACAACCAGTCGGCATTATCCATCACACACATGCAATCTTTTTCTTTAGGTCGGTCTCCCATGCAGGCACACACACACCTCCCCCTCTCCATCATATCGGGCATTCTTTATCTCTCACGTGCATGCACAATGATCGATGTTCCTCTTTGTGTGTGTATATATCTAGGTCTTTCACAGTTTTCCACACAAAGCGATCAATCTATATATCTAGTGAGGTCTCACCCTCTTTCCCACGTCCACATCGATCAATATATACCTCTCTATATAGGATTACATAGCTAATACACCCACATGAATTGTATGTCCAACGCCCCCTCTGATCATCCACGCCTTCCGCTTCATCTCTCAGACGCGCACAAAGTGGCGAAGACAGGGGGCAACAAGCCCCCCCCCCCCGCAACATCACTATATATCGAGGCTAATATGAATGTGATCATTATAAAATTGCTGGCAAAATGGTTTAAGTTGATGAATTGGCCCTCCTCGTAAAGGATTAGTAATGCTTGGCCCCCTAGCTCATTTATTTTTCATGGCTCCGCCACTGCGTGCAACAACGCACGTTCTCACCCCCTCTCTTTAAATATCGATCTCGCACTTGTGCACTCCTTCATAGTCTCCCTCCACTTGGCCCCTCGCACCATCTTCTAGCCCCCACCGGATTTTGCCACATGTACAATCTAGAAGACTCCATGGTTGAACTTAAGCATAATGCACAAACCTCAAAACACAGGTGCTTCTCCTTTGTTCTAGAATCTTCCGTATCATAACTGCCCAAACTTTTTTTCTAGTTGAATTGCCATTATTTGTTTTTAATTTATGCTTTACAAGACACAGTTCCATGAATCATAAAATAGATTAAGGGCTTCTTTGATTCAAAGGATTCTCAAAGGAATTTTTGAGGATTCTAATATATAGATGTTTTTTTCCTATCTTGGTTGTTTGATTCGTAGGATTGTAAACCATAGGAATTTTTCCATAGGATTCATTTGCACTAGATTTCATAGGAAGCATCCCATCCACTCAAACCTATTTGAAAGAATCCTGCATTTTTTCTATGCACAATCAAACACTCGTATAATCCTGTAGGATTCAAGACGACATTCCACTCTAATCCCATGTTTTTCCTATTCCCGCATTTTGGAAAACCTACGAATCAAAGAGGCCCTAGCTTTTTTTATAAAAACTAATTGATTTTGAATGAGATGAACTATAAGAATTAAACAAAGGTCTACATCACGCATATATGACTTAGAGCTTACATGCTATAGTGTGGTATTTATTCATAATTTGGTTGCCAAATCCGATGCGTGCAATGCACGTGTACCTTACTAGTACTTCGAGTATGTGGAAAACATGTAAATTAGAATTCCAATGGCAGGCTACACATTGTCTCTCTTAAAGTTCATGAAGCCATTTGGCACATGTGGAGGTATTGTCGCGACCTCCTTGTGTGGATTGATCACAGTGATGTGCTGCTGGTTCCAGAAGAATGCACTCGTCCTCTCTGAGCCACACTGGCGGTACATGCACGAAGCGAAGATGAGCACGCACGCCACGCACACACTCATTCCCTCGCACGCACACACGGGTACATGGGCGGACGCATTTTTGTACGAAGATCCACCCCATGTGATAATTTGACACGTGTAAAGTCCTTCACTTCATTGATGGTAAATTAATACATAACATGCAAATTGAGTGGATGTGAGGGCGGAAGAAAGACATTACTACTCCACTTCGCGCATGCGAGTAGTTAAATCATGGGTTGCTAGTACTTCCATTGGTCTCCTTCATATTTTGTGCCAATTTTGACCATATTTGTAAGTAACATAATATTTATGCATGTCATAAAAAGCGGCACAAAAAAAAGGGGCCAATAATTCAGGACGTAGGCAGCCTGATCAATTTTTGCCGGGACTACTATTGGTGGCCTTTGTATTTAAATATGGATGGAGTGGAGTAGTACTATCTTAATCTTAGCCTCGTAGGGCTCTCCCAGCGCCTAGGCTCGACTCCCCGCCTCGCCCACCGGATCTCGCCATGGAGGATCCCACCATGGATAATCCCTTAGATCCCAGGATCCCGTGGGCTGCATTCTCGTTGCGGCCGGTAGCACTGCCGCCTTTGAGTGAAACCCACTGTGATTTAGAGGGGATCCATTGCTCTAGAATCACATATCGGTGGCGCGAGAGGACATGCCAGGGCTGCGTTTCAGGTGGTGGGAAGCAAGGGCAAATCGGATTGAGGAAGCATCACATCGATTGGAGAGAAGTTCCAAGGAGCTGCGCGTGGTGCAGCACAAGGCAGAGGCGCAAGTCGATCTTAGGGGAGAGATGCTGAGGGATGTTAGCATCTGGAAGCATCATGTTGATTTCGAGCTAGGGCTAATGGCAGAGATCATATTCACGGAGTCGAATGCGGAGGAAAGAACTCGCATGCCTGTGCAATGGCATGAGCAGCCAGTGCAACTGTTCAAATGGGCGGTAGGAGAAGCCAAATCCCGGGACCAGTTGCGGCGGCGCCACTGGGCATGCATCATAGGCGAGGTGAGCTGCCCTCCTTCCCCGCCAGTGATGCAGTGAACTTGCAACGCCATGTCGGTTTGCAACCTTGACAATCACTCCATCTATATGTATTGTATTCCTGTGAAAATACTTGGTCGTTCGGAAGATGGTAATTTATTTTTCACTAGTTTTAGAATGCTTTGTCGTGACAATCAACCGAAGCCACAACCAAAAGTCTCCATTGCATAATACTTTACGGTAGGTCGCACTAACAGACGGTCGGTTGGACCCGCATGTCACCAAGGGGACATGCATCGGCTTGGTCTGACATGTACGACCATTTACATCACTAACTTGTGCGACCGCATTTAAGCAGTGTAGTACTCCCTCTATCTCAGTTTACAAGTCCTGCACATGTACCTAGGTCGTTAATTTGACCAACTTAATAATAGGCATAGATTACGAAAAATATAACATTACAAACTTCAAAAATTCTATTTTTTAATGATGTATTTTTTATGTTAAACAATTTATTTTATATAAGTTACATTGACAACCTAGATACACGTGCAAGCCTTGTAAACTGAGATGGAAGGAGTACTTGAAATTTATGTTCCACTAAACTCATCGGGAGCCATTTCGGGCCTCAAAAACAAAACCATCAATTAACATTACCTTGTTCCCATCACATTCGAAAGTACTAGTGCTACAATTAAGTGCAAGCCTGCTCACACCTACTAGTACGTACCAAACCTGAACATGTTCCCACTATGCAAGTTTTAGTAATAGTGCTAGTACTTAGGTTATAAAAAGGGGAACTACCTAACGGAAAATTACTCTACCTTCCTCCTCATAAGTCCTTCTTCTTCGTCCGTCCTTGCCATGGCGGGTGTGCAGAGCTCTAGGTCGAGAACTAGTCGTAACAAGGGAGCAACAAAAAAGGCTGCGAAAAAAAAGAGGGCTCGCCGCCACACAGAGACCTCAAAAGATCTCTCACGGGCTGGCGATAGCTCCCAGGAGCGCTCTAGCCACAGAGGCAAACATGTCGAGCTGGCGGCACTGGAGTCGTTATCCCTCGACGACATGCCCAATTAGCTCAATAAGCACCTCGATAAGCAGAAGGAGTTCATCCATGGCTTGGTGGAGTTGCTGCAGAAGAGCCTCGACAACATGCCCGCTGAGCCCGATGAGCAGGGGGAGTTGACTGCTGGCTTGGTGCTGCTGCTGAAGAAGAGCATTGCCTTGGAGAAGAAGGCAACCGGCGAAATCCTGCAACTTCAGGAGGACAAGGTGAAGCTCTGCCATGAGCTCGGCCTGCTGAAGGAGAAGAACGCCGGCTGGAAGAAGCTGCATGAGAATAGTAGTTCCTCGATGAAGATGCTGCAGGCCCTCATCATGGAACAAAAGGAGGAGTTGGTGAAGCTCAGCATTGAGCACCCGACTGCTGTCAAGGTACGTAATGCGGCCGTGGAACAGATGATGAAGGCTCGCATCGAGAAATCCCTCGTCATGGACAGAATGAAGAAGATGGCGGAGGAGACACGCAAGGAGATGGAGGTCGTGGAGGTGATGAAGAAGTAGTTACGACTCCGCAGCCAGCAACCCTTCATGTAGTGAGAGCAGCGCCCCAAACTTGTGTGTGTGTCTTCCTTCTTTTTTTGGGGTGATAATCTTCCTTCTTCTTTTGCTCCTGTGTTTCTTCTTTTGCTTCAGGTGTTTCGCCGCACGTGTCACGTTCTCTGCAAGGCATGAATAGAACAATGCTAACAATGAGATGACTAGCAAATTAGATCTTTTTTTATCACCATATGGCACTGGGCTGTCGTGTTTCGTGCTCCTCCTTCGTAGTACTACTCCAGTGGAAAACTTGAGTATACCACACGGTTCTTTGCTCCTCCTTAGGTCGTTGGCACATTTATATGAGCAGTCAACTCAAAGGCCCTCGCCTCTCGTGAAACCGACCAAGCTAGACTGCCCCGCCCTCTAGCCTTTTAAAAAGTGTATACTTTTGTATAGTAGTAGTATCGATGGATTGCACCATGGAGCAAAACTAACAAGATGAAGTTAAAGAAAAAAGGTGGTACATATAGAGAGTGCTCGTCGCCAAATTATGCATATAGTACTATTAAAAAGCTAGTACATGCTTAAATGAGGTGCTAAATTCTATTAAAGAAATTAGCATACCTATTTTATTCTTGGGTTCTTATTATTTATGCCAATAGTTGTGTATCACTACTCAGTTTTGCCATTAGAAGTTACAACTACTCAAAAATGCCATCGATCCATGAGATGCCTGCTCAAAAATGCAATTAGATATCTCAAAAATGCCATTGTTAAGTTAGATGTTTGCTCAAAAATGCCATGAGACATTGTTATTTTCACGTCAAACCCGTTGACCATGTTACATGACAAAAATAAGCCGATTCTCACAATGATAAGTGTGGCCCCGCTTGTCAGGAGTAACCGAGCGAATAATTTTACAGGAAAATAAGAACGTTGTTGGGATCAAGTAGGCCTCACACTTTATTTTACTGTAGTGATATAGACGGAGAGCTAGCATGTTGGTCCATTGGTATTTATGTCATTATAACATGGCAAAAGAGATTTGAGTCACAATAATGGTGTCCAGCACAACACACCCCTCAAATAAAACTAAGCACCCTAAAATTCTTTGACAAAACTAAGCACCCTGAAATTCTTTGACAACTAAACTGTTGGCTATATGATGTTGGCCATATATATTGTATGTATATAATGTGAAGAAATGAGTGGTAGTACTGTACCAACTAAAAGATGAACCGTAAGAAATATAACGAGAAGAAACATAACATAGTTCTGCTGGGGGCTCAGCACAACACACCTCTCAAATAAAACTAAATACACCTGAAATTAAACTAAGCAACTAATCCGGTAGACACTACATTAGAACCACCATGAGCAACGACACTGCCACCTTACTCGGAGTCCTCGTCCACGTCGTCGACTTCATCCTTATCCCTCTTCCTCTTGGCCAATACTTCTTTGCTTGAACCGCACACTTGGCTCTTTCTTCATCCAACCCTTGTAGATATTGAAACAAAGGTAGCCATCCATTGTAGCGTAGTGGATGTGGTCTATATATTGTACATTCCAGTGCCATGCACGATGAAACGTGTGCGGAGGTTTCTTTAGTTTACCGTATGAAGGATGAACCATGGCTCCTGCCAGGGTCAACATTGAATGTTGATCACGGGAGGGCACCACCCATTCTTCTGGAGGTCGAAGGGGTTGCCTACAACGAGGCCTATCCGACCTAGGACTATTCTCTCATTCATAAAGTCTACAGTAATGAATTTGACTAGGCCGCCCTTGAGGAAGTTCTTAAATTCCTCGCACTCAACATCGACATGACATATGTGGTAGACCAAGCATAAGTCATGCACGCAAACCTGGATCATGGTGGGCTTCATGTTCTCTTCCTCCTTTAGATTCTTCTCTTTTTCCAGGGTTGTGGTGTACTCAGCATGTAGCCCAGCGACCTACTCATCATTTGAGTTTTCGAACATGCGTCTGAAGCGAGCAAGGCATCCTTTCACTGTCGCAGAAGAACGGGTGTAGATGACGTCGAACTCATCACCGGTGATGGTTCTAACCTTGTACTCACAGCTGATCATGGAGATTTGGGACACCATGGATTTGAGAGGAGGGTTAGGATTACTGGAGCTACCGTAATGTGAAAGGACGGGACGACTAGGAGTGAACTGTCATAATGTTAAAGGACGTCCGGGGACGAGTAGGAGCGAACTGCCAGCGGGTTTTTGATTGTAAAAATGCTGAGTAGGGTGTGCGAACGGCAGGGTAGTGGCTTTCCTGGTGGATAAATGGATTCATGCACAGTACTATGGGGGCCCAATTAGATGTCATGTCTAGTCGACGCCCAATTAAAAGGGTTTCAATGTCATGTCAAGCATTGGGAAAATTACAGGTGATACGAAGCTTTCCATTCTCCCACGATACGGGCTTCCGAGAGCCCTTGGATCTGAGATCGAACGGGTGCATGGCGTGATTCTAGACCTATGGGTGAATATCCTATCCTGGAGGGTTATTCTGCAAATTTTCAGCAACTTAGCATGCGACCGTCCAATCTCAGATCCAAGGGCTGCCAGCAGCCCGTATCATGGTCACGCCTACCAGGACTGTTGCCTTGCTCGCGCGGTCGCGCCCTTGGAGATTTAACACGGTGCGTTAGGCTATCTGATGTTGGCATGTCATACATAGTCATCACTTAGTCACTCATACTACAACAAGGTTAGCTATAAGGTTGGCTATAAGAGTATTGTTTTTACTTCTCTCTATCTCTTTCTTCATAGTATTTATTGCATATGCCAAGGAGTGAGCTCTTCCAATGAAATGGTGCTTAGATGAGGTTCTAAGGGCATTAAATGGCTTAGCAACTCAAGTCCCCAATGCATAGGTGCTTAGTTTTTTGTTGCTAAGTTTGCTTCATTTAATTAGCTATAGACTCAAAATTGTCTTTTCACCTACGTGCACGCGCTTAGCACCATTTCTTCCTTGGGTCACCAAACTAGTCTCTCTCTTCTTAATTAAGTTGCCACATCAGACTTTATGCCTATGTGGCAGGCTTATAGCACATGTAGGAGAAAGTAATACAATAGTGGGCTATAAGCCCGCTTTACATGTCATTTTTGCATATGTGGAGGAAAGAGGCAAGGAAAAAGTGGAGGAGTGGGCTCTCATGCAAGAGCTAGCGTCTACATGGTGGAGCATTGGGAGAGGCACCTATATGGAGGTGGTCAGGAATCGGGAGACTGACGTCAGTCGTAGCACTGCAGTTAAAATGATAATGGTAAGTCAAATCACAGGGCCCCACATGTCCAGTAGTAACCCGCGGTCAAATCACATAGCCCTACGTTTGTAGTAGCCTACTCCCTCATCTTCTCGCGTCTTTGTTGAACCGACTACGCGGAACTGCCCCGCCTACCGTGCGGGAAAAGCCCCGCCCTCGACTTTTAAATAGTACATTATACTAATTTTGTATCCATGGATTGCGCAATGGAGCAAAGCCTAAAGAAAACGGCGGCACACATGTGCGGAGTATACAGCACGCCCGTCGCATTCGCGTCGCACTCCAGACGGTCATATTGCGTTTGCACACACATGTGGGACCGCAATTGAAAACCGACCATAGGCACACTCCCCGACCCCGCAAGTCGGGTGAGTTAATAGAAGAGAGAGACGAGCGATAGTACTAGAGAAGTGTTGTATAGACGTTGGTGCCTGGACGATCCCTGCAAGACACGGAAGTTCTGTTCATCGATCCACGTGACCAGACTCTAGCAGACACGCCTGGATTGGCTATCGTCTAAGTATCGTGCACCCCAGACGGTCTTGTTGAAGGTTAAAACAACACACTTGACGAAAAATCGTTCTGGTTTTGATGCGTAGGTAAGAACGGTTCTTGCTAGAAGCCCATAGCTACCACATAAAACTTGCAACAACAAAGTAGATGATGTCTAACTTGTTTTTGCAGAGCTTGTTGTGATGTGATATGGTCAAGTCATGATGTGATATAATTTGTTGTATGAGATGATCATGTTTTGTTAAAGTTATCGGCAACTGGCAAGAGCCTTATGGTTGTCTCTTTATTGCATAAGATGCAAGCGCCATATAATTGCTTTACTTTATCACTATGCGATAGCAATAGTTGCAAAAGCAATAGTTGGCGAGACGACCATGTGATGACATGTTGATAGAGATCAAGATGATGGAGATCATGGTGTCATGCCGGTGACGATGGAGATCATGGTAGTACTTTGGAGATGGAGATCATAAGCACAAGATGACGATGGCCATATCATGTCACATATTTTGATTGCATGTGATGTTTATCTTGTATGTATCTTATATTGTTTAGTACGTTGGTAGCATTATAAGATGATCCCTTACTAAATATCAAGGTATAAGTGTTCTCACTGAGTATGCACCATTGCGACAGTTCTTCGTGCTGAGACACCACGTGATGATTGGGTGTGATAGGCTCTATGTTCACATACAACGGGTGCAAGCCAGTTTTGCACACGCAGAATACTCGGGTAAAACTTCACGAGCCTAGCATATGCAGATATGGCCTCGGAACACTGGAGACTGAAAGGTCGAGCGTGAATCATATGGTAGATATGATCAACATAGTGATGTTCACCATTGACAACTACTCCATCTCACGTGATGATTGGACATGGTTTAGTTGATATGGATCATGTGATTATTTAGATGACTAGAGGGATGTCTATCTAAGTGGGAGTTCCTAAGTAATATGATTAACTGAACTTTAATTTATCATGAACTTAGTCCTGATAGTATTTTGCAAATTATGTTGTAGATCAATAGCTCATGTTGTAGCTTCCCTTTATTTTTTATATGTTCAGAGAGAAAAATAAGTTGAAAGATGATAGTAGTAATGATGCGGACTGGGTCCGTAATCTTAGGTTTATCCTCATTGTTGCACAGAAGAATTATTTCCTTGATGCACCGATGGGTGACAGACCTATTGCAGGAGTAGATGCAGACGTTATGAACGTTTGGCTAGCTCAATATGATGACTACTTGATACTTTAGTGCACCATGCTTTACGACTTAGAGCTGGGACTTCAAAAATGTTTTGAACTCCACAGAGCATATGAGATGTTCCAACAGCTGAAATTGGTATTTCAGACTCATGCCCGTGTCGAGACGTATGAGACCTCCGACAAGTACTTCGCCTAAAATATGGAGGAGAATTACTCAGCTAGTGAAGATGTACACAGAATGTCTGGGTACTACAATCGCTTGAATCAAGTAGGAGTTAATCTTCTGGATTAGATAGTGATTAACAGAGTTCTCTAGTCACCATCACCAAGTTATTGGAACTTCATGATGAACATAGTATGCAAGGGATGACACAAATGATTCCCGAGCTCTTTGTGATGCTGAAATCGACAAAGGTAGAAATCAAGAAAAAGCATCAAGTGTTGATGATTGACAAGACCACTAGTTTCAAGAAAAGGGCAAATGGAAGGAAAGGGGACTTTAAGGAGAATAGCAAGCAAGTTGCTACTCCCGGGAAGAAGCCCAAGTCTAGACCTAAGCCTGAAACTGAGTGCTTCTACTACAAAGGAAATGGTCACTGGAAGCGGAACTACCTGAAATATTTGCTGGAAAAGAGGGATGGAAAATTGAACAAAGGTATATTTGATATACATGTTATTGATGTGTACCTTGCTAGTGTTCATAGTAGCCCCTGGGTATTCGATACTTTTTCGGTTTCTAAGATAAGTAACTCGAAATAGGAGTTACAGAATAAATAGAGACTAGTTAAGAATGAAGTGACGATGTATGTTGGAAGTGATTCCAAGATTGATATGATCATCATCGCACACTCCCTATACTTTCGGGATTAGTGTTGAATCTAAAGTTATTTGGTGTTTGCGTTGAGCATGAATATGATTAGATCATGTTTATTGCAATACGGTTATTCGTTTAGGAGAGAGAATAATTGTTATTCTATTTACATGAATAAAACCTTCTATGGTCATACACCCAATGTTGATGGTTTATTGAATCTGGATTGTGGTAATACACATATTCATAATATTGATGTCAAAAGATGCAAAGTTGATAATGATAGTGCAAGTTATTTGTGGCACTGCCGTTTGGGTCATACCGCTATAAAGCGCATGAAGAAACTCCATAAAGATGGAGTTTTGGAATCACTTAATTATGTATCATATTATACTTGCGAACCGTGCCTTATGGGCCAGATGACTAAAACTCCGTTCTCCGGAACAATGGAACGAGATAGTGACTTATTGGAAATAATACATACCGATGTATGCGGTCCA
The DNA here is from genome assembly GCF_018294505.1 of Triticum aestivum. Lineage (NCBI taxonomy): Eukaryota > Viridiplantae > Streptophyta > Magnoliopsida > Poales > Poaceae > Triticum > Triticum aestivum. Next base: position 141,939,863 of record NC_057813.1, on the reverse strand, counting down.
ATGAGTGTTGATGCTCGTGGCATGTATTGTTATTTTCTAACCTCCACAGATGATTTAATCAGATATGGGTATATCTAATTAATGAAAACACAAGTCTGAAACATTTGAAAAGTTCAAAGAATTTCAGAGTGAAGTGGAGAATCATCGTGACAAGAAAATAAAAGTTTCTATGATCTGATCGTGCAGGAGAATATTTGAGTTACGAGTTTGGCTTTCATTTAAAACAATGTGGAATAGTGTCACAGCTCAGGCCACGTGGAACACCACAGCTTAATGGTGTGTCCGAACGTCATAACCACACTTTATTGGATAAGGTGCGATCTATGATATCTCTTACCGATTTACCACTATCCTTTTGGGGTTGTGCATTAGAGACAACTACATTCACTTTAAATAGGGCACCATCAAAATCCGTTGAGACAGCGCCCTATGAACTATGGTTTGGCAAGAAACCAATGTTGTCGTTTCTTAAAACTTGGGGTTGCAATGCTTATGTGAAAAAGTTTCAACCTGATAAGCTCGAACCCAAATCGGAGAAGTGTGTCTTCATAGGATACCCAAAGGAAACTATTGGGTACACCTTCTATCACAGATCCGAAGGAAAAATCTTTGTTGCTAAGAATTGATCCTTTCTAGACAAGGAGTTTTTCTCGAAAGAAGTGAGTGGGAGGAAAGTAGAACTTGATGAGGTAATTGTACCTTCTCTCTTATTGGAAAGTAGTTCATCATAGAAATCAGTTCCAGTTATTCCTACACCAATAAGTGAGGAAGCTAATGATGATGATCATGAAACTTCAGATTAAGTTACTACCGAACCTCGTAGGACTTCCAAAGTAAGATCCGCACCAGAGTTGTACAGTAATCCTGTTCTACAAGTCATGTTACTAGACCATGATGAACCTACGAACTATAAGGAAGCAATGATGAGCCCAGATTGGCTTGAGGCCATGAAATCTGAGATGGGATCCATGTATGAGAACAAAGTGCGGACTTTGGTGGACTTGCCCGATGATCGGCAAGCCATAGAAAATAAATGGATCTTCAAGAGGAAGACGGATGCTGATAGTAGTGTTACTATCTACAAAGCTCGATTTGTCGCAAAAGGTTTTCGACTAAGTTCAACGTGTTGACTACAATGAGATTTTCTCAACCATAGCAATGCTTAAATCTGTCTGAATCATGTTAGCAGTTGCCATGTTTTATGAAATCTGGCAAGTGGATGTCAAAACTGAATTCCTTAAATGGGTATTTCTTGAAGAAGAGTTGTATATGATGCAACCAGAAGGTTTTGTCGATCCTAAAGGTAATAACAAGGTGTGGAAGCTCCAGCGATCTAGCTATGGACTGGTGCAAGCATCTTGGAGTTGGAATATACGCTTTGATAAGTTGATCAAAGCATATAGTTTTATATAGACTTACGGTGAAGCCTGTATTTACAAGAAAGAAAGTGGGAGCACTAGAGCCTTTCTGATAAGTATATGTGATTGACATATTGTTGATTGGAAGTAATGTAGAATTTTCTGGAAAGCATAAAGGAGAGTTTGAAAGGAGATTTTTCAAAGAAAGACCTCATTGAAGCTGCTTGAATATTGGGCATCAAGATCTATAGAGATAGATCAAGATGCTTGATAAGTTTTTTCAATGAGTATATGAAGGAAATATGCCCTAGAGGCAATAATAAAGTTATTATTTATTTCCTTAATTCATGATAAATGTTTATTATTAATGCTAGAATTGTATTAACCGGAAACTTAGTACATATGTGAATACATAGACAAAACATATAGTCCCTAGTATGCGTCCACTTGACTAGCACATTAATCAAAGATGGTTATGTTTCCTAACCATAGACATGTGTTCTCATTTGATGAACGAGATCACATCATTATGAGAATGATGTGATGGACATGACCCATCCGTTAGCTTAGCATTATGATCATGTCAGTTTCATTGCTACTGGTTTCTTCATGACTTATACAAGTTCCTCAGACTATGAGATTATGCAACTCTTGAATACCGGAGGAACCCTTTGTGTGCTACCAAACATCATAACGTTAATGGGTGATTATAAATGTGCTCTACAGGTGTCTCCGAAGGTGTTTGTTGGGTTGGCATAGACCAAGATTAGGATTTGTCACTCCCTGTTTCGGAGAGGTACCTTTGGGCCCTCTCGGTAATTCTCATCAGTATAAGCCTTGCAAGCATTGTGACTAATGAGTTAGTTGCGGGATGAAGTATTATGGAATGAGTAAAGAGACTTGCCGGTAATGAGATTGAACTAGGTATTGAGATACCGACGATCGAATCTCGGGCAAGTAACATACCGATGACAAAGGGAACAACATATGTTGTTATGCGGTTTGACCGATAAAGATCTTCGTAGAATATGTAGGAACAAATATGAGCATCCAAGTTCCGCTATTTGTTATTAACCGGAGATGTGTCTCGGTCATGTCTACATAGTTCTCGAACCTGTAGGGTCTGCACGCTTAACGTTTGATGATGATTGGTATTATGAGTTTATGTGATATGATGTACCGAAGATTGTTAAGAGTCCCGGATGTGATCACGGACATGACGAGGAGTCTCAAAATGGTCGAGACATAAAGATTGATATATTGGGCGACTATATTCGGACACCAGAAGTGTTCCGGAGAAGTTTTGGATAAAACTGGAGTGCCGGAGGGTTACCGGAACCCCCCAGGGAACTAATGGGCCTCGATGGGCCCTAGTGGAGAGAGAGAGGGGCTGGCCAGGAAAGGCCGCGCTCCCCCTCCCCTTGAGTCCGAATAGTACAAGGAAGGGGTGGCAGCGCGCCCCTTGACTTCCCCCTCTCCCTCTCCTTCCTCCCCCTCTCTCCCTTTAGGTGGAAACCTACTAGGATTTGGAGTCCTAGTAGGATTCCCCTATTGGGAGTGCACCCTTGGATGGACGGTTGGCCTCCCCCTTGCTCCTTTATATACGGGGGCTGGGGGCACCCTAGAACAAACAAGATGATTGTTTAGCCGTGTGCGGTGCCTCCCGCCACCATATTCCACCTCGGTCTTATCGTCGTAGTGCTTAGGCGAAGCCCTACGCCGGTAACTTCATCATCACCGTCGCCACACTGTCGTGCTGACAGAACTCTCCCTCGGCCTCAATTGGATTAAGAGTACGAGGGATGTCGTCGAGCTGAACGTGTGCTGAACACGGAGGAGTCATACGTTCGGTGCTGAGATCGGTCGAATTGTGAAGACGTACGACTACATCAACCGCATCGTCATAATGCTTCTACTTTCAGTCTATGAGGGTACGTGGACACACTCTCCCCTCTCGTTGCTATGCATCACCAAGATAGATCTTGCCTGATCATAGGAATTTTTTTGAAATTACCACGTTCCCCAACAGTGGCATCCGAGCCAGGTCTATGCGTAGATGTTATATGCACGAGTAGAACACAAAGAGTTGTGAGCGATAATAGTTATACTCCTTACCAGCATGTCATAATTTGATTCGGCGGTATTGTTGGATGAAGCGGCTCAGACTGACATTACGCGTACGCTTACGCGAGACTGGTTCTACCGACGTGCTTCGCACATAGGTGGCTGGTGAGTGTCTGTTTCTCCAACTTTAGTTGAATCGAGTGTGGCTACGCCCGGTCCTTATTGAAGGTAAAAACAGCACACTTGACGAAAAATCATTGTGGTTTTGATGCGTAGGTAAGAACGGTTCTTGCTAGAAGCCCGTAGCAGCCACGTAAAACTTGCAACAACAAAGTAGAGGACGTATAACTTGTTTTTGCAGGGCTTGCTGTGATGTGATATGGTCAAGGCATGATGTGATATAATTTGTTGTATGAGATGATCTTGTTTTGTAACAAAGTTATTAGCAACTAGCACGAGCCATATGATTGTCGCTTTATTGTATGCAATGCAATCGCCATGTAATTGTTTTACTTTATCACTAAGCGGCAGCGATAGTCGTAGTAACAATAGTTGGCGAGACGACAACGATGCTACGATGGAGATCAAAGTGTCGCGCCGATGACATTGGAGATCATGACGATGCTTTGATGATGGAGATCAAGAGCACAAGATGATGATGGCCATATCATGTCACATATTTTGATTGCATGTGATGTTTATCCTTTATGCATCTTATTTTGCTTAGAACATTGGTAGCACTATAAGATGATCCCTTACTAAATTTCAAGGTACAAGTGTTCTCCCTGAGTATGCACTGCTGCAACAGTTCGTCATGCGGAGACCCCACGTGATGATCGGTGTGATAAGCTCTACGTTCACATACAACGAGTGCAAGCCTGTTTTGCACATGCAAAATACTCGGGTTAAACTTGACGAGCCTAGCATATTCAGATACGGCCTCAAAACACTGAGACCGAAAGATCGAGCGTGAATCATATAGTAGATATGATCAACATAGTGATGTTCACCATTGAAAACTACTCCATCTCACGTGATGATCGGACATGGTTTAGTTGATTTGGATCACGTGATCACTTAGATGATTAGAGGTATGCCTATCTAAGTGGGAGTTCTTAAGTAATATGATTAATTGAACTTTAATTTATCATGAACTTAGTACCTGATAGTATTTTGCATGTCTATGTTGTTGTAGATCAATGGCCCATGCTATGGTTCCTCTGAATTTTAATGCGTTCCTAGAAAAAACTAAGTTGAAAGACGATGGTAGCAACTGCACGGACTGGGTCTGTAACTTGAGGATTATCCTCATTGCTGCACAGAAGAATTATGTCCTCGAAGTACCGTTGGGTGCCAGGCCTGCTGCAGATGCTACCGATGACGTTAAGAACGTCTGGCAGAGCAAAATTGATGACTACTCTATAGTTCAGTGTGCCACGCTTTACGGCTGTAGCGACCAGACCTTGTCGTGGATTTGTCACGGCAGATGTCCTAGTGTAAGGACTTAGTTGCGAGGCCAACGCATCTATGTGGTAGCTTGAGAGGGGTTGATCGGGACGAGAGACGCAACACGCAAGACAAGGATTTAGACAGCTTCGGGCCCCGGGAAACATCATCCAGTAATAACCCTACATGCTGTTTGTGGCTAGGTCTCATCATGATCATGAGAGAGTCGTCGGTAAGCCGGCTCTTTGTGTCTAGCCCTAGAGATTGTTCTTGTTTCTTGTCCCTCTTTGGGGAGCCCTGCAACTCTTTATATAAGTTAGAGGGGCGGGTTACATGTGGAGTCCTAGTAGGACTAGGACTAGCCTATCTTCTACTACAAGCCGGATACAAGTCCGGGTCTTGATTCCTTGTAAGGGAAATATTCCTTACACCTTTCTTCTTAAGTCGGCCCACCATCACATGAACCGGCCTACTGGGCCTTGGGCCTTGTTGTCCATTTGACCCGCCCACCGGGTCTCTAGTGAGTCACAATGTCCAGGCAGATCGCCAGTAAGTCGCCTAGCTCCAGCCGGGTCTTCTGGTGAATCGCCAAGTCCGGCTGGGTCATAACTCCAGCCGGGTCATACCGCGGGGTATATCCCCGACATTAGCCCCTAGTTTGGATTTATCCATGTTAAACTGATCCTACAAAATAAACACCAGAACAACTTTGACAGGTTGTGCTCCGGGTTAAAAATTCTTGTAAGCAGGCACCTGATCATCCTTAATTCCTTGCGCTCCGGGTTAAATATTCTCCTGAGACAGGACCTGGTTATCCTTAAGTCCAATTGTCATTTCCTTCATCTAGAAAATCGGGGTCAAATAAGCTAGCTTCATACTCAATTTGCTGATATTGGTTTCTCATAGAAAAGTATTGTGAAGAATAATCCACTTGAGTCGGATTCCAAGGCGCCGGGTTAAATAATTTTGGTCTTCAAATACTCATCTGTTATTCAGCCGGCTTGAAGATGTAAAACTTGCCGGTTTATCATTACCAAAAACTGCCTGATTATAAAACAGACGATGCCGGGTCATAATTGTTGTTGACACTGGTTTATGTAATTGATCCTCCTGATTTGCTCAAAACTGATAATTTGAAGATTTTTCTCCCTTATATCCATATTACCTGTAGCCCCCAAGTCTTGAGCAGAACAAAGTGATGGTTTAAGACTTGTTCCAATAAATGTTGCAACCTTGAAGAAATCCAGTTCATTCATCCTGCTCATGAAAACTTCAACCGGTGTAGCCCCCAAGGACCGGGTCATTATGCAATAATGAGCAGGGACTTTGTAGTTATAACCATGTAAATTTGAACAACAATGTGTAGCCCCCAAGGGCCGGCTTAGTAAGATAATACTGAGCTGGGACTTTGCATATAATTGATAATAACATCATATGATGTAATCTCCACCATGGGGTTTGAACCCACATCCATAAGGTTTAGAGCCTTGCGCTCTACCAACTGAGTAGTGGATCTTTCAATGTAATCGACTGAGGCTTGTGTACCTTGAATTTTTGACAGGAGCAATTGGTAGCCCCCAAGGGCCGGCTCATTACAATGGGATGAGTCGGGTCTTCAATAAGTTGATCAAAATATGACTATACATTAGCCCCCAAGTGCCATGGTGCATGATGGCAGTGACATGGGACTTGCATATTTGATATAATCCCAATCTGAATAATATAGCCCCAAGTGCTGGGTCGTAAGCCTGCAACGACTCGGGACTATTCCTTCCATTGTAGAATAAATCATATCCATTGATAAAAATAATAGCCGTTGCGCTAAAGCGACTTTGAAAACCTCAATCATAGCACTGGTTATTGATAATCACAATAGAAATCCAGCCATGTTGGCTATTCGAGATTTGAATAATATAATCCGGTATGAAAACCTCAATCATCAATGTCATCATGAAAATCCAACCAGTTTGGCTATTAAAGGTTTGAATACCTCATCGGTTGACAAGTAAATCCGGAGTTTAAAGACTTGGCGGCTCTTGGCCAATGGCGATGTAATACGCCTCCATTGTAAGCCGGAATTTTTATAACCCTGCGGCTTATAGCCTTAGAGAAAAATCCAGAACGGATCATCATTTTGAAGCATGAACCTTGGTAATGAGCTTGAACTTAATCATTTATATGTCATATTTCTGCAAATCCTGCAAAGAGTTTAAACAACACATGCCCTGGCAACTTAACATCAAAAACTAGGGCGGGTAACCACCCAAATGTAGTCTTATCCTGCACACAAGTAGATCACAAGATCCCTATGATCCTTTGAATGATACCGCCGGCTTATGTGAACCGTACAGTGAAGTTGATAACTCAACTCTGTAAGAACCGACACGTATGATATTTGTGACAACTCAAATACTTGCGATTGTATAAAAAACAGATAAAACTTTTGAGGCTTCTGATTCGAATATGATCAGTAAACCGTTCCAAAGGGGTTAAGCTAAGATTCGAATACGATCATATAGCCCCCAATGGCGTTGGCGATGCCGATCAAGTGGGTATCGATAGCTATGTTCTCTTTGGTTCGAATATGACCTATGTTTGAACAGGAAGCCCCCAAGTGACCTTAAAAGTTGTTTAACGACGCTGATTTGGATACGATCCACGTCGATTCCCAAAGGGGTTGAGCTATGATTCAGATATGATCAAGAAGCCCCAAGTAGGTTCAGCAGTTTGCTAATCAAAAGGGTACCGACAGCTATGTTCTCTTTGGTTCGAATGCGACCTATGTTTGAACAGCAAGTCCCCAAATGACCATATAAGTTTTGGCATTGCGCCAATCAAGAGGGTACTGCTAGCTATGCTCGATGAGCAGGAAGCCCCCAAGTGATCATAATAAGATAAGCCGTAAGGCAGGATACCCAAGTTTGAACCGCGCATCATGACAGCAAGTTCTTTGGCAACCTTTAATTTTTATGGGAACTCGAACTGGCGAGAGATTAATTTTTTGAACCAGAAGTTTAAACCGGATGTGAAAGCTTCAAAACTTTGTGAAAGATAAATTTACCTTGAGCCGGATCTGAACTGGATTTGAGAGCTTCAAAGCCTTGTGGTAAATAAATTTCCCTTGAACCGGTTTTTAAACCGGATATTAAGAGCTTCAGTGCTTTGTGGGAGAAAGATGTCTCTTGAACCGGATTTTAAACCGAATCCTTCTTTTTAAACCGGAAATTTTCTGATCGCCTTTAAATTTTTCACCAATATAGCGGTAGCCTCCAGAACCGGGTTACCTTCCCTCCAATGACCTGGAGTTCTTGAATTCACTAACACCGCCAATTACACCTAGTCATGTCATTGTAGCCCCCGAGTCTCAAGACGACTCGAGGAGTTGGCTTGAGACATATTGGACCAGAACAGAAGGTGTATATTATCAGCGCATTGATAGTGTGATGTGAACCCACAGAAGGTTGAGGTGACTGCTGCGAGTTATAAATGATCCCGTATGAACCGTGTCAGCAACTCGGCCAATGGCTCCTTCCAACTGGCTGTTTGAAGTTAACCAAACCGCAGTGGTGGCGACTTGTGCGCCTGCCCATTGAGCCATCCAGTGCAGACGGCGGTTGATAATATATGATAATTTGCCTCCAATTTGTTGGAAGAAAACCGGGCTTCCCAAGTAGTGACTTGCTCATACTCAATAAACAACTCATGCAGACAAGTGCGGCCCGATGTCTTGATATAGACCAGGCCACGAGAGTCGGTCGGTAAAGACGACTGCAACATCTGAGGCGGCACAGATAGATAATCCGGCCGTGGCATTGTAAGCCGGTGCGGACGGGCAAATTGTCCTCCTTGTTGTAAGCCGGTGTGGTCACGGGAGACGGCCACGACATTGTAAGCCGGTGCGGGAGTCCGTTGAGTAACGACGACCACCTGTGCCAAAAGATGTTGGCGTGTCTCCACCTGCGCGGTATAATATCACTTTTTGTCATAAATAATTGCCCTGCATAAACAATATTGCAGACCAAGGCAAAGGTAAACTTGTTCTTTGACAAAAACAACATGTGATAATAAAACAAACTTGGATGGATATCACCTGATTTGTTTAGGAAGAAAATAATCCGCCATGAAATTGATGATCCCTAGGTGAAACCGAAATCCCTCACGGGTGACTCGGCCGCGGGAACAAACAGATAAACCGGCCATGGCGTTTGTAAGCCGGTGCAGACGAGCAAGTTGTCATCCACGTTGTAATCCGGTGAGGACGCGTGAACCGGCCGCGAGGGCGGACGGGCGAGTCGTCCGTGGCATTGTAAGATGGTACTAACGGGCGAGCCGGTCGACGCATTGACGTAAACCGGACCGCAGGGGCGATGGCTGTATATAACAACACTATAGGCAGAGTAGTTGTTTTCAAAAAATTAATAAATATTGATAAAAGTAAACTGGATGGATATCACCTGGTATTTTTTGCCGGATGCTGGCGCCGGATAATGCATAGTGCTGCTTTTGTTTTTTTGACAAAAGAGTTAATTGGTTCTGTGTCTTCTAGTGCCTGAGCTCTCCACATAACCCGGCCGGCACTTTTTGAGCCGGAATTTTTGAAACCAGAACTTCTTGATAATCCGGCCGGAACCTTTGATAACCCGGAACTTTTTTACCGGAACCTCTTGATAATCCGGCCGGGACTTTTGATAATCCGGATCTTTTAAACCGGAACCTCTTGATAATCTGCCCGAAACTTTTGATAATCCGGACTTTTGAACCGGAACCTCTTGATAATCCGGCCGGAACTTTTTGATAATCCGGAACTTTTCTGTAGCGTAAGTCGGAACTCTTTGATGACTCGGATGGAACCTTTCGGCGATTCGGCTGGAACCCTTCGGTGATTCGGACCGAACTTTTCGTCGAGGCGATCGGAACTCTTTGGTGATTCAGATGGAACCTTTCGTCGAGGCGGTCGGAACCTTTCGCCGATTCAGATGGAACCTTTCGTCGAGGCGGTCGGAACTTTTCGCCGATTCAGACGGAACCTTTCGTCGAGGCGGTCGGAACTTTTTCGGCGGTTTAGACGGAACCTTTCGTCAAGGCGGTCAGAACTTTTTCGATGAGCCTGCTGGAACTCTCCGACAAGTCGACCAGAACTTCTTCAATAAGCTGGGCGGAGCTTCTCGATCCCTGGGATAGCGCCCTTCAAGAACTCAACACCACCGTGCGTTAGCCCCACGGTGGGCACCAACTGTCGTGGATTTGTCACGGCAGATATCCTAGTGTAAGGACTTAGTCGCGAGGCCAACGCATCTATGTGGTAGCTTGAGAGGAGTTGATCGGGACGAGAGATGCAACAGCAAGACAAGGATTTAGACAGCTTTGGGCCTCGGGAAACATCATCCGGTAATAACCCTACATGCTGTTTGTGGCTAGGTCTCATTATGATCATGAGAGAGTCGCCAGTAAGCCGGCTCTTTGTGTCTAGCCCTAAAGATTGTTCTTGTTTCTTGTCCCTCTTTGGGGAGCCCTGTCCCTCTTTATATAAGTTAGAGGGGCGGGTTACATGTGGAGTCCTAGTAGGACTAGGACTAGCCTATCTTCTACTACAAGCTGGATACAAGTCCGGGTCTTGATTCCTTGTAAGGGAAATATTCCTTACACCTTTCTTCTTAAGTCGGCCCACCATCACATGAACCGGCCTACTGGGCCTTGGGCCTTAACGTCCATTTGACCCGCCCACCGGGTCTCCAGTGAGTCACAATGTCCAGGCGGGTTATTTGTAAACTACCATGTCCAGGCAGATCGCCAGTAAGTCGCCTAGCTCCAGTCTGGTCTTCTAGTGAATCGCCAAGTCCGGCTGGGTCATAACTCCGGTAGGGTCATACCGCGGGGTATATCCCCGACAGACCTCAAACAATCTCATCTTTGTGCATCAGTGTAATCCCTAGATCGGTAATGCTGACACACATAGTACTTAAAGGATTTATAACAGAGTAGCAATCACACACTTATTACATCGAATGTCTCAAAAGAGAACTTATTACAATAAATATGGCTTAAGGCCATCTAATAACAATAATATCGGAAGGCTTGGAAGATAAAGTGAGTCCATCAACTCCAACGGCATCACTGAGTGAAAGACCACGACCTAAGGCACCTTACTCGTCGTCTCAAAAGTCTGCAACATGAATGTTGCAGCCCGGAAATGGGTCAGCACATGGAATATGCTGGCAATGTAACACATAGAGAGTAATGAACAGAAAATAAGGCTATCACTACATGCATATATAGCTGGTGGTAAGCTCTATGGTTACAGTTTTGCATAAAGCCAATTTTTTCCTACAACAAAGGAATAAATTTTATTTAACTATCATGGTGGTTGTTAAACATTGAGAAGGCTCCTCCAACTCAATCCCAATTAAGCTTCATCAATAACCCAATCAAATTAAATTAAGTAACATGATGAGATTCACATGATAATCCAAGTAATTAGATACTCAAAACGTCCATAACCGGGGACATGGCTAACCATGATTAGTTTGTACGCTCTACAGAGGTTTGCGCACTTTTCCCCGCAAGACTCGATCTCCTCCGTTCGTTTTCTCACACTACATGGTATTTGAGAAACGGATGACCGAGACACAGTTTTTCAAAAGCATTAACTCTTAACTCTGGATAGGCAGTACCAACCTACATCCCCTACATCTGCTAGTCTACCACTGAAAGAGGTCACACAACACACTCAACTATGCTAGAGCCCATAGTAGCTTGCGGCTGCACACGTAAGTTTGTAGCATGACTAATCTCATGATCCCTTTGAGCCTGGGTGGTGGTCCATAGGAGAATCACACGGTACCCCGGGATTTCCAAAAAATACAGGCAACATTGGGTTCCCCAGGTGCCTCAATCCACCCAGATGTGTATTAAAGTTGCCACCTTAAATTAACCATTAATTAACAACACTCACATCTGTCATGGATACACTCCAACAATCCACGTCTACAAGCATAGCATAGCAATATAAGCAAACGTAGAAGTAACTCCCAAAGGTTTGAGAATAAACAGGGCAACAGGTACTACCTCATCTACTTCCCAAAACCGACATATTAACCAGATCCTAACCATGCAGTTGTTTGAGGATTGATCTAATGCAATAAAACTAGGTAGTAAAGAGGTATGATCAAAGTGTTACTTGCCATGCTGATGATTCGTGAAACCTAGAGACTCGTAGTAGCACGCTGCGCACTCCGGGTACTCTATCGCAAACAAACAAGCATACAATAAGCACTCATCTAATGCACGGGTAAAACTCAAATAAGAGATCTAACCAGAAAGTTCAACTTAAGAACTCTGGTTTGCAAAAAGAATCAAATCAAACGAAGCAATGAAACTCAAACGGCGAAAGAAACAAGCTTTGTGTACTAATCTGGACTTAAGTCAAATTTTACAGTAGCAAAAATTTGTTTAATTTGGTTAAACGGAAATAGGGTTTCGAGATGAAACTCTAGGCACTTGAATCGCCTGATTCTGATAAACGAGCGAAAAGCTAAACTAAAACGAAAATCGGATCAGAAATCACGATCGAAAATAATCCCGAAAAACCCGAGAAAAAGAAAAACTGACGAACAGGCTAACGAACGAACGTTCGCTATCTGCGGCTAAACGGTGAAAATAATTCATTAAAACGAACGAACGAACGGGCGTTCGCTAAATAACTAAACCGGAAAAAAATTAAAACCGATCTTAAAAAACGGGGTTTAAAAAACCCAACGGTTTTCTTAAAGAAAACCACGGCGGCGGTGGCTACCTCCGGGAACTCCGGCGACGGGTCCGGCGGGTGGCGGTGGTCGGCGGCGTTGGGCGGCGGCAGCGGCGGAGGCGGCGGGCGGCGGCGCGGGGCGACGGCGGTGTCGGCAGCGGCGGCGGCGCGGCGCCTAGGGTTTGGCGTGGGGTGGGCTGGGCGGCGCTGTGGGCTTTGGGGCAGGGGGCCCGGCTTATAAAGCCCCCCGGGCGGAGTCCCGCTCGGCTATGGCCCGGAGTCGATTTACTTTTTTTTAATAATTTCGGCTTGCAGAAAAAGAAAGAAAAGAAATACTAAACAAACTCCAAAAATCCCGAAATAAATTTTCCCTGTCCTCTAAAAATAAGCCAGACAAGATGAACATTTATTTGGGCCTAATATGCAATTTTGAAAAACGTGCATTTTTTCTAATTAAAATAAAATAGCGATAAAACTCCGAAATTAAATCTTATTTGATTTTATTATTAAATCTCCAATATTTCTTTATTTTGGGAAAGTCATTTTATTCCCTCTCTCTTATGCTTATATAAGAAATATACGAAGATAAAATAATTAAAATCAAATGATCCTATTTTCAAAATTTTGAGATAACTCAAATATGAAAATAACAAATTCCCCAACTCTCTCCGTGGGTCCTTGAGTTGCGTAGAATTTCTAGGATCAAGCCAAAATGCAATAAAATATGATATGCAATGATGATATAATGTATAACATTCCAAATTGAAAATTTGGGATGTTACAAACCTACCCCCCTTAAGATGAATCTCGCCCTCGATATTCGGGTTGGCTAGAAAATAGGTGAGGGTGGTCCTTTAGTAGGTCTTAATTACGCTCCCAAGTGGCTTCATCCTCGGTATGGTGGCTCCACTGAACTTTGCAGAACTTGATAACCTTGATGCGTGTGACTCGGCTGGCAAACTCGAGAATCTTCACTGGTTTCTCCTCGTAGGTCAAATCGCTATCCAACTGAATCACTTCCAATGGCACTGTATCTCTCAGAGGTATATCGGCCATCTCTGCGTGGCACTTCTTCAACTGGGAAACGTGGAACACATTGTGAACTCCTGACAATCCTTCGGGAAATTCCAACTTATAAGCAACTTCTCCCATACTTTGTATGGTCCCACAAAATGTGGTGCTAACTTTCCCTTAACTCCAAAACGCTTAACTCCTCGAAGTGGGGACACACGAAGATAAACTCAGTCTCCGACTTCGTAAACTGTCTCCTTGCGTTTAGAATCTGCATAGCTCTTCTGCCTGGACTGGGCTACCTTGAGCCTATCGCGAATCAACTTAACCTTCTCCTCAGATTCTTTAATCAAATCTGGTCCAAACAGCTGACGGTCTCCAACTTTGTCCCATAACAGCGGTGTCATGCACCTCCTTCTGTACAAAGCTTCAAAAGGGGCCATTTTCAAACTAGATTGATAACTGTTGTTGTAAGAGAACTCTGCATAAGGTAAATTGCTGTCCCAACTAGATCCATAATCTAGCGCACAAGCTCTCAACATGTCCTCCAAAATCTGATTGACTCTCTCGGTCTGTCCATCTGTCTGTGGATGAAAGGCTATACTGAACTCTAGCCTGGTACCCAAAGTTTCGTGCAACTAATTCCAGAACTTTGAGGTAAACTGGGTTCCTCTATCTGATACAATGGTCCTCGGAACTCCGTGCAGACATATGATCCTGGTCATGTATATCTTTGCCAACTTGGCACTGGTGTAAGTGGTCTTTACTGGGATGAAATGAGCTACCTTTGTCAAACGATCAACTACGACCCATATCGAGTCATAGCCTGAACGTGTCATGGGCAATCCCATGATAAAATCCATGCCTAGCTTATCCCACTTCCATTCAGGTATCGGCAATAGTTGTAGCAACCCTGCTGGCTTCTGATGCTCTGCCTTTACTCTCTGACATACATCAGAAACTGCTACATACTCCGCAATGTCCGTCATTCTGGTCCACCAGAAAGTGTCTTTCAAATCCAGATACATCTTGGTATTTCCTGGGTGAATGGAATATGTTGAATCATGGGCCTCCTGCAGAATCAACTTCCTGATCTCCGGGTCATTAGGCACATAAACGTGGTCCTCAAACCATAAAGTATCATGCTCATCCTCACAAAAACCCTTAGCTTTTCCTTTGCTCATCTTCTCCTTTATCTCGGCAATCTCCTTGTCGGTCTTCTGAGCTTCTCTGATTTTGTCCATCAAGGTAGACTGAATCTCCAATGCTTCTACATAGCCTCTCGGAACTATTTCCAAACATAGCTCGTGAAGATCCTCAGCTAACCCCTTGGGTAACTCTTTGGTCATGAGGGTGTTGACATGGCTCTTGCGGCTCAACGCATCGGCTACTACGTTACCTTTCTGGGGTGACAATGCAACCTCAAATCACAATCCTTAATGAGCTCCAGCCATCTTGTTTGCCTGAGATTCAACTCCTTCTGTGTGAAGATATACTTCAAACTATTGTGATCCGTGTACACCTCACAATGGTTTCTGATGAGAAATGTCTCCATGTCTTCAATGCATGCACTACGGCTGCTAACTTCAAATCATGGTTAGCATAGTTCAACTCATAGGGCTTAAGCTATCATGAGGCATACGAAACAACTCTTCCCTCCTGCATAAGCACTGCTCCAAGTCCTCGACTAGAAGCGTCGCAATATACTTCATAATCCTTGCGCTGGTCTGGCAGAATCAACACTGGTGATGTAACCAAACATTTCTTCAACTCCTGGAAACTGGCCTCACATTCCTTAGTCCATTTGAACTTGGTGTCCTTCTTCAACAACTCTGTCATGGGTTTTGCAATCTTCGAGAAATTCTCAATGAACCTCCGGTAGTATCATGCGAGTCCAAGAAACGTCCGGATCTCTCCAACTGACGTGGGTGCTTCCCAATTTGTTACAGTGACAACTTCGGTGGGGTCTACTGCTATTCCTTCTCCGGATATAACATGTCCAAGGAATCCAACTTCCTTCAACCAAAACTCACACTTGCTAAACTTGGCATATAGCCGATGTTCTTTGAGCTTCCCAAGTACCAAACGCAAATGCTCCTTATGCTCCTCTTCATTCTTCGAGTAGACCAAAATATCATCAATGAACACCACGACGAACTTATCCAGAAACTCCATAAACACCTTGTTCATCATGTTCATGAAATAGGCAGGTGCATTAGTCAGACCAAATGACAAAACTGTATACTCATATAGCCCGTACCTTGTGGTAAAAGCTGTCTTAGCTATATCCTGCTCTCGAATTTTCAGCTGGTGGTACCCTGATTGCAGATCGATCTTGGAAAATACTTTCGCTCCTTACAACAGGTCAAACAAATCGTTGATCATCGGCAGTGGGTACTTGTTCTTGATTGTCACTTCATTCAATCCACGATAGTCAACAACCATCCTCAATGATCCATCCTTCTTCTCCACTAGAAGCACTGGTTATCCCCAAGGTGACGAACTTGGGCGAATGTAGCCTTTATCCAGTAACTCCTTAATATGCTTCTTAATTTCCTCCAGATCCTCTGCGGGCATCCTGTACGGCCTCTTAGATATTGGCCCTCTGCCTGGCAAAAGCTCAATCAAAAACTCAATGTCTCTATCTGGTGGCATGCCTAGCAACTCTTCTGGAAATACATCAGGGAAATCCTTCACCACTGGTACTTCCTCATGTACAACTCCTGGTAAGGAATTCACTTGAGTCCTCTTCAGCACATGCCGGGATACATACTTGATCCTTCTTCCTTCTGGGGTGGTAAGCAAAATTGACTTACTGGCGCATTCAATGTTCCCTCCATACTTCGATAACCAATCCATGCCTAATATCACATCCAGTCCTTGTGATTCCAATTCTATTAGGTCTGAGGGAAACACGTAGTTACCAATCCTTAATGGTAACCGATCACACCATATGCTAGCCATATACTCAGCTCCTGGCGAGGTTACTAACATGGGTGACCTAAGGGCTTGGGTTGGCAGTTTATACTTATCCACAAATCCCCTTGATATGTATGAATGCGATGCACCAGTATCAAAAAGAACGATTGCAGTAAATGACTTAACCAAAAACTTACCTATTACTGCGTCTAGTTGGGCTTCAACCTCCTCCACACTAACGTGGTTCACCTATCCCCTATTGAAAGGGTTAGGCTTCTTCCCAGAGCTTCCATTGCCATTTCCATTCTTTGCTTCAGGACATTCAGTGGCATAATGTCCGGTCTTCTGGCACTTGAAACATGTAATGTGGCTTAGATCCCTCTTGCCTGGTGTTGATGGGTTGGCACGATTCTGTTCGTTGCTTCCTCCATTCCCATTGCCATTCTTGGGGTCACTATGGTTGTGCGAACGCCCTCCATTGTGATTGTGGCCTCCATGGGTATGCTGAAAAGGTCCTCCCGAGTTCGGGGTAAAACGAGGCTTCTGCTGAGC
Organism: Triticum aestivum; assembly: GCF_018294505.1. Classification (NCBI taxonomy): domain Eukaryota; kingdom Viridiplantae; phylum Streptophyta; class Magnoliopsida; order Poales; family Poaceae; genus Triticum; species Triticum aestivum. Next base: position 141,922,769 of record NC_057813.1, on the reverse strand, counting down.
TCCAGAATTGTAGTTTCTCTTGCGGCTGTCAATACTTCCTCTTGCGGCTATCAATCTGCTGTTGCTTCCCTTCAATCATTAGAGCTCTATCTACCAACTCCTGGTAGTTGTTGAAGGTTGCCACCATCAACTGCATGCTCAGCTCATCATTTAGTCCTTCCAGAAACTTCTCCTTCTTAGCTACATCTGTAGCAACGTCATATGGGGCATAACGTGCTAGCTTGCTAAAATCATCCACATACTGGCCAACTAAGCGTCCTCCTTGGCGCAAGTTGTGAAACTCACGCTTCTTCATGGCCATAGCTCCTGTTGAAACATGGGCAGTACAGAAAGCCTGCTGAAACTGATCCCATGTGACAGTGTCGATGGGGTAAGTGGCTGTGAAATTTTCCCACCATGATGCTGCGGGTCCAGCAAGCTGATGTGCGGCAAAGTGCACTCTCTACGCATCTGTGCATCTTGTAATGGTCAACTCCCTTCCAATCTTGCGGAGGCAATCATCTGCAACAATCGGCTCGGTGCTACTAGAGAACACCGGTAGATTAAGCCTCAAGAAACAGGCTAACTGATCAACAGGTGGTGGTGGTGGTGGGTTGTTGTTGTTGTTGTTCCCCTGATTCTGATTCTGAACTAGTATCTGCATTAATGCATTCTGCTGCTGGATCAACTGAGTGAGCTCCGATAGGAAAGAAAATCCATTGTCACATCTCGGAGGCATTTGAGGATTTAGAAAAGATGAGAAAATAGAATAGAATGAGGTCTAGAGAGATAAACACTACCCATATGCACATGAGACAAACACAAACATATCACTTCAATCAATCAAACAAGGGCATACAATGGTCTAACTATCGTTACAAAAGTGCTCGGACTATACTATATACATGGGGGAATACTACTACTATTATGGTGGTCGACTAGAAAAATTGATCGGTCGAAGACTCCATGATATTTGCTCCTGCTTCATCAACAAAGTCATCATCGCTATCGTCGGGGTCTGAGTCGGTGCCGTCGATGATGATGTAGTTCTCCGGACAAGTGCAATCATCGTCTTCTCCTCCTGGCGTGGGGTATCCCATGAATACTTTTAGCTTCTCCTTCAGATCATCATTCTTCTCCACAAGTGTCATCATTTCCTCCTCATATCCATCGCATGTAGTCTTGAGTTCTTCTTCCAGTTCTGTGATCTTGGTCATTGCCTTCTTCAGATCTATCATGCCGCACATCTGGTTCTCCTGGCAATGAATGTGCTGGTTTAACTCCTGGATGAAAGCTGCAATTGATCTATCCTTCCTGGTGCTGATCATCTCCCATTGCTCATCTCGGCGCCCAGAAATCTGGTAGATAGTATCCTTGAGATCCTTGTGGTAAACTTCTCCAATGCGTCCCATAGTGATGTGGGCTGCCATGCTCTTTCCTAGACTCCAGGTTGGTGCATCAAAGGAAAACTCTATGGGCTCAGTGACTAACATGAACGTCCTTCCTGGGACTTGAACTTGGATCATCCAACACTCCTCTTCTCGTAAAGTGGCGATGTAGGTCCCGGTGAAGCTTGGTACACCGATGTTCAGGTATCTAGTGACTTCCTTCAAGTGGCGTCCAAAAGGTGTATCTTCATCTGGTTGTGTGAACTTGTTCCTTGCATTCGCTATCCTAAAAGAGTAGAAAAAGGAGAGGAGTCAGAAATGAGAAGAGAGTAGTGATCTAGGGCTTTAGCTTAGTGGTCATGTCCTACAGTCAGCATGTGCTCTGATACCATCTTGTAGTGACCAGACCTCAAACAGTCTGATCTCTGTGCATCAGTGTCATCCCTGGATCAGTAATGCTGACATGCACAGTACTTGAAGGATTTATAACAGAGTAGCAATCACACACATATTACATCGAATGTCTCAAAAAAGAACTTATTACAATAAATATGGCTTAAGGCCATCTAATAACGATAACAACGGAAGGCTTGGAAGATAAAGCGAGTCCATCAACTCCAACGGCATCACTGAGTGAAAGACCACGACCTAAGGCACCTTATTCGTCGTCTGAAAAGTCTGCAACATGAACGTTGCAGCCCGGAAACGGGCCAGCACATGGAATATGCTGGCAATGTAACACATAGAGAGTAATGAACAGAAAATAAGGCTATCACTACATGCATATATGGCTGGTGGTAAGCTCTATGGTTACAGTTTTGCATAAAGCCAATTTTTTCCTACAACAAAGGAATAAATTTTATTTAACTATCATGGTGGTTGTTAAACATTGAGAAGGTTCCTCCAACTCAATCCCAATTAAGCTTCATCAATAACCCAATCAAATTAAATTAAGTAACATGGTGAGATTCACATGATAATCCAAGTAACTAGATACTCAAAAGATCCATAACCGGGGACACGGCTGACCATGATTAGTTTGTACACTCTGCAGAGGTTTGCGCACTTTTCCCCGCAAGACTCGATCTCCTCCGTTGGTTTTCTCGCACTACATGGTGTTTGAGAAACGGATGACCGAGACACAGTCTTTCAGAAGCACTAACTCTTTACTCTGGATAGACAGTACCAACCTACATCTCTTACATCTGCTAGTCTACCACTGAAAGAGGTCACACAATATACTCAACTATGCTTGAGCCCATTGTAGCTTGCAGCTGCACACATAACTTTCTAGCATGAATAATCTCATGATCCCTTTGAGCCTGGGTGGCGGTCCATAGGAGAATCACACCATACCCCGGGATTTCCAAAAAATACAGGCAACACTGGGTTCCCCAGGTGCCTCAATCCACCCAGATGTGTATTAAAGTTGCCACCTTAAATTAACCATTAATTAACAACACTAACATCTGTCATGGATTCACTCACCCAATCCACGTCTACAAGCATAGCATAGCAATATAAGCAAACGTAGAAGTAACTCCCAAAGGTTTGATAATAAATAGGGCAATAGGTACTACCTCATCTACTTCCGAAAAGCCACATATTAATCAGATCCTAACCGTATAGTTGTTTGAGGATTGATCTAATGCAATAAAACTGGGTAGTAAAGAGGTATGATCAAAGTGTTACTTGCCTTGCTGATGATCCGTGAAACCTAGAGACTCGTAGTAGCACACTGCGCACTCCGGGTACTCTATCGCAAACAAACAAGCATACAATAAGCACTCATCTAATGCATAGGTACAACTCAAATAAGAGACCTAACCAGAAAGTTCAACTTAAGAACTCCGGTTGCAAAAAGAATCAAATCAAATGAAGCAACAAAACGTAAACGGCGAAAGAAACAAGCTTCATTTACTAATCTGGACTTAAGTCAAATTTTACAGTAGCAAAAACTTGTTTAAGTTGATTAAACGAAAAGAGGGTTTCAAGACGAAACTCTAGGTGCTTGAATCGCCTGATTCCGATTAACGAGCGAAAAGATAAACTAAAACGAAAATCGGATCAGAAATGGCGATCGAAAATAATCGCGAAAAACCCGAGAAAAAGAAAAACTGACGAACAGGCTAACGAATGGACGTTCGCTGTCTACGACGAAACGTTGAAAATCATTCATTAAAATGAATGAACTAACAGGCGTTCGCTAAATAACTAAACCGAAAAAAACCGATCTATAAAAAAATAAACCGGGGTATCTAAAAAACCAGCGGTTTTCTTAAAGAAAACCGTGGCGGCGGATACCTCTGGGAACTCTGGCGATGGGTCCGGCGTGTGGCGGCGGTCGGCGACGGCGTCGGCAGCGGCGACGGCGGCGGCGCGCAGCTGCGGCGACGGCTAGGGTTTGGCGCGGGGTGTGCTGGGCGATGGTGTGGGCTTCGGGGCAGGAGGGGCCCCGGCTTATAAAGCCCCCCGAGCGGAGTCCCGCTCAGGTATGGCCCGGAGTCGGTTTACTTTTTTTTTAAAATAATTTCGACGTGCAGAAAAAGAAAGAAAAGAAATACTAAACGGACTCCAAAAATCCCAAAATAAAATTTCCCCGTTCTCTAAAAATAAGCCAGACAAGATGAACATTTATTTGGGCCTAATATGCAATTTTGGAAAATGCGCATTTTTCCTAATTTAAATAAAATAGCGATAAAACTCTAAAATTAAATCTCATTTGATTTTATTATTAAATCTCCAATATTTCTTTATTTTGGGAAAGTCATTTTATTCCCCCTCTCTTATTTTTATATAAGAAATATACGAAGATAAAATAATTAAAATCAAATGATCCTATTTTCAAAATTTTCAGAAAACTCAAATATGAAAATAACGAAATCCCCAACTCTCTCCGTGGGTCCTTGAGTTGCGTAGAATTTCTAGGATCAAGCCAAAATGCAATAAAGTATGATATGCAATGATGATATAATGTATAACATTCTAAATTGAAAATTTGGGATGTTACAACGGCTTAGAATTGGGACTTCAACGACGTTTTGAACGTCATGGTGCATATGAGATGTTCCAGGAGTTGAAGTTAATATTTCCAGCAAATGCCCGAGTTGAGAGATATGAAGTCTCCAACAAGTTCTACAGCTGCAAAATGGAGGAGAATAGTTCTGTCAGTGAACACGTACTCAGAATGTCTGGGTACCACAACCACTTGACTCAACTAGGAGTTAATCTTCGTGATGATAGTGTCATTGACAGAGTTCTTCAATCACTGCCACCAAGCTACAAAAGCTTCATGATTAACTATAATATGCAAGGGATGAACAAGACTATTCCCGAGCTCTTCGCGATGCTAAAGGCCGCGGAGGTAGAAAACTAAAAGGAGCATCAAGTGTTGATGGTCAATAAGACCACTAGTTTCAAGAAAAAGGGCAAAGGGAAGAAAGGGAACTTCAAGAAGAATGGCAAAAAGGTTGCTGCTCAAGAGAAGAAACCCAAGTCTGGACCTAAGCCTGAAACTGAGTGTTTATACTAATGGACTGGTCACTAGAAGCGGAACTGCCCCAAGTATTTGGCAGATAAGAAGGATGGCAAAGTGAAAGGTATATTTGATATACATGTTATTGATGTGTACTTAACTAATGCTCGCAGTAGCGCCTAAGTATTTGATACTGGTTTTATTGCTCATATTTGCAACTTGAAACAGGGGCTACGGATTAAGCGAAGATTGGCTAAGGACGAGGTGACGATGCGCGTGGGAAATGGTTCCAAAGTCGATGTGATCGCGGTCGGCACGCTACCTCTACATATACCATCGGGATTAGTTTTAGACCTGAATAATTGTTATTTAGTGCTAGCGTTGAGCATGAACATTTTATCTGGATCTTGTTTACTGCGAGACGGTTATTCATTTAAATCAGAGAATAATGGTTGTTCTATTTATATGAGTAATATCTTTTATGGTCATGCACCCATGCTGAGTGGTCTATTTTTGTTGAATCTCGATAGTAGTGATACAGATATTCATAGTGTTGAAGCAAAAAGATTGAAGTTTAATAATGATAGTGCAACTTATTTGTGGCACTGCTGTTTGGGTCATATCGGTGTAAAGCGCTTGAAGAAACTCCATGCTGATGGACTTTTGGAATCACTTGATTGTGAATCACTTGATGCTTGTGAACCATGCCTTATGGGCAAGATGACTAAAACTCCATTCTCTGGAACAATGGAACGAGCTACTGACTTGTTGGAAATAATACATAGCGATGTATGCGGTCCAATGTGTATTGAAGCTCGTGGTGGGTATCGTTATTTTCTTACCTTCACAGATGATATAAGCAGATATGGTTATATCTACTTAATGAAGCATAAGTTGAAACATTTGAAAAGTCCAAAGAATTTCAGAGTGAAATGGAAAATCATCATAACAAGAAAATAAAGTTTCTACGATCTGATCGTGGACGAGAATATTTGAGTTACGAGTTTGGTCTTCATTTGAAACAACATGGGATAGTTTCACAATTAACGCCACTTGGAACACCACAGCGAAATGGTGTGTCCGAACGTCGTAACCGTACTTTATTAGATACGGTGCGATCTATGATGTCTCTTACTGATTTACCGCTATCGTTTTGGGGTTATGCTTTAGAGACGGCTGCATTCACTTTAAATAGGGCACCATCAAAATCCGTAGAGACTATGCCTTATGAATTGTGGTTTGGCAAGAAACGAAAGTTGTCGTTTCTTAAAGTTTGGGGTTGCAATGTTTATGTGAAAAAGCTTCAACCTGATAAGCTCGAACCCAAATCGAAGAAGTGCGTCTTCATAGGATACCCAAAGGAAACTGTTGGGTACACCTTCTATCACAGATCTGAAGGCAAAATCTTTGTTGCTAAGAATGGATCCTTTCTAGAGAAGGAGTTTCTCTCGAAAGAAGTGAATGGGAGGAGAGTAGAACTTGATGAGGTAGGTGTACCTTCTCCCTTATTAGAAAGTAGTTCATCACAGAAATCAGTTCCCGTGATTCCTACACCAATTAGTAAGGAAGCTAATGATGATGATCATGAAGCTTCAGATCAAGTTACTACCGAACCTCGTAGGTCTTCCAGAGTAAGATCCACACCAGAGTGGTACGGTAATCCTGTTTTGGAAGTCATGTTACTAGACCATGATGAACCTATGAACTATGAGGAAGCGATGATGAGCCCAGATTCCGCGAAATGGCTAGAGGCCATGAAATCTGAGATGGGATCCATGTATGAGAACAAAGTGTGGACTTTGGTGGACTTACCCGATGATCGGCAAGCCATAGAAAATAAATGGATCTTTAAGAAGAAGACCGACGCAGACGGTAATGTTATTGTTTACAAAGCTCAACTTGTTGCGAAAGGTTTTCGACAAGTTCAAGGAGTTGACTACGATGAGACTTTCTCACCCGTAGCGATGCTAAAGTCTGTCCGAATCATGTTGCTGCGTTTTATGATTATGAAATTTGGCAAATGGATGTCAAAACTGCATTCTTGAATGGATTTCTGGAAGAAGAGTTGTATATGATGTAACTGGAAGGTTTTGCCAATCCAAAGGGTGCTAACAAAGTATGCAAGCTCCAGCGATCCATTTATGGACTGGTGCAAGCCTCTTAGAGTTGGAATAAATGCTTTGATAGTGTGATCAAAGCATATGGTTTTATACAGACTTTTGGAGAAGCCTGTATTTACAAGAAAGTGAGTGGGAGCTCTGTAGCATTTCTAATCTTATATGTAGATGACATATTGTTGATTGGAAATGATATAGAATTTCTGGATAGCATAAAGGGATACCTGAATATGAGTTTTTCTATGAAAGACCTTGGAGAAGCTGCTTACATATTGGGCATCAAGATCTATAGAGATAGATCAAGATGCTTAATTGGACTTTCACAAAGCACATACCTTGATAAAGTTTTGAAAAAGTTCAAAATGGATCAGTCAAAGAAAGGGTTCTTGCTTGTGTTACAAGGTGTGAAGTTGAGTGAGACTCAATGCCCGGCCACTGCAGAAGATAGAGAGAAAATGAAAGTCATTCCCTATGCTTCAGCCACAGGTTCTATCATGTATGCAATATTGTGTACCAGACCTGATGTATGTCTTGCTATAAGCATAGCAGGGAGGTACCAAAGTAATCCTGGAGTGGAGCACTGGACAGTGGTCAAGAACATCCTGAAATACCTGAAAAAGACTAAGGATATGTTTCTTGTTTATGGAGGTGAAAAAGAGCTCGTCGTAAACGGTTACGTCGATGCAAGCTTTAACACTGATCCGGATGACTCTAAGTCGCAAACCGGATACGTATTTTTATTGAATGGAGGAGCTGTCAGTTGGTGAAGTTCCAAGCAGAGCGTCGTGGCGGGATCTAAGTGTGAAGCGGAGTACATTGCTGCTTCGGAAGCAGCAAATGAAGGAGTTTGGATGAAGGAGTTCATATCCGATCTAGGTGTCATACCTAGTGCATCGGGTCCAATGAAAATCTTTTGTGACAATACTGGTGTAATTGCCTTGGCAAAGGAATCCAGATTTCACAAGAGAACCAAGCACATCAAGAGACGCTTCAATTCCATATGTCATCAAGTGTCGGAGGGGGACATAGAGATTTGCAAGATACACACGGATCTGAATGTTGGAGACCCGTTCACTAAGCCTCTTCCACGAGCAAAACATGATCAGCACCAAAGCTCCATGGTTGTTAGAATCATTACTATGTAATCTAGATTATTGACTCTAGTGCAAGTGGGAGACTGAAGGAAATATTCCCTAGAGGCAATAATAAAGTTATTATTTATTTCCTTAATTCATGATAAATGTTTATTATTCATGCTAGAATTGTATTAACCGGAAACTTAGTACATGTGTGAATACATAGACAAAACATATAGTCCCTAGTATGCCTCTACTTGACTAGCTCGTTAATCAAAGATGGTTATGTTTCCTAACCATAGACATGTGTTATCATTTGATGAACAAGATCGCATCATTATGAGAATGATGTGATGGACATGACCCATCCGTTAGCTTAGCATTATGATCGTGTCAGTTTCATTGCTACTGCTTTCTTCATGACTTATACAAGTTCCTCAGACTATGAGATTATGCAACTCCCGAATACCGGAGGAACTCTTTGTGTGCTACCAAACATCACAACGTAAATGGTGATTATAAAGGTGCTCTACAGGTGTCTCTGAAGGTGTTTGTTGGGTTGGCATAGATCAAGATTAGGATTTGTCACTCCATGTTTCGGAGAGGTATCTCTGGGCCATCTCGGTAATACTCATCAATATAAGCCTTGCAAGCATTGTAACTAATGAGTTAGTTGCAGGATGAAGTATTACGGAACAAGTAAAGAGACTTGCCGGTAATGAGATTGAACTAGGTATTGAGATACCGGTGATCGAATCTCGGGCAAGTAACATACCGATGACAAAGGGAACACCGTAGTTTGTTATGCGGTTTGACCGATAAAGATCTTCGTAGCATATATAGGAACCAATATGAGCATCCAGGTTCTGCTATTAGTTATTGACCATAGACGTGTCTCGTTCAAGTCTACATAGTTCTCGAACTTGTAGGGTCCGCACGCTTAACTTTCGATGACGATTGGTATTATGAGTTTATGTGATATGATGTATCGAAGATTGTTCAGAGTCCTGGATGTGATCATGTACATGACAAGGAGTCTCAAAATGGTAGAGACATAAAGATTGATATATTGGACGACTATATTCGGACACGAGAAGTGTTCTGGAGAAGTTTCGGATAAAACCGGAGTGCCGGAGGGTTACCGAAACCCCCGGGGAACTAATAGGCCTTGATGAGACCTAGTGGAGAGAGAGAGAGAGGGGCCGGCTAGGGCAGGCCGCGTGCTCCCTCCCATTGAGTCCGAATAGGACAAGGAAGGGGGGCGGCGCCCCACTTGCCTTCCCCCTCTCCCTCTCCTTCCTTCCCCCTCTCTCCCTTTAGGTGGAAACCTACTAGGACTTGGAGTCCTAGTAGGATTCCTCTATTGGGGGCGCGCCCTTGGAGGGCCAACCGGCCTCCCCCTTGCTCCTTTATATACGAGGGCAGGGGGCACCCTAGAACACACAAGTTGATTGTTTCCACCTCGGTCATATCGTCGTAGTGCTTAGGTGAAGCCCTGCGTCGGTAACTTCATCATCACCATTGCCACACCATCGTGCTGATGGAACTCTCCCTCGGTCTCAACTGGATCAAGAGTACGAGGGATGTCATCGAGATGAACGACTGCTGAACACGGAGGTGCCATATGTTCGGTGCTGAAATCGGTCGGATCGTGAAGACATACGTCTACATCAACCGTGTTGTCATAATGCTTCCTCTTTCGGTCTACGAGGGTATGTGGACACACTATCCCTTGTTGTTGCTATGCATCACCAGATAGATCTTGTGTGATCGTAGGAATTTTTTTGAAATTACCGCGTTCCCCAACAGTATATACCTTGACAAGTTTTTGAAATAGTTCAAAATGGATCAGTCAAAGAAAGAGTTCTTGCCTGTATTACAAGGTGTAAAGTTGAGTAAGACTCAAAGCCCGACCACAGAAGAAGATAGAAAGAGAATGAAAGTCATTCCCTATGCCTCGGTCATAGGTTCTATAAAGTATGCCATGCTATGTACCAGACCAGTTCTGTGCCTTGTTATGAGTTTAGCAAGGGGGTACGATAGTGATCTAGGAGTGGATCACTGTATAGCGGTCAAAGTTATCCTTAGTTACCTAAGAGGACTAAGGAAGTATTTCTCGGTTATGGAGGTGATAAAGAGTTCGTTGTAAAGAGTTACGTCGATGCAAGCTTTTACACCGATCCAGATGACTCTAAGTCTGAATCTAGATACATATTGAAAGTGGGAGCAATTAGCTAGAGTAGCTCCATGCAGAGCATTGTAAACATAGAATATTTGCAAAATACATACGGATCTGAATGTGACAGACCCGTTGACTAAACTTCTCTCATGAGAAAAAACATGATCACACCTTAGTACTCTTTGGGTGGTAATCACATAGCGATGTGAACTAGATTATTGACTCTAGTAAACCCTTTGGGTGTTGGTCACATGGCGATGTGAACTATGGGTGTTAATCACATACAGATGTGAACTATTGGTGTTAAATCACATGGCGGTGTGAACTAGATTATTGACTCTAGTGCAAGTGGGAGACTGGAGGAAATATGACTTAGAGGCAATAATAAAGTTATTATTTATTTCCTTATTTCATGATAAATGTTTATTATTCATGCTAGAATTGTATTAACCGGAAACTTAGTACATGTGTGAATACATAGATAAAACATATTGTCCCTAGTATGCCTCTACTAGACTAGCTCGTTAATCAAAGATGGTTATGTTTCCTAAACATAGACATGTGTTGTCATTTGATAAACGAGATCACATCATTAGGAGAATGATGTAATGGACATGACCCATCCGGTAGCTTAGCATTATGATCGTTACAGTTTCATTGCTGCTGCTCTCTTCAGACTTATACATGTTCCTCGGACTATGAGATTATGCAACTCCCGAATACCGGAGGAACACTTTGTGTGATACCAAATGTCACAACGTAATTGGGTGATTATAAAGGTGCTCTACAGGTATCTTCGAAGGTGTTTTTTGGGCTGGCATAGATCGATATTAGGATTTGTCACTCCGTGTTTCAGAGAGGTATCTCTAGGCCCTCTCGGTAATACTCATCACTATAAGCCTTGCAAGCATTGTGACTAATGAGTTAGTTGTGGGATGAAGTATTACGGAATGAGTAAAGAGACTTTCCGGTAATGAGATTGAACTAGGTATGATGATACCGACGATTGAATCTCAGGCAAGTAACATACCGATGACAAAGGGAACAACGTATGTTGTTATGCGGTTTGACCGATAAAGATCTTCGTATAATATGTAGGAGCCAATATGAGCATCCAGGTTCTGCTATTGGTTATTGACCGGAGATGTGTCTCGGTCATGTGTACATATTTCTCGAACCAGTAGGGTCCGCACGCTTAACGTTCGATGAGGATTGGTATTATGAGTTTATGTGATTTGATGTACCGAAGGTTGTTCGGAGTCCCAGATGAGATCACGGACATGACGAGGAGTCTCGAAATGGTCGAGACATAAAGATTGATATATTGGACCATGTTGTTCGGACACCGGAAGTGTTCCGGATAGTTTCGGATAAAACTGGAGTGCCGGAGGGTTACCGGAACCACCCCTCCCCCCCCCCGGGGAAGTAATGGGCCTTAGTGGGCCTTTAGGGGAGAGAGAGGGCCGCACCAGTAGGTGACACCCCCCCCCAAGGGGAGTCTGGATAGGACAAGGGGAGGGGGCGGCCCCTCTTTCCCTTTCCCTCTCCCTCTCCTTCCTTCTTCTCCTAGTTGGACTAGGAAAGGGGGAACATACTCCTACTTGGAGTAGGATCCCCCCCCTGGGCGCACCCCTTGTGGTCGGACGGCCCCCTCCTCTCCTCCTTTATATACAGGGGACGGGGGTACCCCATAGACACACAAGTTAATCTTTAGCCGTGTGCGGTGCCCCCCTCCACTGTTTTCCACCTCGATCATATCGTCGTAGTGCTTAGGTGAAGCCCTGCGCCGGTAACTTCATCATCATCGTCACCACGCCGTTGTGCTGACGGAACTCTCCCTTGACCTCAGCTGGATCTAGAGTTCGAGGTACGTCACTGAGATGAACGTGTGCAGATCACGGAGGTGTCGTGCGTTCGGTACTTGATCGGTTGGATCACCAAGACGTTCGATTACATCAACCGCGTTACTTAACGCTTCCACTTTTAGTCTACGAGGGTACGTGGACACACTCTCCCCTCTCGTTGCTATGCATCACCTAGATAGATCTTGCATGATAGTAGGATTTTTTTTGAAATTACCACGTTCCCCAACAGTTCTCGCTTGTCGTGCTAATGCATCCATATTGGAAAATTGGAGACACTGTTCTACTCATGCTCTATCAAGGCACAGGAGGGCTCTTCCTTTTCATTGACGAGATGCCGAGTCACCGTGATCAAGCTGCTTCCAGTGGATAGTTGTGGTTGTTGGCCCTAAGCCTGTTAAATGTGCTAGTTGTTACTATGATAAGTATGTAGATATGGACCATATGGTTGTTGGTCGTTAGCCTCTTATAATGTGATAGTTGTTACAAGTTAAGTATCTAGATATGGACCATATGGTTGACAAAACCGTGTTACGAAGATCCTCCTTTTGTCAAATAGTGTAACCACTATATACATGTTACTCAAATGTTGTTAGCCAAGTTCTTAATTTTTCGTGGAAAGTATTAGTATTGTACAAAGTTCTTTGAGTTTAAGCGTGTGCCCGATGTCCAGAAGGCATTTGCATATTAACTATCCTTATTGCAAATAGACACACATGTTAACATAAGGAAACATATGTGTAACTTACTAATCATCGCACATGAGTACTCGAAGACGCATCATGTACGATACTCCCAGCCACCGCAAGCAACTAGTCTGCATTTTTCAAAGTTTTTGTAAGAAGAGAATCACACACGAACTTACTATAGTAACCGTCTGTGTTATAATTTCTCAACGCAAATAGTTCATACGAGTGGGATATTTGTTGCATATCACAGACATCTAGTTTACACGAATCGTTTGTGTTCCTTTGGCTGATCGCAAATGCCGCATATCACACACATCTTGTTAAGATGAACTGTTTCCGTTCTCTTACCAAATCGAAAACAGTTTGTCCGAGTGAACCGTATGTTGTATATCACACACACCTTGATCTGGCTGACTGTTTCTGTTGCATTCCCTAATAGCACACAGTTCATCAGAGCAAACTGTATGCCGTATATTGCACACACATTGATATGGCTGCCCATTGTCAGTGTCAAAACCGACGGATCTCGCGTAGGGGGTCCCAAACTATGCGTCTAAGGCTGATGGGAACAGGGGGCGAGGGACACAATGTTTACCCAGGTTCGGGCCCTCTCGATGGAGCTAATACCCTACTTCCTGCTTGATTGATCTTGATGATATGAGTATTACAAGAGTTGATCTACCACGAGATCGAAGAGGCTAAACCCTAGGAGCTAGCCTATGGTTATGATTGATGTTCTACAGACTAAAACCTCAGGTTTATATAGACACCGGAGGCACCAAGCTTGCCTTCCATGCAAAGGAGAGTCTCATCCGAACACGGGACGAAGTCTTCTATCTTGTATCTTCATAGTTCAACAGTCCGGCATACACATATAGTCCGGCTGTCCAAGGACCCCTTAATCCAGGACTCCCTCAGTAGCCCCTGAACGAGGCTTCAATGACGATGAGTCCGGCACGCAGATTGTCTTCGGCGTTGCAAGGAGGGTTCCTTCTCCGAATACTTCAAAGTAGATCTTAAACACAAGAATCGTGTCCGACTCTGCAAAAAAAATTCCATATACCACCATGGAGAGTATAATATTTTCACGAGTCCAATCTGTTGACAGCTTTTACAACACGACATTACGTCATCGTTTAGTCATTATTTCGAATCACTTTTCCGGCCTGCTGCTCCACGTTTCGCGAGGCAGTTTTATTGGCACGTCTTGTCCAAACGGAGATCGTCTCCCCTTATTACGGGATTCTCATCAACATGGGTGTGGTTTACCCAACTGTGTCGTTGGTATGATTCCTTGGGAATAGACATGTTTTAAGGCTGCGTAGGGGACGTTTGATATTCGTTATCTTTATAAGGAGGCTGAGACCTGCATTTCCCTTCTACGCTACTCCCACCTCCTCTCACCTCGAGCTCCAACACCCAAGGCTTAACCAGTCACTTCGAACCTCAGGCCATGTCCGGATCCAGCTTTCAGGGCCGGTGGACGGCTTCCTTTGTCATCGAGAGGGATATCAAGAAGCTTAGGGAGGCGAGGTACTTGACTGTGGAAATCCTTCACAGGCTTCCTACACCAGGGGAGGTTATCCCTACTCCTAGGTCTAACGAGAGGGTCGTATTTATCCCTCACTTCATTCAGGGGTTAGGTTTCTCCCTCAATCCCTTCATTCGAGGGGTCCTGTTTTACTACGGACTAGATTTCCATGATCTAACTCCGGACTCATTCCTTCACATCTCATCGTTTATTATTGTATGTGAGGCTTTCCTCTGTATCTCCCCACACTTCGGCTTGTGGCTCAAGACCTTCGATGTAAGGTCGAGGATAATAGATGGGGAGCACGCAGAGTGTGGAGGCGCTCTGATAAGCAAATCGTCCGGCGCCATCTGGCCAAAGGGTTCCTTTACCGCAACTTCCGGCCTATGGCAATGGGAGTGGTTTTATATCACGGAGCCCCATGGTACCAGGTGGGTAGCTTCACTAGCCTTCCGACCCAGCCCTCCACCACAGCTTGCATCGTGGTTCAACAAGGGTCTGGACTGGGGATCGCCGGATGAAGTTCAAATACTGCAAAGGCGCATTCGAGACCTTATTAAGAAGGACATCGACCTTGTCAAGGTAATACAAGTTATGTTAGTCCGTCGGGCCTTGCCATGCCAGCGCCGACCTCTTCATATGTGGGAATTCAATCCGGAAGGACCACGCACCATTCAACACTTCTTTGGCACAACGCTTGAAGGGTTGTATGAATTAGCCTTCGGGTCACAAAAAAGGTATCCGGACACCACAGAGGACGCAGGCCTCGATTGCAACCATCCGGATTCCCCAGTAAGTACTCAATTTCCGAACACAGTTTTAGCTTAAGTTTCTCATAACAAAACTGAGAAAACCATACTCTGCCAAGGCTGGTTAAGGAAGGCGGAGAGGATCAGGTGTTCGGCCCCTCTTCCCGAAAACTCAGCGGACCGAGTGTTAACCAGAATGTTGGCTCCGACACCCTATCAAGTGCCGTCAAGGGAAGGAAAGGAGAGGAGTGGAGAGGCCCAAAGCGGCCTTCAGACTAGAGGCACGTCACGCACCGTATCCGGGGAAATTGGAACCCCTATGTTGGATGGTGAACGGGGAGGAGAATCTATCATTCCCTCCCCCAACGAGAAGAAAAGAGCCGCTCCCGAAGACCTGAAGGCAGAGGCTTCCAAGCGAGGGAAGAAATCCCTATCAGGGGGCCCGAATTCGGGAGGTGATATTACCGCATAGTGCCCCCAAGGAGGCCAGCCCTCATCCGAACCGTAAGTGAACAAAGGTGTTTAATAAGCAAACCCCGTTCTTTGCCCGTTCGTGAGGGTAATGTTTTAAAGTGTATGTTTTGCAGTTCGGCCTATAGCATCCCTCAACAATCTTCTTTCTCAGGGGATCTTCTTCTGGAGATGATGGAGAACGAAATGTCGCCCCATACTTCCCCGCCCCATAAGGCGGACGAACCTAAGGTGTTGTCCCGGAGGATCTCTCCCGACCCGCGAAAGAGCACAAGGCCAGAAGATCACTCTTTGGCCGCCCAAGGTCTGGGGTGTTCGGCTCCTAGAGAGACCGATAACAAAGATCCCGGATCGTCCGATATACAGCCGGACATATGGACGGGTCTTTTGTAGCAAGCGCCTATCTAAGAGGAACATTGTACCTTAATGGGTACGGTGATTGAAAGAATTTCATCAGCAAAAAGCGGATTGAATGAAGCCTTTACGAGCCTGCTAAGAGGCTTTGAGGTACGTAATTTAGTCTCTCTTTTTTTGTACCGTAAATGCCATGTGCACTATGTGTAGATAGTAGCCCCTGAGACTCTGTTTGTCTTCCAAATGGGACGATCAGAGGATCAAATGAATATGCTCAGGTAATAATTTTGCTAATTTGTACACAGGCAGCTGCAGCCCCAGCCACTACCCGGGCTACTCAATTTGCCGAATTGAAGCGGCAACTTGGTGTGGCGGGTGATGACATCACGCTCATGAACAAGCGGCTTGATGAGTCGCAAGGTATGTATCTTGGGCAGTCAGTGCATATAAATTAGAGCATGATGCTAGAATTTATAGTATGCTTGACTGCAGATGGAGCTGCCGCCGTGGAGACCCTTCAGGCTGAGCTTGCCCAGGCCAAGGAGCAAGCCAGGATAAGCAATGCGGCTGTCGAGAAGGCAGTTAGTGAATTAAAAGCCGAACAGGCTGCTCATCGCCTGAGTGAGGAGAAAATTTCCAACATGGCGCTTGAGCTAAGGGACGCTGCTAACAAATATGCGCTTGTCGAGAAAGAGACCAAAGAAAAAGCGGATGACCTTGAGAAGGCCTTACAAGCGGCAAAGGAAACCCGGTTAGAGGCCAGGGCGGCACGGGAGGAGATCTGGCAACCTGGGGAGATCGCGGCTGGAAAGCCTTTTTTTATTATGAACGAAGTTCGGCGATCCGAAGTATTCCCCGCTTGATCAAATGTGGAGTTCTCCGGATGCATATTTGGACTTGTCAAAGAGTGCTTCTGATGCGACATGGTTTTTCGAGGCCCAAGTAGGCCATGAGGCGGAACGGCTTTTCTGGTCACAGTTTAGCATGCCAAGGCGTCCGCTCCTGTTGAATGAGTAGATGGCCGAATAGGCCAAGCTCCATAGGATATCCGGACTTGCCATGAAGGCTATCGTGGACCGGCTATGGCCTGGGGGACCAACTGCGAACAGTTATTTTGGTTTAGTACAACAACTTGTTTGTGCAGTGTCGCATATCGACGCTGTCAAGCAGTCAACGTGCATAGAAGGTGCACAGATGGCCCTTGCCCGTGTGAAGACGTATTGGGCGAAGATGAAGGCCACCGATATTGCAACAGGGGGTCCGCCCGGGGGTCAGGACACACCAGATCAATATTTTGAAGAAGTATTAGAGGGTGCCCGCTTGATAGAGGGTCAGTGCTCGAAGAATATTATGTTCAAGTAACATGTATCCTAATTGTAAAAACAATGCTTATGATAATGAAGGCTATG
This sequence comes from Triticum aestivum, assembly GCF_018294505.1. Lineage (NCBI taxonomy): Eukaryota > Viridiplantae > Streptophyta > Magnoliopsida > Poales > Poaceae > Triticum > Triticum aestivum. Next base: position 141,905,490 of record NC_057813.1, on the reverse strand, counting down.
TTTATACTTTTGCTCGTAAAGTATTTTAGTGCCTCTTGTGCGACCGTTTATGTATATAACCTGAAAGTTTGCAGTCGTCGCCTTCGGCCCCCTCGCGTATAACGCGGGGGTGCTCGGAAAAGAACTTGATCACACTTGACCCAACGTCTTGGTCCGTTTAAGGAGGTGTTAGTGCGTCGAACTAGGCAATCAGACTATAGAGCTTTAACACTTTCACTTAACCCTAGGAGTTTGATGGTGAGGCTACTATATAGCCCCTGGTATGTCCGCATTTATCCGAATACGGTGCATTTACATACATGACCAAGAAACCGGTCCTTCGTTAAGGCGGAGGAATCGCGAAGATTCTGCTGAGTCATCGAGTGGTTGACCATCCTTCGCCTTATCATGACAGTTAGTTTTCAGCTTTCTCTACTGAGATGCTCATCCGGATGAACCAGGGCACAATCGCAGTAATTCTTCCTTGGCCGCCTTAGCCAATAGAACGGAACGTAAGGTAGCAAACACAGGAGCCGGGAAAACCCAACTATTTACCCAAGACATGATTCGGAGCTGATGCATATAAGGCCAAAACTTGCGACGTCGAACACTCCGGAAGGTATTCGGACTTTTCAATACTGGGCTGTGTACAGCCCCCGGTAATGAACCCTAAATTCAAGGCACGTGCTACGACCTGAGGTGAGGAGAGAGCGCCTGTGGTTAGAATATAGTTCTCAAAGCACACTGCTTGGCTGCTTCTATAAAATCCATTTTAGTACGGCGAATCATAAGTTCGCAAGTACTTTCGATATCTTTCCAGGGCGTTTTATATGCTAGGAGGGTATGAAACAACAGGAGATAATAATAAGAAAAAAGGTTTACACAGGGTCTTAATCTAAATAGAAACCTTTAAATGGGGCCCTGCTGCACGTCTGCGCCTTTGTCTCCATTGTGCGATGTCCTTGAAGGGTATATTATGATGGCCTATCTGTAAAAGAGAAAGAACTAGGTGAAAAAATCTGGTACGGCCATGGGTATAGTTTGTTGGTTTTGATGAACCATGAATTGTAGCTTCTTGAGTCTAAATAGGGTCGAGCCGAACTATGGACTTCTTGCATGCAGGGTGCCCCTAGCCCTACCCAATGAATTTTGAGTGTATATTTATGTATACAGGAAAATATGTACAGTCTTCTTATGGGGCGATCTATGGGGGCAGGGCTGCTAAACAAGCGCAGGTTTATCTTATCTTTTACACGTAGGTGTACACCGAACACATTTGGCTGTGTCCGTGGTCTTGAGGACCGATGAGCTGTTTTGTTTAAAAAGGCCGCTTCGAGCTTCAGCTACCAGAGCCGCCGCATATTCTTATGTATGAAGAGAGCGCTCTATACTTCCGCTCATCGTGATAACGCCACACGGCCCAGGCATATTGAGCTTAAGATAAGTGTAGTGCAGGACTGCATTGAAACGGGCAAAGGTCGTTCGTCCGAGTAGTGCGTGATAACCACTTCGGAATGGAGCAATGTCGAAGATTAGCTCCTCGCTTCGAAAGTTGTCGGGGGAGCCGAAGACGACGTCCAGTGTTAGGGTGCCCTTGCAGCGGGCCTCTATGCTTGGTATTACTCCTTTAAAGGTAGTGCTGCTTTGCTTGATTCTTGACGGGTCTATCCCCATCTTACGGACAGTGTCCTGATATATCAGATTGAGGCTACTGCCGCCGTCCATGAGGACTCGGGTGAGGTGGTATCCGTCGGTTATTGGGTCGATCACTAAGCCAGCCGAGCCCCCGTGACGGATACTAGTCGGATGATCCCTGCGATCAAAACTGATCGGACAGGCCGACCATGGGTTGAATTTGGGGGCGATAGGCTCTATAGCAAATATGTCTCGGAGTGCATGTTTGCACTCCGTCTTTGGGATATGAGTGACATAAATCATGTTCACTGTTTTGACCTGCGGTGTAAATTTCTTTTGTCCCCCCATATTCGGCTGGCGAGATTCGTCCTCGTCTTCGCTTTGTGGTCCCTTCCCCTTGTGTTCGGCGTTGAGCTTGTCGGCCTGCTTTAAGACCCAACACTCTCTGTTGGTATGATTAGCTGGTTTGTCGGGGGTGCCATGAATTTGGCAGGATCTTTCAGGGATTTTATCTAGGCTAGACAGACCATCTCTGCTGCCTTTAAGTAACTTTTTCCGTTGACCGGGTCTGGAGCCCCTGAATCTGGCATTTACCGCTGTATTGTCCGGGCTTTCTCCGTTGTTCCGATGTTTGTTTTTATTTCTTCATGGCTTTCCATTGCCATCCCTGACTTCAGATGTGCCAGGGTCACTGGTGCTGCTACGGGCCAACCAGTTGTCCTCTTCCGTGCAAAAGCGGGTCATTAGTGTAGTTAAGGCTGCCATGTTTCTTGGCTTTTCCTGGTCTAGGTGTCTGGCCAGCCATTCGTCATGAACACTGTGTTTGAAAGTTGTTAAGGCTTCGGCGTCCGGACAATCGACGATTTGGTTCTTCTAAGTGAGAAACTGATTCCAAAGCTTACGGGCTGACTCTCCGGGTTGTTGGGTTATGTGACTTAGATCGTCTGCATCTGGAGGTCGGACATAGGTCCCTTGGAAATTGGCCCTGAAAGCGTCCTCAAGTTCTTCCCAGCTTACAATGTCATCACCGTTGTATTCTTTGGGTGTATCCACCATGCATATGTCATATGAAGAGGTGGATGTCCAGCGCCCTGTGGGCGGTGGTTCCTGTTCTTCTCCGGCATCGTCGTCCATATCGTCAATGTCTTCAGAGTTGAAATCAAGCATGTCGGTCAAATCGTCGACAGTGGCTATCAAGTGGGTGGTGGGTGGGTAACGAAGTTCTTCGTCGTCCACTTCCCACTCAAGCCGGACATAGTTCAGCCAAGAATCTCCTGACAAGGAGAGGGACTTTAATGAGTTTAACACATCGCCTAAGGGTGAGTGTTGGAAGATGTCCGTGGAGCTAAACTGTAAGATCAGCGCCTGGTCGGATTTGATGGGTGCGGATACGCGTGGTCCGGGGCCTATGGCCGGAGATGAGTCCGAGGCTCCGATGACCCAGGACTCATTGGAGGCCAGATCTGTATTCGGCTCTAGCATCATTGAGTTCGCGGTTTCCGCGGCGAGGTTCAGCTTCCCGTCGCCGGATGGCGCGCTCTGCTCTAGATCTAGGGCCAGTGCGGTTACATGCGCAATCTTCCGCACACCATCTGATGTCAGATTCAGGTCATGTTCATCGTGGCAGTGGGTCACGGCTGTCATGGGCTCGAATCCGTCGAAGATCAAGTCTCCGTGGATATTGGCGGTGTAGTTCAAGCTTCCAAACCTGACATGATGGCCAGGGGCGTAGCCGTCGATCTGCTCCAGATGGCCGAGTGAGTTGGCCTGCAGTGCGAAAGCCGCCGAATACGAAGATCTGTCCGGGGAGAAAAACTTTGCCCTAGACGGTGTTGTTGTGGATGATTGAAGGAGCCATCAAGCCTTATGGTGACGACATGGTGGAACTCTCAATGAAAGCAGCAATGTCGGTGTCAAAACCGGCGGACCTCGGGTAGGGGGTCCCGAACTATGCGTCTAAGGCTGATGGTAACAGGGGGCGGGGGACACAATGTTTACCCAGGTTCGGGCCCTCTCGATGGAGGTAATACCCTACTTCCTGCTTGATTGATCTTAATGATATGAGTATTACAAGAGTTGATCTACCACGAGATCGAAGAGGCTAAACCCTAGGAGCTAGCCTATGGTTATGATTGATGTTCTACAGACTAAACCCTCCTGTTTATATAGACAAGGAGGGGGCTAGGGTTACACAGAGTCGGTTACAGAGAAAGGCATCTTCATATCCTAGCCACCAAGCTTGCATTCCACACAAACGAGAGTCCCATCCAGACATGGGACGAAGTCTTCTATCTTGTATCTTCATACTTCAACAGTCTGGCATACGCATACAGTCCGGCTATCCGAGGACCCCTTAATCTAGGACTCCCTCACCCATTTCTATTGTTCTTCCTCATCGCAAACAGTTCTGCTGGATCAACCGTATGCCCAGCATCGCACACGCAAGTAAAATCTGAACCGTGTTTGATGTGTCCGCCATCGCAAACGTTTTACACCTTTTAGACGGGTTTTTTACACCACCGTTTGCGATTATTGCATCGCACACAGTTTCGTCGAAGGGTCTCTAATCGTAGTCTCGCGTTAGCAGCATCCTGCAGTAGTGGAAGAAGCCATCTAGCTACTAGCTATGGACTTGTAGGTCTGTGGTAAACTACTCACACTTCATCAGAGAGGCAATGGTGTTAATGTAGAAGCCTTGTGTGATCGAATCCCCCTCCGGCAGGACACCGGAAAAGGTCCCTAGATGGGATCTCATGGGTCCAGAAGGTTGCGGCGGTGGAAAAGTGGTTTCGTGGCTCCCCTGGTTGTTTTCAGGGTATAAGAGTATATATAGGCGAAGGATCTAGGTCAGGAGACCCTCGAGGGGCCCACAAGGTAGAGGGAGCGCCCTACCCCTCCTGGGCGCGCCCTCCTGCCTCGTGGCCGCCTCGTTGAGTCTTTGACTTCATCTCTAAGTCTTCTGGTTTCCTTCTGGTCCGAGAAAGATCAACGCAAAAGTTTCATTCCGGTTGGACTCCGTTTGGTATTCCTTTTCCGTGAAACTCTAAAATAGGCAAAAAAACAGAAACTGGCACTGGGCTCTCGGTCAATAGGTTAGTCCCAAAAATAATATAAAATAGCATATAAATGCCTATTAAACATCTAGAATAGATAATATAATAGCATTGAACAATCAAAAATTATAGATATGTTGGAGACGTATCAGTCCTCCGGTCATACACGCGGGGCAAAATGAGCTTGTGTGCGATCGAGTGAGGCATCAGACACAATTATATAGGCCCAATCATTTCCATTCGTATGTAAATCCCGCATAGTGAATCCCAGAAAGATGTTTCCGTTTGTATGTATGCCACACAATTTTTTATGTGGAAACGTTTGTGCAAGGTGGCCTGACACAATGCAAACAGTTCTCTGGCTGAAGTCGTGTGTGATTCTTCATTGATCCAACGCGCCTACTTTGTAGAAACCGTGTGGGTTGTTTGAGTTCATCGCCCACGGTGTTGTCTGAGAAACCCTCTGCAATAGAAAACCCCAATAAGAAGGCTAATTGGCCTTATTGATAATCCCTTTAGTAATCAAATTGACATTTCTTATAAAACACACCATATATTTCATGGCAACCAGGATTTCATAATCGAATTACATCAGATAGCTTCAACACTCAGTTACACCATATAGGCATATAGCTAGCTACGACATTACACAACAGCACCAAGTTTCACATGCAACATCGAAAACCTTTGGAAAGTAGCATCATACACGGTAAATAGACAGATGAATCTCATCTGGGGGACTGCAGAAGCAAAAGGCGAATATTGAGCCTTCAGTGATGTTGAATGTCCTTGCAACTTTATGCCAGTAGCTATGGATAATTGCCCGCCCACCTCTTGAGGAAGACTTCAATACTGTACCATTGGTGTTGAATGAATACCTTCCTCGCCTCTTGACCATAGAGGTGGTTTGAGAGGTAATCACCGGTGAACTGCTTTGGAAAGTACTGAAAACAAATTTATGCATAAATAACTGTTATAGATTTTCAAATGGCATAATGGGAAAAAATAAAGTAATAGAGTTAGTACCATCCTATAGCTGACTAATGTCTTCTTCATTGTGCAAACAAAGATCTTGTTGTTATTCTTCGCAAGTTTCTTTGTCCTAAAAATCTTTCTAAGTTTCTTGACTTGACTAATATTCATGGACATCTCATTTACCCATATGCAAAATGAGCCGAACAGTGGGTCTAAACCTCCAACAGCAAGACCTACATGTGCAAGACCAAATTGTTAAAAACCTAAATATTAGAATGATTCCTGGAACTGCACAATAATGTGCTATTAACCAAAGGACCATGCATGTGCAAACCTCGATCAAGCTTCCGGCGTAAGCCATACAAGAGGTTGCGCCAAGGTATTTTATATCGCATCGCACATGATTCTTGCTAGTAAACAGTTTGTGGTGTACCTGATTTTTTCATTTCGATTTTACAGACAAAAAGGTTTTATGAAGGGAAAGGACGGTGTTTGAATTTCTAGAACATTTATCTGCGGTGAACATGCAACTATATGAGTGGCGTGTTAAAATTTTGAATTATTGAGTGTCCGTTTGGCCTTTTTATACATTAATTGAGTTTCCAGACATTTAGTGTGCAAAATTCAAATTTGAACTACAAGCACATGCTCCATTGCACTGAAATAAGTTGTAAAATCATATATGTGTCCTTGGGTGAATGTTTAGGTCCCATGCAAGAATTGGGAATGAATTTCAAACACCTCGGCATCGTGGCTAGGCCGGTAACATTGAGATACTTAGTTTTTAAATTCCTATAAATCCAAAAATCGTCTGAAAATCATGAAACTTGGCATGGTATCATGAAATGGCACCAACATGATGTGGTAAATATTTTTTCCGATTTGGGACAAGTTTTGGTATAAGCTTCTTACAAACCGGAGCTTCTCTCAAGAAGCCTCATGGTTCCGAGAGGGGACGTATCACCTCTATGTGCGAAACGACATACACCACCTCTTCCCGCCTTGATTTTTTTACAAAGGTAACATAGACCAGTAGGAGTATCGTGCTAAATTTTGGAATTAATCCGGGTTCGTCTAGCCATTTCATACATTAATTGAGTTATCTAGGCATTTAATGTGCATAATTCAAATTTGAACTACATGCACATGATCCAGTGCACCAAAGTTGGTTGAAAAATTATATGTGTGTTCTTGAGTAATGTTTAGGTCCCATTCAAGAAATGGGAATTTTAAACATGTGGACGCCGTGGCTCGGTCGGAAACATTGAGAAACTTGGTTTTTGAATTCCTGTAAATCCAAAACTCATCTGGAAATCATGAAACTTGGCATGGTCTCATGACATGGTAGCAAAATGTTGTGGTAAAATTTTCGTCCGTTTTGGAATTATTCAGGGTTCGTTTTACCTTTTTTTATACATTATCTGAGTTTTCTAGGCATTTAATGTGCATAATTCAAATTTGAACTACATGCACATGCTCTAGTGTGCCAAAATGGGTTGAAAAATCATATATGTGTCCTTGGGTGAATGTTTAGGTCCCATGCAAGAAATGGGAATGAATTTCAAAATTCCGGGTGTCGTGCCTCGGCTGGAAACATTGAGAAACTTGGATTTTAAATTGCTGTAAGTTCAAAACTCGGCTGAAAATCATGAAACTCGGCATGTTGCCTTCACATGGCACCAACATGTTGTGGTAATATTTTTGTGTGATTTGCTATGGCGCGCACATTATTTTTTTACCAACAAAGTCATTTTGGAACAAGAGCTGGCATGTTATAATAAAAAACACAAGTATTATTGAAATCGTGGGTGTTCTACTAAACATTTACATGCCGCCACGCGCCCCCTATTTTAGTGGCTAGGAGGCATCATGCGGGGAAGCTATTTGAGTACGGGAGGCGTGCGAGCAAACCCCTGCGCGTGATTATCAGGAGGTGGGTCCTTTGACCAACATCCACGCCCACCTCTCTCCAAACTTCTCCATTAATGGCGACCGAGCCCCTATTTTATAGGCGCTTAATGGTGTGTCTATGTATCACTCGACTGAGATTGAAATTTGAAAATAAATTTTTGCACGGATCTTGATGTAAGATCTGACGGCCATATAGAGCATCGACTGAGACTTAGGAAGAATGATAAAAATATAATGACAATGGCAATGGATAATAATTGTCTTAAATATTTAGGAGGATAATTAAAAATGTCACATGCGACAATGCCTGAAAGACACAAGGGAAAAAGAAGAAGGAGGACGTAGACAACGATCTGGGTCGCTACTCTCTACTCTCTTGATGCGTTGCTGCATGGCACGGAGTTCCTCCAACGCCTTTCTTCATCGCCTCCAAGACTGGTTCTCGCGATGAGCGGCAATGATCTCTTTCAGGTCCTCAATACGCTGCTTGGTAGCAGCCAAGGATTCCTCCACCAGCCTTTCGCGCTCGATGTGGAGCACAACATTCTCGTCCATAAGTTTCTTGAGGATGACGCCTGCTACCTCTTGAGCTTGCATTGGTTTTTCCCTTGAAGAGGAAAGGGTGATGCAGCAAAGTAGCGTAAGTATTTCCCTCGGTTTCAGAACCAAGGTATTAATCCAGTAGGAGACAACGCACAAGTCACCCAATACCTGCACAAACAATCAAAAACTTGCACCCAACGCAATAAAGGGGTTGTCAATCCCTTCACGGTTACTTGCAAAAGTGAGATCTAATAGAGATAGATAAACGATAAAGTAAATATTTTGGTATTTTTGGTTTATAGATCAGAAAGTAAAATTGCAAAATAGTAGTTCAGAAACTAATATGATGTAAAAGAGATTCAATATAATGCAAAAGAGACCCGGGGGCCATAGGTTTCACTAGTGGCTTCTCTCAAGATAGCAAATATTATGGTGCGTGAACAAATTACTGCCGAGAAACTGATAGAAAAGCACAAAGTTATGATGATATCTAAGGCAATGATCATGAACATAGGCATCACGTCTGTGTCAAGTAGACCAAAATGATTCTGCATCTACTACTATTACTCCACACATCCACCGACTCCTGCCTGCATATAGAGTATTAAGTTCATAAAGAACACAATAACGCATTAAGTAAGATGACATGACATAGAGGAATTAACTCAAGAAATATGATTAAAACCCCATCTTTTTATCCTTGATGGAAACAGTACAATACGTGCTTTGCTGCCCCTACTATCACTGGGAAAGGACACCGCAATATTGAACCCAAAGCTAAGCACTTCTCCCATTGCAAGAAAGATCAATCTAGTAGGCCAAACTAAATCGATAATTTGAAGAGACTTGCAAAGATATCAAATCATGCATATAAGAATTCAGAGAAGAACCAAATAATATTCATAGATAATCTGGTCATAAATCCACAATTCATGGGATCTCGACAAATGCACCACAAAAGAATATTACATCGAATAGATCTCCAAGAACATCGAGGAGAACATGGTATTGAGAATCAAAGAGAGAGAGAGAGAGAGAGAGAGAGAGAGAGAGAGAGAGAGAGAGAAAGCAATGTAGCTACAAGCTATGGACCCGTATGTCTGTGGTAAACTACTCACGCTTCATCGGAGAGGTAATGGTGTTGATGTAGAAGCCCTCCATGATTGAATCCCCCTCCGGCAGGACGCCAGAAAAGGTCCCTAGATGGGATCTCACAAGTACCGAAGGTTGTGGTGGTGGAAAAGTGGTTTCGTGGCTCTCCTGGATGTTTTCAGGGTATAAGAGTATATGTAGGTGAAGAAACTAGGTCAGGAGACCCACAAGGGGCCCACGAGGTAGGGGGCACGCCCTCCACCCTCGTGGCCGCCTCTTTGCGTCTCCGACTTCATCTCCAAGTCTTCTGGTTTGCTTCTCGTCCAAGAAAGATCATCGCGGAAGTTTCATTCTGTTTGGTATTCCTTTTCTGCGAAACTCTAAAATAGGAAAAAAAAACAGAAATTGGCACTGGGCTGTCGGTTAATAGGTTAGTCCCAAAAATAATATAAAATAGCATATAAATGCCTATTGAACATCCAAAACATATAATAGCATGGGACAATCAAAAATTATAGATATGTTGCAAACGTATCAAGCATCCCCAAGCTTAATTCCTGCTCGTCCTCGAGTAGGTAAATGATAAAAACAAAAAATTTGATGTGGAATGCTAACTAACATATTTAGCCATGTAGTTTTCTTTATTGTGGTGTGAATGTTCAGATCTGAAAGATTCAAAACAAAAGCTTAATATTGACATAAAAATAATAATACTTCAAGCATACTAACAAAGCAATCATGTCTTCTCAAAATAACATGGCCAAAGAAAGTTATCCCTATAAAATCATATAGTCTGGCTATGCTCTATCTTCATCACACAAAATATTTAAATCATGCAAAACCCCGACGACAAGCCAAGCAATTGTTTCATACTTTTGATGTTCTCAAACTTTTTCAATCTTCACGCAATACATGAGCGTGAGCCATGGATATAGCACTAAGGTGGAATAGAATATGGTGGTTGTGGAGAAGACAAAAGGGAGAAGATAGTCTCAGATCAACTAGGCGTATCAACGGGCTATGGAGATGCCCATCAATAGATATCAATGTGAGTGAGTAGGGATGGCCATGCAATGGATGCATTAGAGCTATAAGTGTATGAAAGCTCAAAAAGAAACTAAGTGGGTGTGCATACAACTTGCTTGCTCATGAAGACCTAGGGAATTTTGAGGAAGCCCATCATTGGAATATACAAGGCAACTTCTATAATGAAAATTCCCACTAGTATATGAAAGTGACAAAATAGGAGACTCTCTATCATGAAGATCAAGGTGCTACTTTGAAGCACAAGTGTTAAAAAAGGATAGTAACATTGCCCCTTCTCTCTTTTTCTCTCATTTTTTTATTTGGGCCTTCTCTTTTTTTATGGCCTCTTTATTTTATTTTATTTTTTGTTCAAAGTCTCATCCCGACTTGTGGGGGAATCATAGTCTCCATCATCCTTTCCTCACATGGGACAATGCTCTAATAATGAAGATCATCACACTTTTATTTACTTACAACTCAATGCTTAGAACAAAATATGACTCTATGTGAATGCCTCTAGCGGTGTACCGAAATGTGCAATGATTCAAGAGTAACATTTATGAAATAATTATGAACGGTGGCTTTGCCACAAATACGATGTCAACCACATGATCATGCAAAGCAATATGACAATGATGGAGCGTGTCATAATAAATAGAACAGTGGAAAGTTGCATGGCAATATATCTCGGATTGGCTATGAAAATACCATAATAGGTAGGTATGGTGGTTGTTTTTAGGAAGGTATATGGTGGGTGTATGGTACTGTGAAAGTTGCACGGCACAAGAGAGGCTAGAAATGGTGGAAGGGTGAGAGTGCGTATAATCCATGGACTCGACATTAGTCATAAAGAACTCACATACTTATTACAAAAATATATTAGTTATCGAAACGAAGTACTACGTGCATGCTCCTAGGGGGATAGATTGGTAGGAGAAAACCATCGCACATCCCCGACTACCACTCATAAGGAAGACAATCAATAAATAAATCATGATCCAACTTCATCACATAACGGTTCACCATACGTGCATGCTACGGGAATCACAAACTTTAACACAAGTATCTCTCAAATTCACAACTACTCCACTAGCATGACTCTAATATCACCATCTTCATATCTCAAAACAATCATAAAGAATCAAACTTCTCATAGTATTCAATGCACTTTATATGAAAGTTTTTATTATATCCATCTTGGATGCCCATCATATTAGGACTCGTTTTATAAACGAAGCAAATTACCATGGTGTTCTAAAAGACTCTGAAAATAATATAAGTGAAGCATGAGACTTCAACAATTTCTATAAAATAAAACCACCATCATGCTCTAAAAAGATATGAGTGAAGTAGTAGAGCAATATTGTCTATCTCAAAAGATATAAGTGAAGCACATAAAGTATTGTAATAAATCACGATTCATGTGTGTCTCTCCCAAAAGGTGTGTACAACAAGGATGATTGTGGTAAACTAAAAAGCAAAGGCTCAAATCATACAAGACACTTGAGGGACTCCTGGATTGTGGGGTTCTCGGAGAGCCGGCCTATGTGACATGGGCCGGACTGACGGGCCGTGAAGATACAGAACTGAAGGCCTTCTCTCGTGTCCGGGTGGGACTCTCCTTTGTGTGGACGGCAAGCTTGGCGTACGGATGTGTAGTTTCCTTCCTCTGTAAACCGACTTTGTACAACCCTAGCCCCCTCCGGTGCCTATATAAACTGGAGGGTTTAGTCCTTAGGGACAATCACAATCAAATAGGCTAGACATCTAGGGTTTAGCCATTATGATCTCGAGGTAGATCAACTCTTGTAACCCCTATACTCATAAAAGTCAAGCAAGCAGGAAGTAGGGTGTTACCTCCATTAAGAGTGCCCTAACCTGGGTAAACATCGTGTCCCCTACCTCCTTGTAACCTTCAATCCTTAGACGCATAGTTTGGGACCCCCTACCCGAGATCTGTTGGTTTTGACACCGACATTGGTGCTTTCATTGAGAGTTCCTCTGTGCCGTTGACAGAAGGATTGATGGCTCGCCTTGTCATCAAAGACAACATCACCTCCAGAGAAGCCCTAGCTTTAGGGAAAACTCTCCGACTCAACAGCTTCATCATGGGCGCTCGCCCGGCCGTTAAGCCAGAAGCAGCCCAACTCATCACCAAAAATCGCCTCCTTGTCGGCCCTGAATACTCCGATAAGATGAATCCGGCAGATGTATTGGCCTTAAATGAACTGCTAGATCGCACCGCCGCCCTGGGGGTCGCAACCGACTATGATCGGATTGGGCTTAAACCCGATCAGAGAGAAATCAGATCTCCACCGATCACCCATCATGTGGCAATCATTGAGGAACAAGCCGACAATGACCCTTCTCCTATGTTGAGAACAAAGTATGTTCCGGTTTCCGAACCCAGAGAACCAGACTCTCGTCTTCTGGAAGACACTTCTTGCCCTCCGAACATGGAATTGGGCGTTGAGCCTAAAAACACACTGGATGCTCCGGAGCCCAGGCATGTAACCTCAAAAATTCTTCAGAATCTGAACTTCTCAGTGGGTCAGGGCCCAGATTCGATCCCGCCCACCCACCACAAGAAATATTCCCCAAGAAACTCCTGTCCTCCGGACATATGTGACTTAATGTATGTGCGGCAGCAGCCTCAGGAAACAGTCCACTACTTTTGGGCTAATTTCCTACTTGTTAAAAACAAGATCAAGGATTGTTGTGATGATGGCGCGATCTCGGTATTTTGCAACAATTGCATGGACGAGGGAATCCTTAATGCCCTCAACCACCGTCGCATACTGCACTTTGCCGATTTGGCACACATAGTACAGAAGTACTGCGCAATGGAAAGCGCCTGGAAAACCCAGACATCCTGGTGGGAACCGCGGGATTTTAGGCCATACCCCGGATGGGCAAAGAGGTTGCACCCCCGCGGAGCGCCCAATCATCATACCGTGGACAAGAAAATTAAACACGTTACGAGGCATAAAACTAGCCTCAAGGAATGGCTCGACAAACCCTGCAAAATTCACATGGCGCCGGACAGCGAACCTGTCGGTGTACAAAAGTAGGGGCTCTACTTTGCACCCCTTTACCTATGCACAGGCAGCCAGAGCCGCGCATGCGGCCACACTTAGCAGGTCGAAGGAGGGAAGTCGAAGCCACGAGACGATCATGCAACGCCAAGATAGAAACACGGAGAGAAAGAGGGAGAGGTGGACTCCCCCGGCAAGACCCTTGCCGGGGTGGCCTCCACGGCCCCGGCAAGGGCCTTGCCGGGGTGACTTGCCCAGCACCAGCGGAGCGCGCTACCCTTGAGCCCGAGGTTTCCAACACAACAACATTAGAACCAAGGCTCGGGAGGCACCTCCATGGTCGCATGCAGATATTTGTGAAGATCATTAACACACAAGACCAGATGAGAACCATAGGACGAGACCTACGGCAACATCCTTGTCGGGGACGACTGCGGTGCCACGGCAAGACCATTGCCGGGGCCCCCGGCAAGACCCTTGCCGAGGACATCAGCGGGGCCGCGGCCAGGCCCGCGTGCACAAAGACCCCACCGCCGTTCCCATGCAGCTGCCAGCCCAGCCAGCCGGGCGAGCACCTGCGTGGCGATGTGCGGTCCCGAGGCCAACTCAGCAAGCACCTGCATGGTGTCATGCAGATCTTCGTGAAGACGCAGCCACCGCGCCACCTTAGCAGCCTGTCGGCCTACATGGCACCGCCCGCCATGCTGGCCTGGACGCGTGTTGGAGCAAGGCAAAGCGTCAGTAAAGCGAGGGGACACCTCAGGGGCGCATTTAATGTGCCTTGTCCCATAATAACAAGCGATAAGCTTGTACATTGTACCCTTTCCACCTCCTGTGTGCCACTGTAGCGCCTCCTTCGATTATAAAAGGAGGTCCGAGGTGTACTAGAGAGGGATTTGGCTCTTTGAACAAGTCACGCTTGATAGCTAGCTTAAGAACACTCATATATACCCAAAGTAGGACTAGGGTATTACGCAATCTCCGCGGCCCGAACCTAGGTAAACGACCTTTGTGCTGGCTCTTAGACCTGCTCTTCTCACAACCCCGCGCTCGCCGGCCACAATAGGGATCCCGTTGATCCCATAGGTGTTGTTCTCACCGACATCTTTGGCACGCCAGGTCGGGGGCACAGTTGTGAGAATTTGGTCTAGCAGCTAGTCCAGCAGCTCTTCGTCACCATGGCTCCCAAGAGGAAGACCATGACGGCAATCGGTTCATCCGAAGCCGGACTGCCCGTACCAGTGCGGGCTAGTAGCGGTCGGTCGCGGACAGAACCCGAGGCGTGACCCACGAACACCCACATTGCCCTGGCAGTCCGGACCTAGCGAGCGGCGTCGTTCATGCACAAGACGACGGGCCGCACACCACAAATTCCAGAGACGGAGTTGGCTGCCCCCGCGGGCAGCACAGGGCCCTCCAGGGGCGGCGCCATGCCACCCACCAGCGGCGCGGCGACCTCCAAGACGCCTGCGCCGGCGCCCACGACGCGCTCTTCCCAAGTCGTGCACGACGAGCAGCGTCACCATGCTGGTGACCCCGGGCGCCGACCTGGGAAGAGTCTATTGCACCCTTCACAAGATGAGGGAGGTCAGCATGCACGCCGAAGTACTGGCAAAAATGGCGTACTGCCATATGGCCATGATAGAGCTCCTTCTAACGTGGTTAAAAGTCGAAGCGCGTCACGATCCACGCAGCTCTCGCCATCGCCCACGCGAGCTGAAGCTTTGGCGAGCGGAGCCGCTCCTCGACTTTCCTCCTGTGGCGGAGAAGCTCGACGAGTGGAGAGCCACCATCCGGAGCCTCGTCGGCATCGCCAACAGAGATGAGCCGCGACCAGCAGGGCCCGTAGGTCGCCGCTCCGTCGAGCCACCGCATGCCAACGGTGGAAGGGTCGGTGGTGATGCAGCCACGATGCACTCTCCTCCCCCACGCCAGCTACTACGGGTATCGATCCATCGTGATGACGCTTGTGATAATAATTCCATAGCATCGTCCGATCCGCGGATCCACCGCGATCAGCATCAAGTTTTTCGGGAGCGATCCCTTGAAGATGCACAAACCACCATCAAGCGACGGCATGATGTGCGCCACTAGTCAGATAGGCGGGCAGGGCCCACTACGGACCACCGGGCACCGGCAGGCTAAAGTGGCCTACCTTACGAGGTGGGTTGCCCAGCCTTTTCCTGTGAGTTGCGGTAGATCCAGTGGCCCTCCCACCGCACATTCAAGCCCGACGTTAGCGAGAAGTACAACAGCAAGACCCACCCATCGGAGTTCATCAGCATCTACACCATTGCGATGCAAGCTGTTGGAGCCCGCGATGATAAGGTTCTTGCCAATTACTTCCTATTGGCACTCAAGCCCAATGTTATGTCATGGTTGATGCACTTGCCAGTGGATTCCATTTCTTCTTGGTCGGATCTGTGTCATGAGTTTGTTGGTGCCTTCACTGGAGGCCATCAATCCCATGGCCAAGCAAGCAATTTGCACATCATCCCCCAAAAGGAAGGTGAAAACCTGTGCAAGTATATTCAGAGGTTCAGCCGGGTGCAGCACAACATCCCAGACATTCACCCTGCCATCGTGATCAGTGCATTCCATCAGAATGTGCGTAACCGCAAGATGCACGAGGAACTAGCGATGAACAAGGTCAAGGATGTGGCCGAACTTTATGTTCTGGCCGATAGGTGCGCTCGTGCTGAAGAGGGGAGGAAGTACCCCGGCGAGGATGCCGTTGCGGAAACCGACTCCACGGACGACGCCACCGCTACCCCGACGAAGAAGGGTCAGCGCCGTAACAGAAAGCACAAGGGCAAGACTATGCTTGCCGTCGAGGGGTCTGACGACACCTGTACCACCAAGAAGGCCAAGGCGAGCGACCCCGGCAAGGAAGTTGCCGGGTGTGCCGCTTGCCGGGCCTTGGCAGCTGCCGACAAGCCAGGAAGCTCCGACAAGCAGTATTTCAAGATCCACCGCACCAAGGGACACGATCTCCAAAACTGCCGACAAGTTGAGCTGCTTGCTGAGAAGCAAAAAGCCGAGTATGAGAGGCGGGACAAGGAGAAGGGCCAGGACGGTGCTGAAGGATCCGACAAGAAGTGTGGAGGCCAAGGAGGCCGCCGCAGCAAGGATAACCAGCAAGGGAGCCCTGCCCAGGGCTGCGACAAAAAGCAGGAAGACAATGATCATGACAAGGACAACGAGTCCGGCGACCACGAGTTCTAGAAATCTACAGAGGCCATGTGCGTCGACGGTGGCGCCTCGCTGCACACCTCTCACCGCCAGCTCAAGCAATAGGTGCGTGAGATCACAGCAGTGGAGCCATCGCTCGACGAGCGGAAGCCACTGAAGTGGTCTAGCACGCCTATCATCTTTGACACCGAGGACCACCCTGATTGCACTACTACGATCGGTTGTTTGCCATTGTTGGTTTCACCAATGATCCGCAACCTCAAGGTGACGAAGATGCTAGTTGACGGTGGGGCCGGTCTGAAATTGATCTCGCCTGTTGTGGTCAAAAGGCTGCAGATTCCTGATGGAGACCTCGAAGATACGAGCACATTTCAAGGGGTCAACATAGGATGGAGTCAGCTGAAGGGAAAGTTCACACTGCCATGACGTTTGGAGGCGAGTTGAACTGCAGGATGGAGAGGATTGTCTTTGATGTGGGCGAGATCCCCTTGCCCTACAACGGGATCCTCGGCCGCCCGGTACTGTCCAAGTTTGTGGCGGCGTCACATTATGCCTACAACACGCTGAAGATGCCTGGGCCGATGAACATCATCACGGTCCCCTCCGACAAGAAGGATGCGCTGATCTGTGCTGACCAACTCTACCGGGAAGCAGTTGCAGCAGCTGCCACCAAGGCACTTGCTCCTGCTGCTGAAGCCCCGGGAGGGAAGAAGACCGGCGAGATCTCTCGCACCCACTCCGGCAAGCGCACCTCTCCGGAGTGTTGTGCTCCTGTCGAGGACGTGCCAGAGAGCTCCACCGGCAAGAGCAAGAAATCCAGATCTGCACCACCAGAGACCAAGAAGGTGTCCGTCAAGGAGGATGTCACGGGAGGGGCTTTTACCATAAGCTCCACCCTCGATAGCAAATTGGAAGGCGAGCTTGTAACTTTCCTGTGGGCGAACGTCGATGTGTTTGCATGGCAGGCATCTGACATTCCCGGCATTCTGAGGGAAGTGATTGAGCACCATCTTGCTGTCTGTCCTCATGCGTGGCCCATCAAGCAGAAGGTCAGGAAGAAAGCTTTGCAGAGGCAGGAGTTCATCACGAAAGAGATCAGAAAGCTGTAAGCGGCAGGCTTGGTAAGAGGGGTACTCCATCCGACGTGGTTGGTCAATCCGGTGGTAGTGCGCAAGGCAAACGGGAAGTTGAAGTTGTGTATTGATTACACAGATATCAATAAGGCTTGTCCAAAAGACACTTTCCCGTTGCCGCGCATCGACCAGATTGTTGACTCCACGGCCGGGTGTGACCTGTTATCATTCCTCGACGCCTACTCGGGATACCATCAGATTTTCATGATGAGAGAAGATGAAGAGAAGACATCATTCATCACCCCATGTGGTACGTACTGCTTTTTACGGATGCCTTTCGTGTTGAAGAGTGCTGGCTCGACCTTTGCAAGAGCAATCCAAATTGGTTTTGAGCCTCAGCTACATAGAAATATGGAAGCTTATATGGATGACATAGTGGTCAAAACCAAGGACAAGGCAACACTTGTGCAAGATCTGGAAGAAACATTTGCAAACCTGTGCAAGATCAACCTCAATCTGAACCCAGAGAAGTGTGTCTTCGGTGTCCCGTCCGGCAAGCTTCTCGGGTTCTTTATGTCGCAGCGTGGGATTGAGGCGAACCCAGACAAGATTAAGGCCATTGAGCAGATTGAGGCACCTAAGCGGATCAAGGATATGTGTCGGCTCATTGGCTGCATCGCCGCCATGAGCAGATTCATCTCCAAGTCCGCTGAGCGTGCCCTTCCCTTTTTCAAAATCTTGAAAAAGGCGGGCCCAATCGAATGGACCCCGGAGGCCGAGGCAGCATTACAGGATTTAAAGAAGTACCTCTCCTCCATGCCAATACTGGTTGCGCCTAAGCCAGAAGAGCCGCTGCTGTTGTATCTAGCAGCGACGAATCAAGTGGTTAGCGCCGCACTGGTGGCGCGGAGGGAGGTCGACGAAGGGGCAGCGGCAACGGCAGACTCAACGGATCATGAGCCAGAACTCCCCCCGGCAGGGCCTGGTCTCGGCAAGGCTGGGCCCTTGGCAAGGTCCGACACCAGCGCGATAGGGCCGACGCAACCAAGTGAAGTGGTGTAGAAGAAAAAGATGATGCAGCACCCGGTTTACTTCGTTAGCTCCCTCTTGTAGGGGGCTAGGTTAAGGTACTCCGGTGTGCAGAAATTGCTCTTCGGCCTCCTTATGGCCTCGAGGAAGCTGCGTCATTACTTCCAAGCACACGAAATCACCATCGTCACCCGTCTCTCGTTGCAACGGATACTGCATAACCCAAATGCAACGGGGAGGATTGTGGAATGGGCCTTAGAGCTGTCGAGTTTTGGTTTGAAGCTTGAAAGAACCTCGACGATCCAGAGCAGAGTCTTGGCGGAGTTCATTGCAGAATGGACCTCGACGCCCGACGAAGAGATCCAGGAGACCACTCTTCCCGGCAAGGAAACAAGTCGCAACTGGGTTATGTACTTTGACAGGGCTTTTTTGCTACAAGGCGCCGGTGCTGGTGTGCTGCTCGTCGCACCCACCGGAGAGCACCTCAAGTACGTGATCCAGATGCACTTCCCTAGGGAAATGTCAATGAACAACACTGCTGAATAAGAGGGATTGCTTGTCGGTCTCAGGATCGCGCCAGACCTCGGGGTCAAGAAGCTCATCGTTAGAGGTGATTCATAGCTTGTCGTCAGGCAGGTCAACAAGGATTATCAAAGCCCGTTGATGGAAGCCTACGTGGATGATGTGAGGAAACTGGAGGAGCGCTTTGATGGTATACAGGCAGAGCATGTCCCTCGAGTGGAGAACGACATCGTCGACTACCTGTCGAAGCATGCTGCCCTGAAGCTACCTGTGGAACCAGGTACTTTTGTGCTTCGGTTAACTCAACCATCTATTGAACCATCAACAGAGCGGAACAAGCGGAGGAAATCAGGCCCCGGCGAGTACTTCCCCATGGAGCTCCCTGGAGCCGCTTGCGAAGATGTTGTCGTGGACGTCGAGCCTGTCATGGGGCAACCGACTCCGACAGGGCGCCAAGCCTTGGCCGTAGAGGCAGTCGTCCCTGTCGGCGTTCTGGGAACGGGGGTCCCCAGACTTGCCTGCCTGCGGCCTGCGGCGTGGCTGAAGTAGGGGGCCCAGTGCGGCCCATCTTCATCGACTGGAGCTCACGACCCTCGCGAGGGTCCAAGCCTCGCGGGGCGGACGACAGAAGCTTCCTCAGGCGCAGCCTCATCAGGCAGGCTCGCGAGGAGGCGGAGAGATCAAGGCAGGGCACCTCGTGAGGAGCCCGTGACGCAAGCCATGACGATCGAGACCAGGCGGGCGCCAGGCGTGTGCCGGCCTGCGCAGTGTCCTTGTTTCCCCTTCGGTGCAAAGAGGGAAAGCACAGGCCAAGGCATCAGGCAAAGGTTACCGTTTCGGTGCAACAAGACCAAGACCAACAGAGCGGCAGGAAGGAGGTCATCATGGAGCCCAGGACGACGTCATCGTCAGAGCCTTTGGCAGCCGAAGACCAACTTTAGTCAGGATAAGTGTACTAGATGTTCCCCTTCAAAATGGCCAGATGTTGGCGCCCTTCCCGCTCAATATTTGGGAAGAGGCCCAGGGCTTCCCTCTATAAATAGGACTAGCCACCACAGAGTAGAGGCATCGAGAGCTAGAAGCAGGGTAGGTATCCAAGAGGCGACTGAACTCTCCCAAACAGTTCATCGCACCAGCTCAAGAACAGCCCCTCGCGAGGCTGTTCCCCCTTTGTATTGTTCATCATCAGCCCCTGAGGCAATCCACCACACCACAAACTGGAGTAGGGTATAACACCACAATGGTGGCCCGAACCTGTATAAATCTCGTGTCCCTTGTGTGTTCTTCTTTTTAGCCTAGATCCTTTGCGAGACTTTGATACGTGAGTCGGTAGGGGATAGGTCTTCGCACGCACCCCAGTGTTTCAACCTCAAGGGTCTGCCGGAACCCAAAATCTGACATTTGGCACGCCAGGTAGGGGTGCACCGGAATCTTTCTTCCGCTGGGCGTGTGTGATCTTCCGTCGTATCCATGGTTGACGCTAGTCGGGCTCGCGCCGAGCGTCGGGCTGCTCTCGCTACCCGCGTCACCCAGACGGCACCCGTCGGCGGATGCCCCCGTCGTTCCCCGTCGCCTGCCGCCAACACCGCCACCGGCCCGGTGGGGAACGAGCAGCAGGCCTCATCCCTGCATCCATCAGTGCGGCAAGAAGGCCGCACCACCACCCCGTCGCTGACTCTAGCCGGTTCGTTATCCCACGCCCGTTGCGCCCCCGCGGACGTGCATGCCGCGCTGCTCCTGGCGCGAGAGCTCCTGCACTACCGTCACGTCGACGACCTCTACGAGGACTAGCTCGCCCGCATCACCGAGCTCGTCAGGGCTGCAGGGGGCTCTCCTATGCCCTCTCTCTCTGCCTCGCCCTCCATCCTGCACAGGAGGCGTGGATCAGGAGGTGCCTCCGCCACCTCCTCCCCAAGAAGGCGCCTTGGCTCCACGGTGTGTGGCCCCGGGACAAGACCCACCGCGTCCGGTGCCCGTGCAACAAGAAAAGAGCTGCCTAGAGATCCCACGTCCCTAAGAAGCTGCCCGTGTGCTCCTCGCACCGGCACGTCATGACCGCGCTCCTGCTCCAGCGCACCAAGACCCCGCGCTGCTCCTGGCGGCAGCGTGCGGAGACCTCCAAGATCAAGCCCTTCATCACCAAAGGCCTCCTGTGGCCACTGCAGGCTGCCATGCCTTCACCGCCGAGCTGCGTAGCGTCGCATGGCCCGGCAAGTTCAAGCCGTACCTGCCTCCTCGCTATGACGGTACTGCCGACCTCGCGGAGTTCCTACAGCGGGCACCGAAGCCGCCAACGGGGACGAGAAGGTCATGGCAAACTGGTTTCCCATGGCTTTCAAGGACGGTGCCCGCACCTGGCTCCTGAACCTAGCTCCCAGCACGATCTCCTCCTGGGACGAGATGCGAACTCGCTTCATCGCCAACTTCCAAGGCACTCGCGACTGGCCCCCGGCCATGAGCGACCTGTGCCACATCAAGCAACAGCCAGGAGAGACCCTGCAGAAGTACATCCAGCACTTCAACAACGCTCACCTCAAGATCCCCAGGGTGACTGAGGAAGCCATCATCTCAGCCTTCTCTGACGGCGTGCGTGACATCAAGATGAAAGAGGAGCTAGCAATCCATGAAGACCTGTGCACATCCCTGGAGCTGTTCAACTTGGCGACCAAGTGCGCCAGGGATGATGAAGGGCGCCTCTCCCTCCTCGAGCTTCTGGCTGCCGATCCAGAAGAGAAGAAGCCCAAGGTCAAGGACGTAAAGCGCAAGGGGGCTGTTGTGCTTGCAGCAGAGCCAGACACCAAGCGAGGCAGGGATCAGCCTGAGTCATCCAAGGGCAGCCGGTACTGCGTGTACCACGACCTCCACACCCACAACACCAACGAATGCCAAGAGCTCAGGGCTGTCCGAGATGGGTGTATCGGCCGATGCCCCGAGCGCAACGATCGGGGCTATGGCCGAGGAGGAGGAAGAGGTGGAGGACGATGGGAAGACCGTGGCCCTCGCCAAGGGTGGCGTGACCGACCCCGCGAGGACCGCTGGCAGGACCAGCCTCGCGAGGGAGGATGGAGGGATCAGCCTCATGAGGATCGCCCTCAAGGCAACGCAGGCCTCCCTCCTTTGCCACCACAGCCGAGGAGGAATGAAGACCATCATCAGGACGAAGGGGCTGGGGGCTTCCAGGAGCCTCGCGCAATCGGTTGCATCCTGGGCGGCGCTCAGGCCCCAGCCTCTCAGCGCATCTTCAAACAGTTTGCTCGCGAGGTGAATGCAGTCCTCCCCAAGCTTGAGGCCACGCGCCCTCTCAGGTGGTCAGCATGCGCTATCACGTTCAGCTCAGCGGACCAGCTCAAGTGCGCAGCCACGACCGGAGTCCTCCCGATGCTTTGCTCCCCAGTCATCAGCAATGTGCAAGTCACCAGGACCCTCATCGATGGCGGAGCGGGACTCAACATCCTGTCTGTCGAGACATTCAACAATCTCCAAGTGCCATACGATCAGCTTCAGCCAACCAAGCCTTTCTCAGGAGTCACTGATGGTTCCACCGTTCCAATAGGGCAAGTTCGCCTTCCTGTCACCTTTGGGCAGCGCAACAACTACCACACCGAGCTCATTGACTTTGATGTCACCCACATTCGCCTACCATACAATGCCATCCTCGGGTACCCAGCCCTTGCCAAGTTCTTGGCAGTGACTCATCACGGCTACAATGTCCTCAAGATGCTAGGAAGCGCTGGAGTCATCACGGTGACTTGTGAGGAGAGGGATGCAGTGTGTTCTCTTGAGCATGCTTTTCAAGCCACGGCAATCGAAGACCCTCATCACAGGAGCGGAAGACCTCCCGAGGTGGTCCCCAAGAAGAAGAAGGCTTCACCTAGCACAAACCCTCATGAGGCAGGCACCACCGGAGGCGTTGCATCAGGACTCGCGTCCGTTCAGGGGGCGCCACCCTCTGTCGCATAGGAAGGCGCACCTGTTGGAAATATGCCCTAGAGGCAATAATAAAATGGTTATTATTGTATTTCCTTGTTCATGATAATTGTCTATTATTCATGCTATAATTGTATTGACCCGAAACTGCAATACATGTGTGAATACATAGACCACAACATGTCCCTAGTGAGCCTCTAGTTGACTAGCTCGTTGATCAACAGATGGTCATGGTTTCCTGACCATGGACATTGGATGTCATTGATAACAGGATAACATCATTAGGAGAATGATGTGATGGACAAGACCCAATCCTAAGCATAGCACAAGATCGTGTAGTTCGTTTGCTAAAAGCTTTTCTAATGTCAAGTATCATCTCCTTACACCATGAGATTGTGCAACTCCCGGATACCGTAGGAATGCTTTGGGTGTGCCAAACGTCAAAACGTAACTGGGTGGCTATAAAGGTGCACTACGCGTATCTCCAAAAGTGTATGTTGGGTTGGCACGAATCGAGACTGGAATTTGTCACTCCGTGAGACGGAGAGGTATCTCTGGGCCCACTCGGTAATGCATCATCATAATGAGCTCAATGTGACTAAGTAGTTAGTCATGGGATCATGCATTACAGAACGAGTAAAGTGACTTGCCGGTAACGAGATTGAACAAGGTATTGGGATACTGACGATCGAATCTCGGGCAAGTAACATACCGATTGATAAAGAGAATTGCATACGGGATTGCTTGAATCCTTGACATCGTGGTTCATCCGATGAGATCATCGTGGAACATGTTTGAGCCAACATGGGTATCCAGATCCCGCTGTTGGTTATTGACCGGAGAACGTCTCGGTCATGTCTACATGGTTCCCGAACCTGTAGGGTCTACACACTTAAGGTTCGGTGACGCTAGAGTTGTTATGAGAAATAGTATGTGGTTACCGAAGGTTGTTCGGAGTCCTGGATGAGATCCCAGACATGACGAGGAGCTCCGGAATGGTCCAGAGGTGAAGATCGGTATATTGGACGAAGGGTATTGGAGTCCGGATTTGTTCCGGGGGGTACCAGGTGATGACCAGCATGTCCGAAAGGGGTTTCGAAGGCCCCGGCAAGCGTTGGGGGGCCTTATGGGCCAAGGGGAGAGGGCACATCAGCCCACTAAGGGGCTGAGCGCCACTCCCACCCCATCTCACGTAACCAGGAAATGTGGGGGCGCCACCCCTAGGGCAGCTGCCCCTCCCGGCTTGGGGGGCAAGTTTCCTAGGGGGTGGGGGCGCCAAAACCCATCTAGGGTTTCCCCTATGGCCGCCGCCCCTCCCCTAGGGAACCCTAGGGTGCCTCCCCCTCCTCCCTTCCCCCTATATATAGTGAGTGAGAGAGAGGGCAGCCGCACCCTTCCCCTAGCGCAGCCCTCTCCCTCCTCCAACACCTCCTCCTCCTCCGTAGTGCTTGGCGAAGCCCTGCCGGAGAACCACGAGCTCCATCACCACCATGCCGTCGTGCTGTCGGAGTTTTTCCCTCAACTTCTCCTCTCCCCTCGCTGGATCAAGAAGGAGGAGATGTCCCCGGGCTGTACGTGTGTTGAACGCGGAGGCACCATTCTTCGGTGCTTAGATCGGATTCGGCCGTGATCTGAATCGCTTCATGTGCGACTCCATCGACTGCGTTCTTGCAACGCTTCCGCTTAGCGATCTTCAAGGGTATGAAGATGCACTCCCTCTCTCTCACGTTGCTAGTCTCTCCATAGATTGATCTTGGTGATGCGTAGAAAATTTTGAATGTCTGCTACGTTCCCCAACAGTGGTATCAGAGCCAGGTTTATTGCGTAGATTGTATGCATGAGTAGAACACAAGTTGTTGTGGGCGTTGATTTTGTTCAATATGCTTACCGTTACTAGTCCTATCTTGTTTCAACGGTATTGTGGGATGAAGCGGCCCGGACCAACCTTACATGTACACTTACGTGAGACAGGTTCCACTGACTGACATGCACTTGTTGCATAAGGTGGCTAGAGGGTGCCAGTCTCTCCCACTTTAGTCAGATCGGATTCAATGAAAAGGGTCCTTATGAAGGGTAAATAGCAATTGGCATATCGGGTTGTGGTTTTGGCGTAGGTAAGAAACGTTCTTGCTAGAAACCTATAGCAGCCACGTAAAAACTTGCAACAACAAATTAGAGGACGTCTAACTTGTTTTTGCAGCATATGTCGCGTGATGTGATATGGCCAAAAGGATGTGATGAATGAAATATATGTGATGTATGAGATTGATCATATTCTTGTAATAGGAATCACGACTTGCATGTCGATGAGTATGACAAACGGCAGGAGCCATAGGAGTTGTCTTTATTTATTGTATGACCTGCGTGTCACTGAATAACGCTATGTAATTACTTTACTTCATTGCTAAACCGTTAGCCATAGTAGTAGAAGTAATAGTTGGCGAGACAACTTCATGGAGACACGATGATGGAGATCATGATGATGGAGATCATGGTGTCATGCTGGTGACGATGATGATCTTGGAGCCCCGAAATGGAGATCAAAAGGAGCAAAATGATATTGGCCATATCATGTCACTATTTGATTGCATGTGATGTTTATCATGTTTATGCATCTTATTTGCTTACAACGACGGTAGTAAATAAGATGATCCCTCATAATAATTTCAAGAAAGTGTTCCCCCTAACTATGCACCGTTGCGAAAGATCGTTGCTTCGAAGCACCACGTGATGATCGGGTGTGATAGATTCTAACGTTCACATACAACGGGTGTAAGCCAGATTTACACACGCGAAACACTTAGGTTGACTTGACGAGCCTAGCATGTACAGACATGGCCTCGGAACACAAGAGATCGAAAGGTCGAACATGAGTCGTATAGTAGATACGATCAACATGAAGATGTTCACCGATGATGACTAGTATGTCTCACGTGATGATCGGACACGGCCTAGTTGACTCGGATCATGTATCACTTAGATGACTAGAGGGATGTCTATCTGAGTGGGAGTTCATCAAATAATGTGATTAGATGAACTTAATTATCATGAACATAGTCAAAAAGGTCTTTACAAATTATGTCGTAAGCTCGCGTTTTAGTTCTACTGTTTAGATATGTTCCTAGAGAAAATATAGTTGAAAGTTGATAGTACCAATTATGCGGACTGGGTCCGTAAACTGAGGATTGTCCTCATTGCTGCACAGAAGGCTTATGTCCTTAATGCACCGGTCGGTGTGCTGAACCTCGAACGTCGTCTGTGGATGTTGCGAACATCTGACATACACATTTTGATGACTACATGATAGTTCATTAATGTTAAACGGTTTAGAATTGTGGCGCCGAAGACGTTTTTTTGAAACGTCGCGGAACATATGAGATGTTCCAAGGGCTGAAATTGGGATTTTAGGCTCGTGCCCGCGTCAAGAGGTATGAGACCTTCGACGAGTTTCTTAGCCTACAAACTGAGGGAGAAAAGCTCAATTGTTGAGCTTGTACTCAGATTGTCTGGGTACAACAATCACTTGAATCGAGTGGGAGTTAATCTTCCAGATGAGATAGTGATGTTTCTCCAAAGTTATTGCCACCAAGCTACTAAGCTTCATGATGAACTATAACATATCAGGGATAGATATGATGATCCTTGAAATATTCGCAATGTTTGACACCGCGAAAGTAGAAATCAAGAAGGAGCATCAATTGTTGATGGTTAGTGAAACCACTAGTTTCAAGAAGGGAAAGGGCAAGAAGGGATACTTCATGAAACGGCAAATCAGCTGCTTCTCTAGTGAAGAAACCCAAGGTTGAACCCAAACCTGAGACTAAGTGCTTCTGTAATAAGGGGAAAGGTCACTAGAGCATAATTACCCTAGATACTTGGTAGATAAGAAGGCAGGCAAGGTCGACAGAAGTATATTGGATATAAATTATATTAATGTGTACTCTACTAGTACTCCTAGTAGCACCATGGTAATAAATACCGGTTCGGTTGCTAAGTGTTAGTAACTCGAAATAAAAGGCTACGGAATAAACGGAGACTAGCTAAAGGCGAGGTGATGATATGTGTTGGAAGTATTTCCAAGGTTGATGTGACCAAACATCGCACGCTCCCTCTACCATTGGGATCGGTGTTAAACCTAAATAATTGTTATTTGGTGTTTGCGTTGAGCATAGACATGATTGGATTATGTCTATTGAAATACGTTTATTCATTTAAGGAGAATAATGGTTACTCTGTTTATTTGAATAATACCTTCAATGGTCTTGCACCTAAAATGAATGGTTTATTGAATCTCGATTGTAGTGATACACATGTTCATGCGAAAAGATATAAGATAGTAATGATAGTACCACCTACTTGTGGCACTGCCATGTAAGTCATATTGGTATAAAACGCATGAAGAAGCTCCATGTTGATGGATCTTTGGACTCACTCGTTTTTTGAAAAGTTTGAGACATGTGAACCATGTCTATTGGTATGTACGCATGAAGAAACTCCATGCAGATGGATCATTTGGACTCACTTGATTTTGAATCACTTGAGACATGCAAATCATACCACATGGGCAAGATGACTGAAAAGCCTCGTTTTCAGTAAGATGGAACAAGAAAGCAACTTGTTAGAAGTAACACATTTTGATGTGTGCAGTCCAATGAGTGCTGAGGCATGCAGTGGATATCGTTATGTTCTTACTTCACAGATGATTTGAGTAGATGTTGAGTATATTTACTTGATGAAACACAAGTCTAAATTATTGAAAGGTTCAAGTAATTTCAGAGTGAAGTTGAAGATCTTCGTGACAAGAGGATAAAATGTCTATGATATGATCATAGAGATGAATATCTAAGTTGCGAGTTTGGTACACAATTGAGACATTGTGGAAATTGTTTCACAACTAAGACCGCCTGGAACACCATAGTGTGATGGTGTGTCCGAACATCATAGATGCACCCTATTGGATATGGGGCATACCATGATGTGTCTTATCGAATTACCATTATCGTTCATGGGTTAGGCATTAGAGACAACCACATTCACTTTAAATAGGGCACCACGTAATTCCGTTGAGATGACACCATATGAACTATGGTTTAGAGAAACCTAAGCTGTCATTTCTTGAAAATTTGGGGTTGCGCCGCTTATGTGAAAAAGTTTCATCCTGATAAGCTCTAACCCAAAGCAGATAAATACATCTTCATAGGACACCCAAAACAGTTGGGTATACCTCCTATTTCGGATCCGGAAGCAAAAGTGATTGTTTCTAGAAACGGGTCCTTTCTCGGGGAAAGGTTTCTCTTGAAAGAATTGAGTGGGAGGATGGTGGAGACTTGATGCGGTTGTTGAACCATCACTTCAACTAGTGTGTAGCAGGGCACATGAAGTTGTTCCTGTGGCACCTACACCAATTGAAGTAGAAGCTTATGATAGTGATCATGAAACTTCGGATCAAGTCACTACCAAACCTCATAGGTCAACAAGGATGTGTACTGCTTCAGAGTGGTACGTAATCCTGTCTTGGAGGTCATGTTGCTAGACAACAATGAACCTACGAGCTATGGAGAAGCGATGGTGGGCCCGGATTCCGATGAATGGCTTGAGGCCATAAAATCCGAGAGAGGATCCATGTATGAAAACAAAGTGTAGACTTTGGCAGAACTACTCGATGGTCGTAAGGCTGTTGAGTACAGATGGATTTTGAAAGGAAGACGGACAATGATGGTAAGTGTCACCGTTAAGAAAGCTCGACTTGTCTTCAAGATGTTTTCCGACAAGTTCAAGGAGTTGACTGCGATGAGACTTTCTCACTTGTAGCGATGCTAAAGAGTCTGTTGGAATTATATTAGCAGTTACTGCATGATTTATGAAATCTTGCAGATAGGATGTCAAAACATTGTTTCCTCGATGATATTCTTGAGGAAAGCTTGTATGTGATACAACCAAAAGGTTTTGTCAATCCTAAAAGATGCTAACAAGTATGCAAAGCTCCAGCAATCCTTCTAAGGACTGGAGTAAGCATCTCGGAGTTGGAATATACGCTTTGATGAGATAATCAAAGATTTTGGGTTTATACAAAGTTTATGAGAAACTTGTATTACCAAAGAAGTGAGTGGGAGCACTATAGAATTTCTGATGAGTATATGTTATTAACATATTGTTGATCAGAAATTATGTAGAATTTCTGGACAACATATAGGGTTATTGGAAAAGTGTTTTTCAATGGAAAACCTGGATTAAGCTACTTGAACATTGAGCATCAAGATCTATAAGGATAGATCAAAAACGCTTAATAGTACTTCCAAATAAATACATACCGTGACAAGATTTTGAAGGAGTTCAAAATAGATCGGCAAAGAAGGAGTTCTTGGTTGTGCTATAAGGTGCGAATATTGAGTAAGACTCAAGACATGACCACGGCAGAAGAGAGAGAAAGGATGAAGGTCATCCCCTATGCTTCAGACGTAGGCTCTATAGTATGCTATGCTGTGTATCGCACCTGAAGTGTGCCTTGCCATGAGTCAGTCAAGGGGTACAAGAGTGATCCAGGAATAGATCACAGGACAGCGGTCAAACTTATCCTTAATAACTAGTGGACTAAGGAATTTTCTAGATTATGGAGGTGGTAAAAGAGTTCGTCGTAAAGGGTTGCGCCGATGCAAACTTTGACACTAATCTGGATTATTCTGAGTAGTAAACCAGATTTGTAAGTGCATCTAGTGCCGCCCCTAGTTGGTTTTGGAGTATTAACGACAAAGTTGGTTGAGGGACTAATGCGTTTGTGAGAATTGCAGGATAACGCAGGAAGTGTCCCTCATTGATTCGGTTTACCTACCGGAGATGACCCCTAAAAATGTATGAAGACATTGAAGACAATGGTGGTATGTGAAGATATTCACACTGAAGACTATGACATGAGAAGACATTGAGTGAAGACTATGGAGCGCGAAGACTGAGTTGTTTCGTTGTTTCCTTTTCTTCTTTGGTGAGTCATAGGAACCACCGTACTATTAAGTGGGGTCCAAGTGAACAAAGTCAGAGTGACTGAAGTGATGCTCAACCCAAATCCTATGTCTTCGAGCGAAGACAATGAGAGCAAATCTTATCCAGAGATGGATGAGTCAGCTTTGCTTGTAGCCCAAGTAAAGTTGTCGTGTGTGTTTGAAATCTGACCGTTGGAACACGTGTTAGTTCCTTAGTGACCCAGGGTCATTTCGGACATATCAGGTCGGGTTGCCTTGTGGCTATAAATAGCCCACCCCCTACACCATAAATTGGTGGCTGCTCAGAGTTAGTTTACGGCTTTTGTTGTTTTGAGAGCAACCCACCTCGAAGCCTTTGAGAGAGAAATCCTTGCGAGGACAAAGCCCAAACACCCAGAGCCAAAGAGTGTTAGGCATCACTGAAGTCTTTCTGTCTGTGTGACTTGAAGACTTATTACACTTGAGGACTGTGTATCCTCCAGCCGGTTAGGCATCGCATTCTGAGCATCCAAGAGTCATTGTGGATTACCGGTGAACGAAGTCTGTGAAGGTTCGGAAGTCTACCTTGAAGACTTACCAGAGTGATTGGGCGAGGACTGTGTGTCCTTAGCTCAAGGGGAATAAGGTGAAGACGCGGTCTTCTGAGTTGAATCTCAGCCTCCCTAACCAGACGTACAGTTGTCACAGCAACTGGAACTGGTCCAACAAATCCAGTGTCTTCAACAAGTGACTGGTTCTATCCCTTCCCTCCTTTACTTTGAGTTTGTCTTCATGAAGTCATTGCTTATTTGTCTTATCTGTTTGACTTCATTACTTGACTACTATCGTTGATTGGCTTCATACTATCTTCCATCATGATCCTTACTACCTAGCTGCTATTAGTCTTTGTACGTTCACATTATTACATACTTGACTATGGCTTGCTTGTTGTAGTTTATCTTCCGCTGCATATCAATTAGGTCATTTCTATTGTTTGTCTTCGAAACTTCCACGTTTTGAAGACTTTGATAAAATCACCTATTCACCCCCCCCTCTAGTCGATAACTAGCGCTTTCAATTGGTATCAGAGCAAGGTACTCCCTTGTTCTGTGTGATTCGGTTTAACCACCTGGAGTTTAGCTATGTCGACTGTAGGATTGAGGAATGTATCTTGCCCCACTTTTGACGGTCATGAGTATCCACGATGGAAGGCCATGATGAAGAAATGACTCATGGCTATGAATAGAGAACTGTGGACCATCACTGAGATTGGTCTTACCGATCTATGCAAGATGGCATAGGCTGATGACATTCGCAAGTACACTCTACTGAACCTCAGAGCGAAGGATGTCATCTGCTCCTGTCTGTCCCGAAATCAGTTCAGGAACGTCATGCACCTCAATCACGCGAAGCTAATCTGGGACCGGCTTTCTGAGGTCTATGAAGGTCATCTTAATCGTCATGATCCTTGGCTTGATGATTACAAGTAGTCTCTTAAGGAGATGACCTTTCCACCTGAATCGTCCTCATCTTCACCATGCCTCATGGCAGGGGGTGCTAAGGTAACTGAATGCTACCTCTCTGAAACTAGTGATGATGAATCAGGTGATGAAGTTGGCCCCAGCTATGTCAAACTTGCTTCCCTTGCCACTAAACAACAAAGAGCTTTGGTAAAGGTTCAAAACATGCTTAGTAAGAGCGATGATATGTTGGGCGAAGAAATGGATCAGTCAAAAGCATTGGCTGAGAGTCTTCAGAGACTTCATTCCAATTTTGACGCCCTTCAAGATCAACATAATGCTCTCTTGTCTGATCATGAGAAACTTTCTTCTGAATGTCTTCAAAGAAAGCTTGATCTCGAAAAGATAAGGGTGGATTATGGAGATCTTCGGAAGGAGCGCGATTCATTACTTGCTCAACAAATCAGCGTTACACAGAATGGTTTCGAACCACCATGTATAAAATGCATTGAGCGTAATAACGCTACCTCTGTTGCTGGATGTTCCACTGCTGCTACTGTTGCTCTGTCTTTAACTACTGATGTGATAACTAACCCCTCTGCTGAGGATACTACTATTATTGCTGATGAAAATGCTACGTTGAAGACATTGCTTGAAACATGGATGTATAAAAGTCTGAAAGGGCATCAGACACTTTGTGATGTCCTCAAAAAGCAGATTATGAACCGAAACCCAAGGAAAGAGGGTGTTAGGTTCGAGAGGAAAATGAATGCTGATGGTTCCTACTAGAAGCCTGAGCAGTATCCCAAAACCACATGGGTTGCTGCAAAGGAACCTTCAGTGGATCCATCCACTTTATCTGGCTTTACGTGTGCTAATCCTATTATCATTGATGAATCCTTTGATGCAAACTATAAATTGTTCAAAAATCAGAATGGTGAAGTGTTTGCCAGGTATATTGGTACTAACTGCAGGAATGGACCACCAATGAAGAAGATCTGGGTTCCCAAAAGTTGTCTTGAGAATCTTCCTGTGAATGTTATCATGACACCACTAGGGAAGAAGACAAACCCTAGACCAAAGGCGTCACATGGTCCAACGGCTTCATATGGAAACAGGACTCACCTGAGTCACCCTAACGCCAATGTTTTGCAGGGAAATCGTACTCAAACTTATGAATATGAGCGTGTGTCTTCAAACCACTATGTTTATAGGACTAAGAAATTTTCTGCTTATTCATATGAGTATCTTTCATCTCCTGCAAGGCTATTTGCTAGGGCTCCAAAGCCGAAATTCTCAGATGCTGCACTTAGACTCATTGCTTCTAAGCCACCCCTAAAGATGTGGGTGGTGAAGAAGAACTAACTATCTTTTGTAGAACATGGTCTCCAACCAGCAATCAAAGGCGTCCGATATTATTGCTGGGGACCTAAAACACTATAAGGGACGCATGATAAAATGACTTACTGTGTATTCCACATATAAATTGCTTACCTGTCATACTGTGTGCTCTAACTTTCATCTAAGCTGTGATAATCCTAGTGTGCGTCAAATGCTTATGCTTCACAACATACCTTGTGAAGCCTATCCTCCTAACTACACTGTAGGGCATGACACCTCGTGCTTCAGAATGGATTATGGACAATGGATGCACTAATCATATGACTGGTGATCGAAGTCTTCTCATGGACTCAACCTTACGTCCATCCGACAAGAGTCAAATCACATTTGCTGACACTGGTAAAGGCAAGGTATTGGGTCTAGGCAGAGTTGCAATCTCAAAGGATCAACACATGGATAAAGTGATGCTTGTTGAATCCCTTGGATTCAACTTAATGTCTGTCTCAATGCTTTGTGACTTAAACATGATTGTGATATTCGGAAAATATCGTTGCCTTGTACTAATGGAATTTGACAAGTCTCTAGTCTTTGAAGGATATAGGAAAGTTGATCTATACATGGTAGATTTCTCAGCAGGTCCACAGCTTGCCGTATGTCTTCTTGCAAAAGCTTCAGAATGCTGGCTCTGGCATCAAAGGTTGGGGCATGCTGGCATGAGGAACTTGCACACACTCGTCAAGAAGAAGCATGTCATAGGCATCGAAGGTGTCAAGTTCAAGAAAGATCATTTGTGTGGTGCCTGCGAAGCTGGAAAGATGACGAAGGCCAAGCACCCCTCGAAGACAATCATGACGACATGTCAACCCTTCGAGCTGTTGCACATGGACTTATTTGGCCCTACTCACTATTGTACCCTCACAACAACAGCGTGTCTCTATGGCTTCGTCATTGTTGATGACTACTCAAGATATACATGGGTGCACATAATTCTCTACAAGACTGAAGTACAAGATGTCTTCAGACGATTCGCCAATCGAGCAATGAACAACTATGGCGTCAAGATCAAGCATATCAGAAGTGATAACGGCACTGAATTCAAGAACACCGGGCTTGATCTCTATCTGGATACAATGGGAATCAGTCATGAGTTTTCTGCTCCATACACACCTCAGCAAAATGGCATTGTTGAGCGCAAGAACAGAACCCTCATTGAGATGGCTCGAACAATGCTCGATGAGTACAAGACACCAA
Source organism: Triticum aestivum (assembly GCF_018294505.1). Classification (NCBI taxonomy): domain Eukaryota; kingdom Viridiplantae; phylum Streptophyta; class Magnoliopsida; order Poales; family Poaceae; genus Triticum; species Triticum aestivum. Next base: position 141,871,490 of record NC_057813.1, on the reverse strand, counting down.
GAAAGTTCTGGCCTGAAGCTATTGATACAGTATGTCACATCATCAACCGTGTTTACATCCACAAGCTTCTGGGCAAAACATCCTATGAGCTCCTTACTGGCAAGAAGCCAAAGGTCAGCTACTTCAGAGTCTTTGGTGCCAGGTGCTAGATCAAGGATCCCCATCACAAGTCAAAATTTGAACCCAAAGCTCACAAAGGCTTCATGCTCGGTTATGGAAAGGATTTGCACTCTTACAGAGTCTTCAACCTCTTTCACTACAAAATCGTTGAAACTGTGGACGTGCGATTTGATGAAACCAATGGTTCACAACGAGAGCTCCTGCCAAGCACATTAGATGAAGCTCCTTCCAGCGAATCTATCAAGCTGATGGGAACTGGTGAAATCATGCCCTCTGAAGCACAGCCTAAAGAGGAACTTATCATTTCTGCACCAAACCAACCTGAAGACAATGCTCAGACCGAAGACAATCCTCCCAACGATGACAATGATCAGCATGAGCAAGGGCTTCGTCCAGTTCATCCTCGTGTTGCAAATGAAGTACAAATTGAGGAGATAATTGATAGCATCAATGCACCTGGTCCACTTACTCGCTCAAGAGCAACACAGTTAGCAAATTTCTGTGGGCATTTTTCATTTGTATCAATATCTGAACCCAAAAAAGTTGCTGAAGCCTTTATGGAACCTGAATGGATTCAAGCCATGCAAGAAGAACTTCAATAGTTCAAGCTGAATAATGTTTGGGAACTTGTCAAGCGCCCTGACCCTCGCAAGCATAACATTATTGGCACTAAATGGATATATCGGAACAAGCAAGATGAGCATGGTCAAGTCGTCAGAAACAAAGCACGTCTTGTGGCTCAAGGATATACTCAAGTTGAAGGAATTGACTTCGATGAAACATTTGCTCCTGTGGCTAGGCTTGAAGCTATTCGCATACTGCTAGCCTATGCTAATGACCACAACATCCTGCTATATCAAATGGATGTGAAGAGTGCTTTCCTCAATGGCAAGATTGAAGAAGAAGTGTATGTTGCTCAACCACCTAGCTTCTAAGATCCAAAACATCCTGATATGGTGTACAAACTAAACAAAGCACTGTATGGCCTCAAACAAACTCCTCGCGCTTGGTATGATACAATCAAAGACTTCCTGAAGAGCAAAGGCTTCAAACCAAGATCCCTCGATCCCACACTCTTCACGAGGACATATGATCGTGAACTGTTTGTATGCCAAATATGTGGATGACATAATCTTCGACTGCACCAACCAGAAGTATAGTGATGAGTTTGGATATATGATGCAAGAGCAATATCAGATGTCCATGATGGGTGAGCTGAAGTTCTTCCTTGGTATTCAAATTCGTCAGCAAAGGAACGGCATCTTCATATCCCAAGAAAATATCTCAAAGACTGTCTGAAGAAGTTCGGCATACAAGATTGCAAAGGTTACACGACGCCAATGCCAGCCAAACATCATTTTGGTCCCAACGACAATGGTAAAGAGTTCGATCAAAAGGTATACTGCTCCATGATTGGTTCTTTACTTTACATATGTGCATCTAGGCCAGATATTATGCTTAGTGTTTGCATGTGTGCTCAATTCCAAGCGGCACCAAAGGAATCGCATCACTTAGTTGTGAAGCGAATTCTTTGATATTTGGCTTACACCCCAACACTCGGATTATGGTATCCAAAGGGCTCAAAATTTGATCTAGTTGGATTCTCGGATGCTCATTATGCTAGTGACAAGGTGGATCGCAAGTCTACATCAGGAACATGTCACTTTCTGGGACGATCACTTGTCTGTTGGTCTTCAAAGAAGCAAAACTGTGTATCATTCTCAACTGCTGAATCTGAATACATTGCTGCTGGATCTTGCTGCGCTCAGCTTCTGTGGATGAAGCAAACTCTCAAGGACTATGGCGTCAATCTGAAACAAGTACCTCTCTTCTGCGACAATGAAAGCGCCATCAAGATTGCCAACAATCCAGTTCAGCACTCGAAGACAAAGCACATTGAAATTCGTCATCACTTTCTTAGAGATCATGTCATGAAGAAAGATATTGACATCATTCACGTCAACACTGAAGAGCAACTGGCAGATATCTTCACAAAGCCCCTGGATGAGAAAAGGTTTTGCAAGTTACGGTGTGAGCTAAATATCTTGGAATCCTCAAATGTCCTGTGATCAAGCACACATCCTAACACTTATGCATGTTGATGACTTAGATGTGCAACACACGAAGTAAAGTATATCTTCAATCAATGAAGACTTACATTCTGAGTGTGAATACATTAACATGGAATTTGACTTCGGAGCGCCACGATAATTGTGCGTCGTGTCTGGGTCTAATACTTCCTATACCGTGGGTAACGCCACCACCAAATTTCTTGGTTTGAAGTGTTTCACTCATGGCGTTATTGTTGAATATCTTCGCATTTGATTTGACTTCAAAATTTCAACTAATCTTCATGATTTACTTCACTAGGTTGATTTGATTGCTTTTTCATATATATATATATATATATATATATATATATATATACTAGTATTCTATCCTCTACAGCATTCACTTATAGCTATGTCTTCATTGTTGAATCTTTTGAACTAAGTAAATGTGATCGGACCCTAATCTCTCTATGCTTACTATCTCAAACTCTATCTGTCCAAATCATATGCATTCTATTGAAACTGTGGAATGTCTTCTCTGCATCCTTGTCAGCAGAAGACACAGAGACAAACATTAAGTCTGTTAAATGATTCATCCTTATTGATTGAAATCCGGAGAAGCCAGAACAACCATCCGACAAACTTGGCGGGCGTGGGAACGTGGGATAACTCTGAGTATGTTGCATGCTTGCCACGTGTTCCTCAGATGTGAACAGGCAGGGGCACCTGCGTAATTGCGTTGTGCCGCACACCTTCTTATAAATACGTGCCCTCTGTGGTCAAGAAAACCTTCTTCCACCTCTCCACCTCGTCAAAACCCTAGCTCCACCGCTAGCTCTCGACGACGCCGGCGACGAAGCGCTTAGCTGCCGCCACTTCTCCAACGCCGTCCTCACGCCGGCCGTGGGCATCATCCTCTCCACCGCTGCTGTAGGTGTTCTCCGTCGCCAAGTTAGGGCACGGTGGATTGAATTGCTCGGTCTCCTATTCATCCCATCTAGCAGTTCATCGTGTGGTAAATATAAATATATTTTTACCATCTTTTTGATCCTCAATGATTCATCCAATTTACCAAAATTGGTTTATATCTATACAAAGTTAGATCTATTATGTCTGCATCTCATACTGCCTAGTATATCCACTTAAGCTTCATATCTAGTTAGATTCCTCACTTGTACTTATTCACGGATTCGTACAAATCTGGAACCGACTCTCAACATATAAGTGAATGTCTTTGGAACATGAGGTCAATGTCTTCAAACTGATTTATCTTCAAAATCTTCTGAGAATGTATATGACCTCTTCCCCTTCCCTCGCATCTCTAATGCTGTCACAAGTACATGTCCGTGGGAGAATCCCTAGGTTCTCATAGTCTGCATTCGTTTGCAGAATTCTTACAGCAACACATTGAATCTCCCGAAGCCAGTTCTTGTCTGACCATCAAGCGAAAGCCTTTGAAGCCTTTGAACATATTGAAACCATTTAGTTTGAAGTTCATGGCTACGGAGAAATCTATAAGGAAGGGTGGCAGAAAGCGTCGAGGGGGAACATCAAAGGATCTGCCTGATGATCTTGCGGAACTTTACAAGACAGATCCTAAAGAGGATTATAATCAGCGCAAGACACGAATCCAATGGATTCGACGCTATTGGGCTGAACAATGGTTCAAGTACAAGTTCATGACCCAGGAGTACGCTGAGAAGAATGCTATCAAGAGTCCTTGGGGTGATATTCTCTATCGAGGCCTTCCCCCAAAGAACAAAGCTGAAGCTATTGCACAAGAATTCTATCCTTGTATGGTCCGTGGACCACAGCCTGAGAATGCCGATCCATCATCATTGCTCTGGTGTCATGACGATAATCTCTTCAAGCGCAACTTCCAGTATGCAAAGGCATCGGCAAAGGAAAACAAGAAGTCATGGGGATTAGACTTCAATCCTGGTCCCTCTGCTCCCCGTGATGATGCACACGTGAAGCGAAAGAAAATAGAATCGGCCCCTTTTCAAACCTTGATGGCCTCATCTCTTACATCTTGGTAAAAGGTGCCAAAGTGGATCATTCTGATAATGATGTTGATTCTGATGAAGCCCCGGCTCCTCCTCCAAGGCCGCAAAAGCCAAAGAAAATTAAGGCTTCAACATCAGCTGCACCTCCAAAAGCTTCTCGTGTGAAGCCACTGGCCACTGCACCTCCTGAAGACAGTGTGCAGTCTGAAGATCTTTCACGCATCTCCAAGAAGACGGAGAAGAAAAAGAAAATCATCAAGAGTACTGATCAGACATTGACTCCTGCTGCCATTCTGCGTGAAGAGCACATTGATCTGTCCAGCGATGACGATCTTGCAGATGATGCTCTTGAGCAACTGATCAAGAGCAAGGAAGAAGCTGAGATCTTCCACAACTTGCCTCTCTTTGACGTGGCAATCAGCCATAACTTTATTGATGAGTGGTTTGACACGTCAAATCTCAGCTTTGATGACTTGCAACTTCCCATTGGCCTCAGCGTCACCTTCAATGGCGCCATTGCTTCTGAGCTAGCTATTGCTCAGCGCATCATTGAACTGAAGCACAAGATTGACTATGAAAAGGCTCGGTTCAAGAAGCATGTGGCAAAGCCTAGCGTGCAAGATGTCAAGAACTTCAAGATCATGCTTCACTAGCTCAAAGAGGCGTTTCACAAGAAGCGTGAAGAAGCTAGAGGCTCTCGTGAGCACATGAAAAATCTGGCTGACAAGTGTGTGCTTGCCTACAATGAGGCTGAGAAGCGCAAGGCTCTTGGTCGTCCTGGCATCGACCCCAGGATGGCTGCAAAGAAGAAGAAGCTACCAACTTTCCAACCTGCACCTTCAAGGCAAGATGAACCTCGCATTGTCTTCCCAAGCAGCATGACTGGCTCGAAGCCAAAAGTCACGTCAACCGCTTCAGAACAGAAGAAGATGAGGGCTGCAGAGGCTGAAGCCAGAAAAAGGAAAACCTCAGAAGCCTCTGATGCTGCTCCCTCCAAGAAGAAGCGCAAGACCAAGAAAAATCGGGCTGCTCCCACAGAGCCCCTTGTTGTGGAACCCATCTCAGTGGTTCATCCTGCATCTGCAACCCAAGAACTACGAATGACTGTTCATGAGCCTGCTTCCACAGAGGCTCCTGAAGCTTAAGAGATTCCAGCAGTTGATCCCATCACTGCTGAAGACATTGGTCACCATGACAATGTTGAAGATGATGAAGTTCTTCCTCAAATTGAATACAATGTGGTATCATTGCCTGTTCTTACGAACAGCGAAATCATCAGCACTGGTCGTCCTCTGACGCCAATTGCTCAGGATGCTTCATGGGCTGATCGCCCGCAACAATAAGACTCCCCCAATACTCCCCAACAACAATAGGCCACACCATATGTGCAAGTTGAAGAGGATGAGGGCCTGCCTACTCCATCTCCAAAGGCGTCGCCTGTATTACAAAGGCTTCACAAAGGACCAAGGCCTCAAGTCCCTCTTCCGAGCATTCCAGAAGGAGAAGTGCACCATCAACCTGTTGCACGTCAAGTGTTTTCAGAAGCCACTCCTGCTGTGAATGTCTCCGTGTCTGAAGCACCAGCTGTTGAAGACAATCCGGCTGCATCAGCCAATGACGAACATCAAGAAGAACGTGTCCCTACTCCCCCTATTCCTGAAGAAGTTGTTCATGAAGTGAACGTGTCTGTGCCTGACCCTCCAGCTCATCAAGTGGAGGTTGAAAACCTTGAGGCTGCCACCACCAACACCAATGAAGCCAATGACATAGTCATGGCTGAAGCTAATGTGGAGCCTGTCCCAAGCACCGTACCAGAAGTCAATGCTGAAAATGCTCTTGAAGCTTCTGTAGTGCAGCCCGAAGCCACTGTTGCTGCCACTGCTCCTGTTCCGCCACCAAGGCCCTATACAATTGAGCAAGCATACAACCATGGCGAGCTAATCACAGTAAGATGGCCCGTTCTAGTCCCTCCGCCTAATGTCTCTGGTCCTCAGTTTGACTGCCATGCTTAGAAGAAGCACTAGACTGCTTTCGTGATGCTGGTCTGCTCAGCTTTGTGACAAACAAAGAACATTGGAATGAAGAACTTTTGCTTCAATTCTATGCTACGCTCCACATTCGCGGATATAACAGAGATACAAAGACATGGGTTCTCGAGTGGATGACAGGAAATGTTCATCTTGAAGCAAAAGCTCTTGACATCATTGAGCTTACAGGCCTATCCACTCCCGGAGAGCTATATGAACCTGGTTGTCAAAACCACCGCAATGCACTGGAGAGCATCTTCCATAAACCAGAACCAAATGTGAGCCAGATGTTGAGCATGATGAAGCCTTTGCCACATGATGCTGAATATCCAAAGGATTTCTTTGTTGATGACCTTGAGTATCTATCGTGCACCATATATCACATCATACGGCGGACTCTGTGGCCGATCAAAGGACATTCATCAGCTGCAAAACTTGAAGGAGCCATGAAGACATTGGTCTTTTACATCCTCAATGGCATTAGCTTCAAAGCACAAGATTTCTTCCTTCGGCAACTGGCTGCGTCTGGATCTGACTTGTTTGGCCTGAAGTTCTATGCTCCATGGGTCACGCGCCTCATCAAGCAACATTCTGCTGTCAACTATCAACGCTCTGCTCGCAATCATGTGATCTTTCTACCAGAGGTTGATATGTCAGTTGAAGCCATATACCCTGAACCTGCCAAGAAGCCTCTTAGTCTTCAAAGTGCTGAACACCAAAGCTTCACTCAGCCTATTGAAGGAGTCCAAGCAGTAACTCGTGTCTATCCAATGGCTGGAAACACTCGTCTACCTCATTGTGCACCAACTGAAGCTACTAAGAGCACAATTTCTCAAAGACCTCGGAAGCGCTCTCGGGTCCTAAATGACCGAGAACTTCTTGTGGCCCTGCATCAGAAACAAGATAAGCATCATTTTTGGCTCAAGCATCAGATGCAAAGCCTCTTGGTAGATGTAAATCGCATTCGAAATCTTGCCACCAACAATGCATTTGTCACTCACGAAACTTGTCGGCGATCATGGAAGAGTTTGACCCTGCTCAGTGCTGAAGCATATCTTCAAGACGATGGCTTCACTGAAAGATTCAAGTTTGACTCCACTCCTCCACGGAATGATGTCCTACGAAGAACTCCATCTCTTGAAGACTATGACTATTCTTCCTCTGCGGCAACTGTGCATGCCAATATGATCGATGATGCAGATGATGCTACTTCACCGCCCCCTACTTCTGCACACATCGACACTGCACCAAGTTCGTTTGCACCGCCAAACAACAACGACAACCCTACTGCTTCACCTACTCCTCATGAGGATGAGTAGATGCTCTATGTCTTCAAACCTTTTTGGTCATTACTGACAAAAGGGGGAGAAGCATATGAGTTGATAGTCTTCAAGCGGGTTCATAAGGGCGGTTGCTTTATATTTTTGCCTAGTGCTTACAACTCTTGCTTTTGATACACTTTGTTCTTTGAGTTGTAATACTTAAACTTGATGGTCGTCTGCTACTTATTTGCGTTTCCACGTGCAATGATAACTTCCGCACTTAGATCATTCTGCAGACGTCCATTTTTCATTATGCATGTCATTCTCTTAGTTATATCATTTCGTGCATGATGAATAGTCTTCATAAGTTGAATAGGATCTCCACAAGTACAACCTGCCATGTGCATTTGCATTCCAAAAGCAAACTACGTATATGCACATCTTCAGGGGGAGCCCTTGCCACTTATGAAGACAATACGCTATCCTTTACAATTTCACATACTTCTTTCCCGTTGAAAACTTCAACCAGTTTGTCATCAATCACCAAAAAGGGGGAGATTGTAAGTGCATCTAGTGCCACCCCTAGTTGGTTTTGGAGTATTGACAACAAAGTTGGTTGAGGGACTAATGCGTTTGTGAGAATTGCAGGATAACGCAGGAAGTGTCCCTCATTGATTCGGTTTACCTACCGGAGATGACCCCTAAAAATGTATGAAGACATTGAAGACAATGGTGGTGTGTGAAGATATTCACACTGAAGACTATGACATGAGAAGACATTGAGTGAAGACTATGGAGCGCGAAGACTGAGTTGTTTCGTTGTTTCCTTTTCTTCTTTGTTGAGTCATAGGAACCACCGTATTATTAAGTGGGGTCCAAGTGAACAAAGTTAGAGTGACTGAAGTGATGCTCAAACCAAATCCTATGTCTTCGAGCGAAGACGATGAGAGCAAATCTTATCCAGAGCTGGATGAGTCAGCTTTGCTTGTAGCCCAAGTAAAGTTGCCGTGTGTGTTTGAAATCTGACCGTTGGAACACGTGTCAGTTCCTTAGTGACCTAGGGTCATTTCAGACATATCAGGTCAGGTTGCCTTGTGGCTATAAATAGCCCACCCCCTACACCATAAATTGGTGGCTGCTCAGAGTTAGTTTACGGATTTTTTCGTTTTGAGAGCAACCCACCTCGACGCCTTTGAGAGAGAAATCCTTGCGAGGACAAAGCCCAAACACCCAGAGCCAAAGAGTGTTAGGCATCAATGAAGTCTTTCTGTCTGTGTGACTTGAAGACTTATTACACTTGAGGACTGTGTATCCTCCAGTCGGTTAGGCGTCGCGTTCTGAGCATCCAAGAGTCATTGTGGATTGCCGGTGAACGAAGTCTGTGAAGGTTCGGAAGTCTACCTTGAAGACTTACCAGAGTGATTGGGTGAGGACTGTGTGTCCTTAGCTCAAGGGGAATAAGGTGAAGACGCGGTCTTCTGAGTTGAATCTCAGCCTCCCTAACCAGACGTACAGTTGTCACAGCAACTGGAACTGGTCCAACAAATCATGTGTCTTCAACAAGTGACTGGTTCTATCCCTTCCCTCCTTTACTTTGTGTTTGTCTTCGTGAAGTCATTGCTTATTTGTCTTATCTGTTTGACTTCATTGCTTGACTACTATCGTTGATTGGCTTCATACTATCTTCCATCATGATCCTTACTACCTAGCTGCTATTAGTCTTTGTACGTTCACATTATCGCATACTTGACTATGGCTTGCTTGTTGTAGTTTATCTTCCGCTGCATATCAATTAGGTCATTTCTATTGTTTGTCTTCGAAACTTCCATGTTTTGAAGACTTTGATAAAAATCGCCTATTCACCCCCCCCCCCTCTAGTCGATAACTAGCGCTTTCAGGATTCTTATAGTAGAACCGTTATTTGGAATAGCTCCAAATAGAGCGTGGTAGCTGCATCTAGGAGATGACATGGAGATTTGCAAAGCACACACGGATCTGAAAGGTTCAGATCCGTTGACTAATAACCTCTCTCACAAGCGAGATATGATCAAACCCCATGGGTGTCGATTCATTACAATCACATAGTGATGTGAACTAGATTATTGACTCTAGTGCAAGTGGGAGACTATTGGAAATATGCCCTAGAGGCAATAATAAAATGGTTATTATAGTATTTCCTTGTTCATGATAATTGTCTATTATTCATGCTATAATTGTATTGACCGGAAACCGCAATACATGTGTGAATACATAGACCACAACATGTCCCTAGTGAGCCTCTAGTTGACTAGCTCGTTGATCAACAGATGGTCATGGTTTCCTGACCATGGACATTGGATGTCATTGATAACGGGATCACATCATTAGGAGAATGATGTGATGGACAAGACCCAATCCTAAGCATAGCACAAGATCGTGTAGTTCGTTTGCTAAAAGCTTTTCTAATATCAAGTACCATCTCCTTAGACCATGAGATTGTGCAACTCCCGGATACTGTAGGAATGCTTTGGGTGTGCCAAACGTCACAACATAACTAGGTGGGTATAAAGGTGCACTACGGGTATCTCCGAAAGTGTCTGTTGGGTTGGCATGAATCAAGACTGGGATTTGTCACTCCGTGAGACGGAGAGGTATCTCTAGGACCACTCGGTAATGCATCATCATAATGAGCTCAATGTGACTAAGTAGTTAGTCATGGGATCATGCATTACGGAACGAGTAAAGTGACTTGCCGGTAACGAGATTGAACAAGGTATTGGGATATCGACGATCAAATCTCGGGCAAGTAACATACCGATTGACAAAGGGAATTGCATACGGGATTGCTTGAATCCTTGACATCGTGGTTCATCCGATGAGATCATCATGGAACATGTGGGAGCCAACATGGGTATCTAGATCTCGCTGTTGGTTATTGACCGGAGAACATCTCGGTCATGTCTGCATGGTTCCCGAACCCGTAGGGTCTACACACTTAAGGTTCGGTGACGCTAGAGTTGTTATGGGAAATAGTATGTGGTTACCGAAGGTTGTTCGGAGTCCCGGATGAGATCCCGGACATGATGAGGAGCTCAGGAATGGTCCGAAGGTGAAGATCGGTATATTGGACGAAGGGTATTGGAGTCCGGAATTGTTCCGTGGGGTACCAGGTGATGACCAACGTGTCCGAAAGGGGTTTCAGAGGCCCCGGCAAGCGTTGGGGGGGCTTATGGGCCAAGGGGAGAGGGCACATCAGCCCACTAAGGAGCTGAGCGCCCTCCCACCCCATCTCACGTAACCAGGAGATGTGGGGGTGCCACCCCTAGGGCAGCCGCCCCTCCCGGCTTGGGGGGCAAGTTTCCTAGGGGGTGGGGGCGCCAAAACCCATCTAGGGTTTCCCCTATGGCCGCTGCCCCTCCCCTAGGGAACCCTAGGGCGCCTCCCCCTCCTCCCTTCCCCCTATATATAGTGAGGGAGAGAGAGGGCAGCCGCAGCCTTCCCCTGACGCAGCCCTCTCCCTCCTCCAACACCTCCTCCTCCTCTTTAGTGCTTGGCGAAGCCCTGCCGGAGAACCACGAGCTCCATCACCACCATGTCGTCGTGTTGTCGGAGTTTTTCCCTCAAATTCTCCTCTCCCCTTGCTGGATCAAGAAGGAGGATACGTCGCCGGGCTGTACGTGTGTTGAACACGGAGGCACCATTTTTCGGTGCTTAGATCGGATTCGGCCGCGATCTGAATCGCTTCGTGTACGACTCCATCCACCGCGTTCTTGCAACGCTTCCGCTTAGCAATCTTCAAGGGTATGAAGATGCACTCCCTCTCTCTCATGTTGCTAGTCTCTCCATAGATTGATCTTGGTGATGCGTAGAAAATTTTGTATTTCTGCTACGTTCCCCAACAGCGCCCGGCGCCCTCCTCGGGCAAGGCTCGGGGGCTCTCTCCTGGAGGGCCACCGACCTTGCCAAAGTCACGGGGGAGGCACTCGGGCACCACTTGGAGGCGTGTTTCAAAGCACGTTTCCCTCAGGATGGAGTAAAGCAAGGAGGACCAAACCCTCAGGAGTTCATCACGAGAAGCATTCAAGAGCTACAGGAGTCAAGAGTCATGCGCGGTAGCCATCGCCTGCTCGCCGTAGCTCCCCATCCAGGCGAGGATGGTGGGATGCGTGTCTGCATCAACCTACCAGGGCTCAACCGAGCTGCATCTCGGGAGCGCCTTTGGCCTTCGCGCGTGGGGCGTTGTGAGGGTCCACCTCACAGCTACGTTTGCATGCCTTTCCGCCTGCCGACACGGTCGCCGCTCATCACCGCCTGTTGAGGAGCATTCTAGAGGCTCAGGAGGTCAGGCATTGTGCAGCCCTGGCAGAGATGGAGATGGTCCTTGAAGAGCCGCCTGCGCCCCCAGAGCCTCCCGAGGCTCTGGGCCCTGGGGGCTCATGGGGATCGGCTTCCGCATCATGTGTCGTCCGCTACTTCAGCATTCCATCGTCTTCAACGGTATCAGGTGACATCTTTCAAAGTTCCATTTTTATCTAGGAGCGCCCGCAGGGCTGCATCATTCCCAGGTCGCGTGGGTCTGTCCCTGCGGCATGTATCCATTTTTCTCATGTTCTTTGCTTACCTTGTTGGGGGCGCCCCTCGGGCTGCATTATCCCCAAACCGCTCGAGCTTGACCCAGTGGCATTTGCCTTTTCTGCATCTATCTAAATGGATTTGCTCCTCCGCGCCTAACCTGATTTCCTAAGGTTATCTTCTGCTGCTTATCGCGGACCTTTCCGCTCTCATGCAAAGCGCTTGCACATTAAAAGGGGGGCACCTGAGCATCACGACTCATGGGCTCTTACTGGCTCTCTAGCCCTCACCCCCTGGCCTTGACCCACGGCTTCGCGACCTATCATACCAGCGGCGGCTGAGCTCGCTCGAGGGCCGGGACCTTAGGACGTAGAGCATTTGCATTCTAACCACCCTGCAGGAACACACCACTGATAAAGGCCCAGAGCCAGGAGCAACCCGCCTCGAGGTAGGGCCTCGTGAGTCCCGCGCTGGATCACGGGTGCCCAGATACACCTCTCCTAGCCCTACCGTGTTGGCCACGCGTCAGGGTGGGGATGTACACGCCCCGGGGGCTCCTCCGGGAGGGGAGCCCCCTCCCTCACACCAGTGGAAGCACCATGCTCCGCACTGGCTGACAACACTGCCGACGAGCGGCTATGCCCGTACACATACGGAAGCACTATGCTCCACACTGGTGATAAACAACTGAGGGCATCCCACGGCCGTATCAACCTCAGGGAGCCCAGAGCTCAGTGTCCGGCATCGTCGCAACGCCTCCCCTCGGGAGTGCCACGCGAGGGGGCTGGACACGGGGGCTGCACCCGGGCCATGCCCGAGCGCACGCCACCCAGCCAGGTCCCTCGAACCTGACCGTCGCGCGCCCCTCCCCGAGCGGAGCCAAGGTATGAAGACTCGTTTGCACGTCAAGGGGGACTCCTGAGCATCGCGACTCAGGAGCCTAACTGGTCACGTAGCCCCTCACTCCTTGGTCCCGTCCTGGTTTCCGGTCGGGGCTAATGGCGGTTGAGGTATGCGCGGGGTCGGGCCCTGCCGACGTAGAACGACAAGTCCACTCCTATGCCTCCCTTCCCTACTTGTTTTTTGCGCGTCAAGGGGGACTCCTGAGCATCGTGACTCAGGAGCCTAACTTACCACATAGCCCCTCACTCCTTAGTCCCGTCCTGGTTTCCAGTCGGGGCTAATGGCGGCTGAGGTATGCACGGGGTCGGGCCCTGCCGACATAGAACACAAGCAAATAGGAGGGAAAATGCAAATTCTAGGGAATTCGAAAGCAACTATTACAAGCCATAGATTGTTTCACAACACCAAACACAAGTTTAAACGCCTCCATGAGGCATGGTGCATGTTGCAGGAATTAAAACAGGACAGAAGCTGTGAAGGGATCACTTCCCAGTGGCGCCGCCGCCTGTGGTGGAGTCACGCTGGCCGGCTCCACCTCCCGAGTCCGCAGGGCTGGCGGCATTGCGCACGGGCAAGGTGCTGAAGGCGCGGAACCTCCCCAGCAAAGCTTCGGCTCGGCCTTTTACGGCCTCAGCAGCAGCGGCGGCAAGGTCGCCGCTCACAGGCTCCAGCAGGCTGTCGAGGTCGACGTTGGGGTCGCGAAGGTAGACGTGGCTGGGGTCACGTGTCAGCGCTGCAGAGGACAGGACACGCGCCTCGGCCTCGGCCATGGGGCCAAGGCCGTCAGCGACATCTTCAAGCGCGCGAACCAGGAAGGGAAGCAGCTCGGCGGGGTCATCATCTGCGCCAGCCAACGGTTTCTCTAAGCCGTCGTCATAAAGTGTCTTCAGCGCGGCACGAGCCTTCTCCTCCATCTTCGCGAAGGCTACCCGATCCTCAGCCAGAACCTTTGCCTTGTCATCCAGCTCGATCCTCTCCACCTTCAGCGCCTGCTCCAGCGTCTCCAACCGGCCATGACGCTCATCAAGCTTGACATCCCGGTCCCTGAGGGCAGCTTCTCAAGTCCTCATCTCCTTCTCCTTCTCTTTGCGGCTACGGACCTCCTTGGCGAGCTTGTCACGCAGGCCTTGTAGCTCGTCCTCTAGCGTCTTGCAGCGCCCCCGGGCCACAGCAGTGTCAACCAAGGCGGCCTCGCGAGTGGCCCTAGCTTGGGAGATAGCCAGCTTCTCCTCATCGAAGGCCGTCGCGGCCTGGCTCAGCGCTGCTCGGATGGAGGCATCGGAGCGGACCCAGCCAGAGACCAACTGCAGGCGCCCGGCCACCAGGCGGGGGTCGGCGCCCTGGAGATATTCTCGCTGCCGGCCCAGCTCAGCAGCAGCGCGATCTAGTACGGTGGAAGGAGTCGGAGAAGCGGCAGTCGGTGGAGTAGGAGGGGAAGAATGTAGCGTGATCACGGCATCCGGCATTGGGGCCTTCTGAGCCTCAGCCACCCCAGCGACGGCATCGAGCACAGGCACCTCCAGAGTCAGCGGAGTCACGGGGGCTGACTCCTCGCCTGAGCGTCCCTGCTGACCTTGCGAGGATGATCGGACAGGAGAGGCGCGAGCCTCACTGCCTCCTTTCTCCGCGGGTGAAGGCGCTGCCCCTGCAGAAGAACTCGCCCCAAGCAGGGTCGCCGAGGACCCTTTCAGCCTTTTTGCTACAGGCGCCGGCCTGGCAAAAAGAATGCACACATCAAGCCTTGGCGACAGAAACAAAGCAAAACACGAATCGAGCACTTACTGGACATCGTCCGAGGACCCAAGCAGCCTCCGGCCAAACATGAAGCCCGAGAGCCTACAACTGGGGTTGGCCTTGGGAGGCCCGGAAGCAGAGGACACAACAGAAGGCCCGGAGCTGGCCTCAGGCCGCCCCGGGACCAGAGCAGACCCTGGGGGAACCAGCCTCGACCTGCCCTTCCTCGGGATCGAGGGAGAGTTCTCCCCGCTTTGCCTGGCACCGGCCCCATCGTCGTCCGCCCTGGAGCGGAGGGCATGGGACCTGCGCCAAAGTAACGACTCCCTCGACTCCTCGCCGGTCGCCTCAGAGTCAGGCTCTTCTTCCTCCTCCTCTTCCTCCTCCTCACTCCCGCTGGAGTTGTTGGAGGACACGTTCACCGTCGCCAACGCCGCCATATCCACGGGAGCTTCTGCAGGGACCAGCCCCTCCCCGTTGAAGATGGGCATGGAGTTCACCACCTACTCCCGGTCATTGCGAAGGAACAGGGGGACAGGAGCGCCCTCCGGGACCACGACATCTCCTCCAACCAATGAGTGGAGAGCCGCGGCCAGATCTTCATCGGCCAAGGCCTCGGGGCTTAGGCGAAGGGGCCACCCGGTGCTCCAGGAACTCCCTCAGGAGCGTCGCCCCGGTCAGCTTCGCCGTCGCCAGGTTGCCTGGCCTCAGGTCTGCATTCATCCTCTTCAGCACCGGCTTTGCGCGGGGATCCACGAGCTCCGCACGGGACCAAGCGTCAACGGCCTTAGGCTGCCCCGTAGGCAGCAACAGTCGAGGGTGGATGCGCCCAACATCCACCATAACCCACTTGCTCCGGAAGCCTTCGATCCTCTTCCCAGGCTTCGAGATGGCATTGGAGCTGGAGTATGCGATAAAGCTCGCGCATGCGGTGATGGGGCCACGAGAAACCCGGAGGTAAAAGTAATGGCGCAGCAAGGCCACCGAGGGCTTTACCCCAACCTGAGCCTCACAATAATAGGCGAAAATCACCAGGAGGAGAATAGAGTTGGGGTGGAGGTGCAGAGCTTGCAAGTTGTATTGGCGAAGAACAACAAGGAATAACTCGAAAAAAGCAGGCACCAAACCGGCGACGATGGCGCTCGCGAAGAGCGGGTAGAAGGTGCTCCCCTTGTCTTCTGGCTGGGCGGAGCCGTCCTTGAGCACAGTCACCCCCGCGTTGCCCTGCGCCACCGTCATCAGGCGCATGAGGGCGAGATTCTTCTCCGGCATGTTCGGGGGATCCAGGGCAGGCAAGTACCAGGCCTCGGATGGGACTTTGCGAGGTGCCATGGCTTGCCCAATGGGAGGAACTGAGACAGGTCTGGAGGATTTCGGAAGCAAGGAGAAGAGCGAGAAAGGGGATCTGGAGCAAGGCGAACAAGAGCGGGGCAAGTAGGTCTGACCCGGGCACCTCCTCTTGTCAGACGGAAGGTTGCCGAGGCGTCATGCGGAAGCGAAGACGCCCACGTCCAATCAACCACCACGCGGCACCCAAGGCCGCAGGCTGTTGGGGCCCGCGGCGCTTCACACTTGCCCCTTCGCTTCTCTGCTAAGCCAAGTCCGGGTGCGCCTTGGGCCCGGGGGCTACTGTCGGCGTTCTGGGAACAGGGGTCCCCAGACTTGCCTGCCTGCGGCCTGCGGCGTGGCTCATGTAGGGGGCCCAGTGCGGCACATCTTCATCGACTAGAGCTCATGACCCTTGCGAGGGTCCAAGCCTCGCGGGGCGGACGACAGAAGCTTCCTCAGGCGTAGCCTCATCAGGCAGGCTCGCGAGGAGGCGGAGAGATCAAGGCAGGGCACCTCGTGAGGAGCCCATGGCGCAAGCCATGACGATCGAGACCAGGCGGGCGCTAGGTGGGCGCCGGCCTGTGCAGTGTCCTTGTTTCCCCTTTGGTGCAAAGGGGGCAAGCACAGGCCAAGGCATCAGGCAAAGTTTACTGTTTCGGTGCAACAAGACCAAGACCAACAGAGTGGTAGGAAGGAGGTCATCGTGGAGCCTAGGACGGCGTCATCGTCAGAGCCTTTGGCAGCCGAAGACCAACTTTAGTCAGGATAAGTGTACTAGATGTTCCCCTTCAAAATGGCCAAATGTTGGCGCCCTTCCCGCTCAATATTTGGGAAGAGGCCCAGGGCTTCCCTCTATAAATAGGACTAGCCACCACAGAGTAGAGGCATCGAGAGCTAGAAGCAGGGTAGGTATCCAAGATGCGATTGGACTCTCCCAAACAGTTCATTGCACCAGCTCAAGAACAGCCCCTCGCGAGGCTGTTCCCCCTTTGTATTGTTCATCATCAGCCCCTGAGGCAATCCACCACACCACAAACTGGAGTAGGGTATTACACCACAATGGTGGCCCGAACCAGTATAAATCTCGTGTCCCTTGTGTGTTCTTCTTTTTAGCCTAGATCCTTTGCAAGACTTTGATACGTGAGCCGGTAGGGGAGAGATCTTCACGCGCACCCCAGTGTTCGAACCTCAAGGGTCTGTCGGAACCCAAAATCCAACAGTCCCCATGGCAGAGGAGATGCCTTTGGTCCTTTCCATCGAGCCCCAGGCTCCGGCATGGGCATAGCATCCCATCTGATTCCTCCAAACAGGGGAGCTTCAGAAGGAGCAGGAAGAAGCGGAGAAAGTAGCCTGTCGGTCTGCCCTGTACCAGTTTGTTGACAACGTTCTATACAGAAAAAGACCAAACAGAGTGAAATTTAAGTGCTTTCCCCAAGAGGAAGGATTGGAGATGTTGGCAGAGATACATGGAGGAATATGTGGCTCCCACATACGGTCGAGGGCCCTTGTCAGCAAGGCTTTCCGACAAGGTTTCTTCTGGCCCACTGCCCTCCAGGATGCGACGACACTAGTAACCAAGTGTGAACTGTGCCAGTTCCATTCAAAGAAGCTTCATTAGCCCTTCAAACAATCCCTCTCTCCTGGCCATTCTCGATCTAGGGGTTCGACATACTGGGCCCCTTCCCCCACGTCGCAGGGGCTTTGATTACTTGTACGTTGCAACAACAAGTTCACAAAGTGGCCGGAGGTGGAAGCAGTGAGGAAGGTGACAACGCAGTCAGCCGTCAAATTCTTCAAGGGGCTAGTTTGCCTCTTTGGTGTGCCAAACAGAGTCATCACCGACAATGGCACGCAGTTCACAAGCCACACCTTCATGCCATACATTGAAGACCTCGGTAGCAAGGTCTGTTTCGCTTCCGTGGCGCACCCACGGAGCAACGGCCAAGCGGAGAGGGCAAATGCTAAAGTACCGCGGGGCCTGAGGACAAAGACTTTTGACAGGCTGCACAAGAGCGGAAGTGTAAGTGCATCTAGTGCCACCCCTAGTTGGTTTTGGAGTATTGACGACAAAGTTGGTTGAGGGACTAATGCGTTTGTGAGAATTGCAGGATAACGCGGGAAGTGTCCCTCATTGATTCGGTTTACCTACCGGATATGACCCCTAAAATGTATGAAGACATTGAAGACAATGGTGGTGTGTGAAGATATTCACACTGAAGACTATGACATGAGAAGACATTGAGTGAAGACTATGGAGCGCGAAGACTGAGTTGTTTTGTTGTTTCCTTTTCTTCTTTGTTGAGTCATAGGAACCACCGTACTGTTAAGCGGGGTTCAAGTGAACAAAGTCAGAGTGACTGAAGTGATGCTCAACCCAAATCCTATGTCTTTGAGCGAAGACAATGAGAGCAAATCTTATCCAGAGCTGGATGAGTCAGCTTTGCTTGTAGCCCAAGTAAAGTTGTCATGTGTGTTTGAAATCTGACCGTTGGAACATGTGTCAGTTCCTTAGTGACCCAGGGTCATTTCGGACATATCAGGTCGAGTTGCCTTGTGGCTATAAATAGCCCACCCCCTACACCATAAATTGGTGGCTGCTTAGAGTTAAGTTTACGGCTTTTGTCGTTTTGAGAGCAACCCACCTCGAAGCCTTTGAGAGAGAAATCCTTGCGAGGACAAAGCCCAAACACCCAGAGCCAAAGAGTGTTAGGCATCACTGAAGTCTTTCTGTCTGTGTGACTTGAAGACTTATTACACTTGAGGACTGTGTATCCTCCAGCCGGTTAGGCGTCGCGTTCTGAGCATCCAAGAGTCATTGTGGATTGCCGGTGAACGAAGTCTGTGAAGGTTCGGAAGTCTACATTGAAGACTTACTAGAGTGATTGGGCGAGGACTGTGTGTCCTTAGCTCAAGGGGAATAAGGTGAAGATGCGGTCTTCTGAGTTGAATCTCAGCCTCCCTAACCAGACGTACAGTTGTCACAGCAACTGGAACTGGTCCAACAAATCCTGTGTCTTCAACAAGTGACTGGTTCTATCCCTTCCCTCCTTTACTTTGTGTTTGTCTTCGTGAAGTCATTGCTTATTTGTCTTATCTATTTGACTTCATTGCTTGACTACTATCGTTGATTGGCTTCATACTATCTTCCATCCTGATCCTTACTACCTAGCTGCTATTAGTATTTGTACGTTCACATTATTGCATACTTGACTATGGCTTGCTTGTTGTAGTTTATCTTCCGCTGCATATCAATTAGGTCATTTCTATTGTTTGTCTTTGAAACTTCCATGTTTTGAAGACTTTGATAAAAATCGCCTATTCACCCCCCCCCCCTCTAGTCAATAACTAGCACTTTCAATTGGTATCAGAGCAAGGTACTCCCTTGTTCTGTGTGATTCGGTTTAACCACCTGGAGTTTACCTATGTCGACTGCAGGGATAATCAAAGTCTCCGCTGCTTGCCCTGTGTTCGATGGAACTGAATATCCCTACTGGAAGAATAAGATGCGCATGCATCTTGAAGCCATTGAGGTCGACCTCTGGTATGTCATCAAGCACGGCGTTCCAAAAACTGGTGAAGGTGTCACCCGTACTGATGTCAAGATGTTCATTCAACTGGACTCGACTGCAAGGAACATCATCTGTGGTCATCTGACCAAAGGACAGTATGGTCATGTGAGTGCTCTGGAAACGTCAAAGCTAGTCTGGGACTAGCTGTCCAAGCTCAATGAAGGCGTCTCAACTCAGAGAGACCAGAGGATCAGTGTTCTTCGCAATCTCTTCAACCGCTTCAAGAGAAACGACAATGAAAATGTCTAGCTCACGTTTGATCGCCTCACCGACATCACAAATGAGATTCAGGCTCTCGGCACCACTGAGATCACCAAGCATGAAATCGTCAAGACGCTGCTGAGATCTCTTGACAGCTCCTTTGACACCCTTGCCCTCATGATACAGGAACGTCCTGACTTCAAGACTCTCGATCCGTCTGATATACTTGAGAGGCTCAACACACATGAGTTCCAGCTTTCTAAGAAAAGAGATATCTATGGCCCCAACTATGGCCGAACTCGTGCTTTGAAGGCAAAAGTTGTTTCCTCGTCTGAAGAAGAAGAATCTTACTGTGGTTCTGATGATCCTGAAAACATTGGAAGGGAACTTGCTATGCTTGTGAAGAAGTTCCAGAAACTCACTAAGAAGAAGGGCTTCAGAAAGTCTTCACGATCCAGTTCTAGAAATGATGAAGCTTCCACTCAAGACAACAAGAAGAGAACATGTCACAAGTGTAAGAAGCCTGGGCACTACATCTTTGAGTGTCCTAAGTGGGACAACGAGAAGAAGAAGAAGAAGAGCAAGGAATATGACTCTGATGACAAGAAGAAGAAGAAATCTTCAAAGTCTTCTTCCAAGTCCTCATCAAAGTTTTCATCTCATAAGAAGAGCTCATCTGGCAAGGCTCGTGCTTTTGTTGGCAAGGAAATGGATTCAGAGGAGGAGTCTGCTTCTGAGGAGGCGGAGGTGGAATCTGAAGCTGAGTCCGACTCTGGTGTTGCAAGTCTGGCTCTAGCCACAGCCTTCATTGCCAAGTCCATCTTCAACACTGAAGACAATGACTCCCACACCAACGCTGATGATGACAAGGACGATCCTGCTCCCACCTACTGCTTCATGGCACGCGGTGCCAAGGTAAAATCACGCGATGCTTACTTTCAAACATCAAGTGAAGATGACTCTGATTGTGAATCTAAACCCAGATACGAAACACTTGCTAAAATTGCTACTGAACAACAAAGGGCTATGGAACATACTCAAAAACTGTTAGACAAAAGCGATGACCTGTTGGACGGGAAAATGACACGTTCACAGTCCTTAGTTGAAGACATAAAAAATCTTCATGCTAAGTATCAAGAACTTGAAAGTCTTCATGAGACGCTCTCAACCACTTATGAAAAGCTCTCCTATGATTATCTTCAAAGGAAGCAAGAGCTTGAGAAATTGAAAGCGACTCATGAAGATCTTCAAAAAGAGAATGAGTCATTTCACGCTCAATAGATCAGTTCCGCTCAGGATGGATTTGAACCACCATGTTTAAAATGCATTGAGCGTAATAACGCTACCTCTGTTGTTGAATGCTCCAATGTTGTTACTGTTGCTTTGTCTTCTACTACTGATGTGTTAACTAACCCCTCTACTGAGTATACCACTACTATTGCTGATGAAAATGCTAGGTTGAAGACATTGCTTGAAACAGGGATGTATAAAAATCTGAAAGGGCATCAGACACTTTACGATGTTCTCAAAAAGCAGATTCTGAACCCAAACCCTAGGAAAGAGGGTGTAGGGTTCGAGAGGAAAATGAATGTTGATGGTTCCTACTGGAAGCCTGAGCAGTATCCCAAAACCACATGGGTTGCTGCAAAGGAACCTTCAGTGGATCCATCCACTTTATCTGGCTTTACCTGTGCTAATCCTATTATCATTGATGAATCCTTTGATGCAAACTAACTGTTCAAAAATCAGAATGGTGAAGTGTTTGCCAGGTATATTGGTACTAACTGCAGGAATGGACCACCTATGAAGAAGATCTGGGTTCCCAAAAGCTGTCTTGAGAATCTTCCAGTGAATGTCATCATGACACCACCAGGGAAGAAGACAAACCCCAGACCAAAGGCATCATATGGTCCAACGGCTTCATACGAATACAGGACTCACATGAGTCACCCTAACGCCAATGTTTTGCAGGGAAATCGTACTCAAACTTATGAATATGAACGTGTGTCCTCAAACCGCCATGATCATAGGACTAAGAACTTTTCTGCTTATTCATATGAGTATCATTCATCTCCTGCAAGGCTATTTGCTAGGGCTTCAAAGCCGAAATTCTCAGATGCTGCACTTAGACTCATTACTTCTAAGCCACCCCTGAAGATGTGGGTGGTGAAGAAGAATTAACTCTCTTTTGCAGAATGTGGTCTCCAGCCAGCAATCAAAGGCGTCTGATATTATTGCTGCGGACCTAAAACACAAAGGGACGCATGGTAAAATGACTTACTATGTATTCCACATATGAATCGCTTACATGTCATACTGTGTGTTCTAACTTTCATCTAAGCTATGATAATCCAAGTGTGCGTCAAATGCTTATGCTTCACAACATACCTTGTGAAGCCCATCCTCCTAACTGCACTGTAGGGTATGACACCTCGTGCTTCAGAATGGATTATGGACAGCGGATGCACTAATCATATGACTGGTGATCGAAGTCTTCTCATGGACTCAACCTTACGTCCATCCGACAAGAGTCAAATCACATTTGCTGACACTGGTAAAGGCAAGGTATTGGGTCTAGGTAGAGTTGCAATCTCAAAGGATCAACACATGGATAAAGTGATGCTTGTTGAATCCCTTGGATTCAACTTAATGTCCGTCTCAATGCTTTGTGACTTAAACATGATTGTGATATTCGGAAAATATTGTTGCCTTGTACTAATGGAATCTGACAAGTCTCTAGTCTTTGAAGGGTATAGGAAAGATGATCTATACATGGTAGATTTCTCAGCAAGCCACAGCTTGCCATATGTCTTCTTGCAAAAGCTTCAGAATGCTGGCTCTGGCATCAAAGGCTGGGGCATGCTGGCATGAGGAACTTACACACTCTCGTCAAGAAGAAGCATGTCATAGTCATCGAAGGTGTCAAGTTCAAGAAAGATCATTTGTGTGGTGCCTGTGAAGCTAGAAAGATGACGAGGGCCAAGCACCCCTCGAAGACAATCATGACGACATCTCAACCCTTCGAGCTGTTGCACATGGACTTATTTGGCCCTACTCACTACTCTACCCTCACAACAACAGCGTGTCTCTATGGCTTCGTCATTGTTGATGACTACTCAAGATATACATGGGTGCACATAATTCTCTACAAGACTGAAGTACAAGATGTCTTTAGACGATTCGCCAATCGAGCAATGAACAACTATGGCGTCAAGATCAAGCATATCAGAAGTGATAACGGCACTAAATTCAAGAACACCGGGCTTGATCTCTATCTGGATACAATGGGAATCAGTCATGAGTTTTCTGCTCCATACACACCTCAGCAAAATGGCATTGTTGAGCGCAAGAACAGAACCCTCATTGAGATGGCTCGAACAATGCTCGATGAGTACAAGACACCAAGAAAGTTCTGGCCTGAAGCTATTGATACAGCATGTCACATCATCAACCGTGTTTACATCCACAAGCTTCTGGGCAAAACATCCTATGAGCTCCTTACTGGCAAGAAGCCAAATGTCAGCTACTTCAGAGTCTTTGGTGCCAGGTGCTAGATCAAGGATCCCCATCACAAGTCAAAATTTGAACCCAAAGCTCACGAAGGCTTCATGCTCGGTTATGGAAAGGATTCGCACTCTTACAGAGTCTTCAACCTCTTTCACTACAAAATCGTTGAAACTGTGGACGTGCGATTTGATGAAACCAATGGTTCACAAGGAGAGCTCCTGCCAAGCACATTATATGAAGCTCCTTCCAGCGAATCTATCAAGCTGACGGGAACTGGTGAAATCATGCCCTCTGAAGCACAGCCTGAAGAGGAACTTATCATTTCTACACCAAACCAACCTGAAGATAATGCTCAGACCTAAGACAATCCTCCCAATGATGACAATAATCAGCATGTGCAAGGGCTTCGTCCTGTTCGTCCTCGTTTTGCAAATGAAGTACAAATTGAGAAGATAATCGATAGCATCAATGCACCTGGTCCACTTACTCGCTCAAGAGCAACACAGTTAGCAAATTTCTATGGGCATTTTTCATTTGTATCAATATCTGAACCCAAGAAAGTTGCTGAAGCCTTTATGGAACCTGAATGGATTCAAGCCATGCAAGAAGAACTTCAACAGTTCAAGCTGAATAATGTTTGGAAACTCGTCAAGCGCCCTGACCCTCGCAAGCATAACATTATTGGCACTAAATGGATATATCGAAACAAGCAAGATGAGCATGGTCAAGTCGTCAGAAACAAAGCACGTCTTGTGGCTCAAGGATATACTCATGTTGAAGGAATTGACTTCGATGAAACATTTGCTCCTGTAGCAAGGCTTGAAGCTATTCGCATACTGCTAGCCTATGGTAATCACCACAACATCTTGCTATATCAAATGGATGTGAAGAGTGCTTTCCTCAATGGCAAGATTGAAGAAGAAGTGTATGTTGCTCAACCACCTGGCTTTGAAGATCCAAAACATCCTGATATGGTGTAGAAACTGAACAAAGCACTGTATGGCCTCAAACAAGCTCCTCGCGCTTGGTATGATACAATCAAAGACTTCCTGAAGAGCAAAGGCTTCAAACCAGGATCCCTAGATCCCACACTCTTCACGAAGACATATGATGGTGAACTGTTTGTATGCCAAATATATGTGGATGACATAATCTTCGGCTGCACCAACCAGAAGTATAGTGACGAGTTTGGATACATGATGCAAGAGAAATATCAGATGTCCATGATGGGTGAGCTAAAGTTCTTCCTTGGTCTTCAAATTCGTCAGCAAAGGAATGTCATCTTCATATCTCAAGAAAAATATCGCAAAGATTGTCTGAAGAAGTTTGGAATGCAAGATTGCAAAGGTTACACGATGCCAATGCCAGCCAAACATCATCTTGGTCCCGACGACAATGGTAAAGAGTTCGATCAAAAGGTATACCACTCCATGATTGGTTCTTTACTTTACCTATGTGCATCTAGGCCAGATATTATGCTTAGTGTTTGCATGTGTGATCGATTCCAAGCGGCACCAAAGGAATCGCATCACTGTGAAGCGAATTCTTCGATATTTGGCTTACACCCCAACACTCGGATTATGGTATCCAAAGGTCTCAAGATTTGATCTGGTTGGATTCTCGGATGTTGATTATGCTGGTGACAAGGTGGATTGCAAGTCTACATCTGGAACATGTCACTTTCTGGGATGATCACTTGTCTGTTGGTCTTCAAAGAAGCTAAACTGTGTATCACTCTCAACTGCTGAATCTGAATACATTGATGCTACATCTTGTTGTGCTCAGCTTCTGTGGATGAAGCAAACTCTCAAGGACTATGGCGTCAATCTGAAACAAGTACCTCTCTTCTGCGACAACGAAAGCGCCATCAAGATTGCCAACAATCCAGTTCAGCACTCGAAGACAAAGCACATTGAAATTCGTCATCACTTTCTCAGAGATCATGTCATGAAGAAAGATATTGACATCATTCACGTCAACACTGAAGAGCAACTGGCAGATATCTTCACAAAGCCCCTGGATGAGAAAAGGTTTTGCAAGTTATGGTGTGAGCTAAATATCTTGGAATCCTCAAATGTCCTGTGATCAAGCACACATCCTAACACTTATGCATGTTGATGACTTAGATGTGCAACACACGAAGTAAAGTATATCTTCAATCAATGAAGACTTACATTCTGAGTGTGAATACATTAACGTGGAATTTGACTTCGGAGCGCCACGATAATTGTGCGCCGTGTCTGGGTCTAATACTTCCTATACGGTGGGTAACGCCACCACCAAATTTCTTGGTTTGAAGTGTTTCACTCATGGCGTTATTATTGAATATCTTTGCATATTGATTTGTCTTCAACTTTCAACTTATCTTCATAATTTACTTCACTATGTTGAGTTGATTGATTTCTCATATATATATATACTAGTATTCTGTCCTCTACAGCATTCACTTATAGCTATGTCTTCATTTGTGAATCTTTTGAACTAAGTGAATGTGATCGGACCCTAATCTCTCTATGCTTTCTATCTCAAACTCTATCTATCCAAATCATATGCATTCTATTGAAATTGTTGTCGGTGTCAAAACCGGCGGATCTCGGGTAGGGGGTCCCGAACTGTGCGTCTAGGCGGATGGTAACAGGAGACAAGGGACACGATGTTTTACCCAGGTTCGGGCCCTCTTGATGGAGGTAAAACCCTACGTCCTGCTTGATTAATATTGATGATGTGTGTTACAAGAGTAGATCTACCACGAGATCAAGGAGGCTAAACCCTAGAAGCTAGCCTATGGTATGATTGTTGTTTGTCCTACAGACTAAAGTCATCCGGTTTATATAGACACCGGAGAGGGCTAGGGTTACACAAAGTCGGTTACAATGGTAGGAGATCTACATATCCGTATCACCAAGCTTGCCTTCCATGCCAAGGAAAGTCCCATCCGGACACGAGACGAAGTCTTCAATCTTGTATCTTCATAGTCTTGGAGTCCGGCCAATGATGATAGTTCGGCTATCCGGACACCCCCTAGTCCAGGACTCCCTCAGTAGCCCCTGAACCAGGCTTCAATGACAATGAGTCCGGCGCGCATATTGTCTTCGGCATTGCAAGGCGGGTTCCTCCTCTGAATAATTTATAGAAGATTGTGAACACCAGGATAGTGTCCGGCTCTGCAAAATAAATTCCACATACCACCGTAGAGAGAATAACATTTACACAAGTTCAATCTGCTGACGTATTTCGTGGCGTGACGTCACACCACTACCAAGCCTTTACTCGAATTGTTTTTATTGTACCACCTCAGCGCGTTTAGCGAAGCGTTTTCCTTGGCACGTCTTGTCGAAGCAGAGATCGTGTTCCCCTTATTCCGGGATTCCCATTAATACGGACGTGGGTAACCCAACCGCGCCATTAATTGCGACGCTTGGGGGATAAGCGAGTTTTATCAGGCCGGTGGGGACGCATGTTTGTGTCCGCCCATATAAGGGGATAAAGATCCAACCCTTTTACCTACGCCTTCTTCCTCCTTAGCTTATCCATCTCCGTGAACTCGAGCTCCAGTGCCTAAGTCCGCACATCTCACCTCAACCTCCTCCAACTATGTCCGGAGCGGGAGGCAAGTGGATGGCCTCCTCCATCACGGAGGGGCAGATCCAGAAGCTGCGCAGCGCCGGATATTTGTCCAGCAACATCGCGCACCGGCTCCCCGACGAGGGAGAGCTCATCCCCACCCCCAGGCCCCATGAGAGGGTAGTATTTCTTCCCCATTTCCTCCACGGACTGGGCTTCCCACTCCATCCCTTTGTCCGGGGGCTTATGTTCTACTACGGCCTGGATTTCCATGATCTGGCCCCGAATTTCATCCTCAACATCTCGGCGTTTATCGTCGTGTGTGAGGCCTTCCTCTGCATCCAGCCCCACTTTGGCTTGTGGCTCAAGACCTTCAGTGTCAAGCCGAAGGTTGTGAAGGCCAGCCAAGCGGAGTGCGGAGGCGCCATGGTGGGCAGGATGTCCCACGTTACTTGGCTTGAAGGCACTTTCGTGGAAACCATCAAGGGGTGGCAATCGGGGTGGTTCTACATCACCGAGCCGCGTGACCCTGAATGGGCAGCGGCCCCCGAATTCAGATCTGGCATCCCCACACGGCTCACCTCCTGGAAAGAGAGCGGCCGGACATGGGGTGATTCGGAGGAGCTGACCGGACTCCAAGCCTGCGTCCAAAAGCTAGTGGACAAGAAGCTCAATCTTGTCAACGTAGTCCAGGTCATGCTCGTCCGCCGGATCCTCCCATGCCAACGACGGGGCTTCAACATGTGGGAGTTCGATCCGGCGCAGCACCAGACTTTGAGCAGGCTCTTCGACACTACGTACGAAGATGTCTGGAAGGTCCTGTTCAAGGGCGTCGAGGCTCCCGCATCCGCTACCGAAGATCACGGATTCAGCTCGCAGCGTCCAGCTGACGAGGTAAGTGATTTTGCCCTTTACGTGACGCTTGTTTGTCATAGTTTGACTCTATGCGGGATCTAAACTCCCTTTCCTTTGACAGGGCTGGCTTAAGAAGGCCGAACAGACTATCTGTCCGGCCCCATTGCCAGAGGACCCAGCGGACGCCCGCCTAACGGGGCTGCTGGCTCCGGCACCCCATGTGGTGCCGGAGAAGAAGGCCAAGAAGAAGGCCATGGGCACTCGGAAGAGTTCCCGTTTTCAGGTGCTATCGGATGATGACTCCGAGGCAGACTCCTCCCACAAAGGCGAGGAGGAGAAAAAGAAAGCCTCTCCCCCAGCGGGGGGAGGGAAGAAAAGGAAGGCCTCCCCAACGAGGGAGGCCGAAGGGTCCAAGAAGGGAAAAACTCTTTCCCCGGACTGCTCCGCCAACGCCAGTGACGACGACAAGGACTGGCCTCCAAGGGCCAAGCCCCTGGCGAGATCGTAAGTATCCGGACTCCCGAATAACTTCATGGTTTTTCGTTTTTGCCACACAATGTCTTTCTAATGCCGCATACAACCCTGCAGTCCGCCCAAGGATGATCTTCCCGCTTCGTTGAGCGGGTCCTTAGGTGTGTCGGATATGGATTCTCTTCCGACCGCCTCCACCCCCCGTGATGCGGACGATGCCGAGGTGGGATCCCGGGAAGGGACCCACCAGGAGGAGGAGGCCCTGGAGGTGTCGCAGGGAAACCTCCCGGACTTCGCACCGGACTCGGCCCCGGAACCCATAGTGGCTCCGGAGTCCGGCGGGCGGCCCCTTCGCCAGAAGGGCAAGACCGGGACGCCGGCAGCCTCCGTCCAACCGGAGGCGCCGGATAGCTTGCTGGAGGCGCTCAATGGTGCCTCCATCGAAGAGGAACACCGCACTGTTATGAGTGCGGTGATTCAGAAGGTTCAGCTCGCCAAGAGTGGGCTGACCGAAGCCTGCAGCAGCCTTCTAACAGGCTTTGAGGTAAGAATTTTGATGTATGTAAAATAGTACCACATAGACAGTAGCCCCTGATGCTCAGTTCGGTGTTTGGAAAGAAAAGCCGGACTGAGGATCTAAAAAGATATACTGAGGAGTCATAAAAAATATGTCAATATGGGATTGCAGGCTGCGCTGCTGACCTCTACCGCATTGACTGCGGAGGTTAATGCTTTGAAGCAAAGCCTTGAGCGGTCTGAGAACGAGCTCGGTCGTGCCAAGAAGCAGCTCGAGGACAAGGAAGGTGAGTAATACCTTATTAAAATTGTACCTTACAGAAAAGGATTTTGGTTGCAAGAAGAATGACAAGGATAATGTGGGTATTGCAGGGGCCACTAACGAGGTGGCGACCCTGAAGGAGGCGGTGGCCGTGGCCGAACGTAATGCGGCCACGGAGCGCACCGAGCGAGAGAAGCAGGAGGCGCGGGTGGCGGAGGTACAGCAAGAGCTCCAGGATCTCGTGGAAAAACATGAGAGCCTGGAGCGTGACTCAAAGACTCGAGAGTTTGAGCTTGCATCGGCTCTTGAGAGTGCCAAAGCTGCTAAGGCCGAAGCCTACAAAGCCCTCCAAGAAATCGAGGAGTTGAAGAAAATAGCGACGGGTAAGGCATTTTTCATGCAAAGTATGTGAGTGTTAATTACCTGTTACTTACCCGAATTCGGAGCTCTCCAGGGACGTTCGCAGATCTTCCTCGCAGCGTATCCAATGCTGCCGCATTCTATCGGGCCAAGGAGGGGAGCTCGACGGAGAAGGTCTTCTAGTCTCAGTATGCTGAGGCCGGACATCCGGTGCCCCTTAGCGACCAGCTGAAGCAGCTGGTCGAGCTCCACAAGGTGGCCGAACAGGCCATGAAGGGCCTCATAGTTCGGCTGTGGCCTAAGGAGGTCATGCCTGGGAGCTACTTCGGCCTGGTGCGGCGGCTGGTGGATGCGTGCCCATGGGTTGAAGTCATCAAGCACTCCACCTGTATTGAGGGTGCCCGTCGGGCCCTTGCCCGCGCAAAGGTGCACTGGGGCAAGATGGATGCCCAGAAGCTTGTGATGGACCCGCCACCGCAGGAAAGGAGCATCGCACGCCCGAGATGTATTATAAGAGTGTCCTGAAGGGTGCCCGCGTTATTGCAGGTGAGTGCTCCAAAGATGTAATATTTGAGTAGACTCGCATTTTGTTATCCTGTGCGCTGAAAACTTAGTTCATATGCGCTAAGCAATGCTTGTTAATTTAAAATATTACCTTCTGTGCGGCTGTTTATCAAATCTGAGAGATGGCAAGTCGTCGGCTTCGGCTCCCATGCCACGAGTGCTGGGGTGTTCGGGATAAACTTGAGCACTCTTGTTACCATTTTTGGTTCCATCTAGGGAGGCGCTCAACACAACGAACAAGGCAACCAGACTTATAATGCTTGAACACTCTCACTTAGCCATAGAATTCTATAATTTTAAATTTCGGCGAAGCCCCTAGTCTTCGGAAGGCCGAATTTGGGGCGCTATCCATGCCTGGGCCAGACAAAAACTGGCTCCTCGCTCTAAGCGGCATAAGTCTTTAGGGACTCGCAAAATACCTCTCGAACAGCGACCAGCTCTCGCCTCATCATGACAGTCAGTTTCAGCTTTCTCCACTGAGGCGCTCGCCCAGCTCAACTGGGGTGCAATCGCAGTGGTTCTCCCAGTGCTACCTTAGCCGATACAATGGAACGTAAGGTACCAAAACATGGGAGCCGGGCAAACCCAACTATTGACCCAAGACATGATTCGGAGCCGATGCATATAATGCTATAAGTTCGGGGTGCCGCACTTGTGGAAGTGTTCGGACTTATCACACCATGATGCGGGAAACATAAGCCCCTGGTGTATTTAGCCGTACCAAAATGTACGGATGCAACATGTCATAAATGAACATATGTATAAGAAAGAAATGCAATTGGAAGCAAAAAGGTGCTGCATTACTTATTCAAGAAAAACTGTTGTAAATGCAGAACGATACAAATGGTGCGATAAGCAAGGGATGGGACTATTAAACATGTCCCCCTCCACGGGTAGGCTGCGGAATGGTGCATAAAACAGATTTAATGCTCGTAATGGAGACCACCTGGATATTCGTTGTAGCCTTTCTCCTTCCCTAGCTGTTGCATCGTGAGTTCGGCAGGTTTGCTGCCGGACAGGGCCTCAGACAAACGGAGTCCTGTGGGTAAAAATAGAGAAAGAAAGAAAAAAAGAACGACACACTTGAGAGCCCCTGGTGTGGTTGAGCCACATTCTGGGCCTATCGTGGTCGTGCCCCTCTCCCCATGCCCATGGTATCTTCAGAGCGTAATGACGTACGCGAAGGACCTGTCTTGACGTTTTGTAGGGGCTGGGGTTGGGGCCGCACTGCTACGCGTGCTCGGAACGTGCCAGGTGGTCTTGTTGTAGGTTACTCCGGGCGCGTTTAGCCGTGTCCGGCCGCTTAACGGCCGGACTCGAGAATTGCCTTAAGAGGCTGCATTGTACTTCTGCCGCGAGAGCCGCTGTATGTTCCTCCGTTCAGAGAGAACGTTCAGTGTTTCCGTTGACCGTGATGACTCCTCAAGGGCCTGGCATCTTGAGCTTGAGGTATGCGTAGTGCGGCACCGCATTGAACTTTGCAAACGCGGTACGTCCGAGCAGGGCATGATAGCCGCTGCGGAACGGAACTATGTCGAAGATTAACTCCTCGCTTCGGAAGTTATCCGGGGATCCGAACACCACTTCCAGTGTAACTGAGCCTGTACAATTGGCTTCTACACCTGGTATGACGCCTTTAAAGGTCGTCTTGGTAGGTTTAATCCTTGAGGGGTCTATGCCCATTTTGCGCACTGTATCCTGATAAAGCAGGTTCAGGCTGCTGCCGCCGTCCATCAGGACTCTGGTGAGGTGAAAGCCATCGACGATTGGGTCTAAAACCAATGCGGCAAATCCACCGTGGCGGATGCTGGTGGGGTGGTCCCTTCGGTCAAAAGTGATCGGGCAGGAGGACCATGGATTGAACTTCAGGGCAACTGGCTCCATCGCATATACATCCCTGAGTGCACGCTTCCGCTCCCTTTTGGGTATGTGTGTTGTGTATATCATGTTCACCGTCCGCACCTGTGGGGGGAAACCCTTCTATCCTCTATTGTTCGGCGGTCGGGTCTCTTCCTCGTCATCGCTATGCACCCCCTTGTCATTGTTTTCGGCGATTAATTTGCCCGCCTGCTTGAATACCTAACAGTCCCTGTTGGTGTGGTTGGCTGGTTTTTCGGGGGTGCCATGTATCTGGCACGAGCGGTCGAGTATTCGGTC
This sequence comes from Triticum aestivum, assembly GCF_018294505.1. Taxonomy (NCBI): domain Eukaryota; kingdom Viridiplantae; phylum Streptophyta; class Magnoliopsida; order Poales; family Poaceae; genus Triticum; species Triticum aestivum. The sequence continues at coordinate 141,839,481 of NC_057813.1, read as the reverse complement.
CAAATTGGACGGACCCGGAGTAGTTCTTTTGAATGGCTTTTTCCGCTGACCGGGTTTAGAGCCTCTGAATCTGGCATTGACTGCCGTATCCTCACTATTGTCGCCGTTAATGCGGCGTTTGTTTTTGTTATGATGCGACCTGCCATTACGGTCCTTGATATCCGGACTGCCAGAATTTTTGCTGAGGTTGTTGCTGCGTGCTAGCCAGCTGTCCTCACCCGCGCAGAAGCGGGTCATGAGTGATGTGAGGGCTGCCATGGATTTCGGCTTTTCCTGTCCCAGGTGCCGGGCTAGCCACTCGTCGCGGATGTTATGCTTGAAGGCCGCGAGGGCCTCCGCATCCGGACAGTCGACGATTTGGTTTTTCTTGGTTAAGAACCGTGTCCAGAATTGTCTGGCCGATTCGTCTGGCTGCTGAATTATGTGGCTTAGGTCATCAGCGTCTGGTGGTCGCACATACGTGCCTTGGAAGTTATGAAGGAATGCGGCTTCCAGGTCTTCCCAACTCCCAATTGACTCTGATGGCAAGCTGTTAAGCCAATGCCGGGCTGGTCCTTTAAGCTTGAGGGGGAGATATTTGATGGCGTGAAGATCGTCACCACGGGCCATGTGGATGTGAAGGAGATAGTCTTCGATCCAAACCGCGGGGTCTGTTATGCCATCGTAAGATTCAATATTCACGGGTTTAAACCCTTCGGGGATTTGATGATCCATTACTTCATCTGTGAAGCGTAGTGGGTGTGCGGCGCCTCTATACTGGGCGATATCACGACGGATCTCAAAAGAGCATTGTCTATTTTGTTCGGCCCGGCCGGACTTACTGTGTCCGGCGCGACGGTTGTCGTCACGTATCATGGGGCGCCCACGCGATCCATAGATCGATCTTGATTGTCTTGCCTTATCCTCCAATATACCTCGCAAGTCCGGAGCATTCCCCTGTGGCCTTGTGCTTTTCGAGCGATGCCTGGGTACAGTTCTAGTGAAGGGCCTAGAGGCCTCTCTGTCGTGACCTCGGGGTGGTCGGTCAGCCGTATTGTCTGCTGGTGATGCAGGTTCATACGCCTCCTCCTCTAATCGGGGGAGCAGCTTGCGTTTAGGGTAGCTTTTGGAGGGGCGTTCGAGCTCATGCTCTTCGGCCGCAAGGACTTCAGTAAATCTGTCGGCTAGCAGATCTTGATCAGCTCTAAGCTGTTGCTGCTTTTTCTTGAGGCTGTTTGCCGTGGCCATAAGCCTGCATTTAAAACGCTCTTGTTCGACGGGATCCTCAGGCACGACGAATTCGTCATCGTCGAGGCTTGCCTCGTCTCCGAAGGGAGGCATATAATCCTCTACCTCTTCTTCTGCCGCTCTCTCATGAGGGATGGCGTCTCCGTCCTCCTGCGCTGAATCTTGCTGGAGTGGGTTGTCTTCGACACTGTCCGATGTGTTATTATCTCCGGTGCCAGAATGTTCATTCTTGTTGTGGCGGGATTTAGAGCGGCGCCGCTGACGCCTGTGCTTGGGCTGTTTCTTGGAGGGGTCATCCTCCGCTGTTCCTTCGCCATTCCCATCCTTTGGGATATCCACCATGTATATGTCATATGATGAGGTGGCTTTCTAGTGCCCGGTAGGCGCTGGTTCTTGGTCGTCTCCGGCATCGTCGTCCATACCGTCGATGTCTTCGGAGTCGTAGTCTAGCATGTCGGTTAGATCGTCGACAGTGGCTACCAAGTGGGTGGTGGGTGGGCTTTGATTTTCTTCGTCGTCCGCATCCCAACCGTCCTGACCGCAGTCCAGCCAGGGCTCTCCTGATAGAGAGATACTTTAGCGAACTCAAGATGTCGCCGAAAGGTGAGTGTTGAAAGATGTCCGCAGTGGTGAACTCCATGATCGGCGCCCAATCGGATCCGATTGGAGCGGGCGCGGGAGGTTCGGAGTCCGGCAAGGAGTCCGGCAAGGAGTCCGGCACCTCGGAGTCACGAGCTTTGTGAGGGACAAGGTCAGTGTTCGGCTCTATCGCCGTAGAGGTTGCAGCCCTCGAGGCGGTGTCTAGCCATCCGTCCTCGATCTGCGTAGCCGACTCCGAATTGAAGATTGGAACAGGCTCGAGTGCGGCCTCCAGGGTACTGTCCGGCTGCAGAGCTAAATCATGCCCGTCGTGACAGTGCGGCGCGCTTGGCTGTGGCTCGAATCCATCGAAGATCAAGTCCCCGTGGATGTCAGCCGTGAAGTTCAAACTTCCAAATCTGACCTGACGGCCAGGGGCGTAGCTTTCGATCTGCTCCAGATGGCCAAGCAAATTGGCCCGCAGTGCAAAGCCGCCGAATACGAAGATTTGTCCGGGGAGGAAGGTCTCACCCTGGACTGCATCATTGATGATGATCGAAGAAGCCATCGAGCCTATCGGTGACGACATAGAGGAACTCTCAATGAAAGCACCAATGTCGGTGTCAAAACCGGCGGATCTCGGGTAGGGGGTCCCGAACTGTGGGTCTAGGTGGATGGTAACAGGAGACAAGGGACACGATGTTTTACCCAGGTTCGGGCCCTCTTGATGGAGGTAAAACCCTACGTCCTGCTTGATTAATATTGATGATGTGTGTTACAAGAGTAGATCTACCACGAGATCAAGGAGGCTAAACCCTAGAAGCTAGCCTATGGTATGATTGTTGTTTGTCCTATGGACTAAAGCCATCCGGTTTATATAGACACCGGAGAGGGCTAGGGTTACACAGAGTCGGTTACAATGGTAGGAGATCTACATATCCGTATTGCCAAGCTTGCCTTCCACGCCAAGGAAAGTCCCATCCGGACATGGGACAAAGTCTTCAATCTTGTATCTTCATAGTCTTGGAGTCCGGCCAATGATGATAGTTCAGCTATCCGAACACCCCCTAGTCCAGGACTCCCTCAACTGTCAAATGTCTTCTCTGCATCCTTGTCAGCAGAAGACACAGAGACAAACATCAAGTCCTTTTAAATGATTCATCTTTATTGTTGAAATCCGGAGAAGCCGGAACAACCATCCGACAAACTTGGCAGGCGTGGGAACATGGGACAACTCTAAGTATGTTGCATGCTTGCCACGTGTCCCACGGATGTGAACAGACAGGGGCACCTGCGTAATTGCGCTATGCCGCACACCTACTTATAAATACGTGTCCCATGCGGTCAAGAAAACCTTCTTCCACCTCTCCACCTCTTCAAAACCCTAGCGCCACCGCTAGCTCTCGATGACGCCAGCGACGAAGTGCTTAGCTGCCGCAACTTCTCCGACGCCGTCCTCACGCCGGCCGCGGGCATCGTCCTCTCCGCCGCCGCCGTAGGTGTCCTCCGTCGCCAAGTTAGGGCACGGTGGATTGAACTGCTCGGTCTCCTTTCATCCCATCTAGCAGTTCATTGTGTGGTAAATATAACTCTATTTTTACCATCTTTTTGATCCTCAATGATTCATCCAATTTACCAAAATTGGTTTCTGTCTATGCAAAGTTAGATCTATTCTGTCTGCATCTCATACTGCCTAGTATATTCACTTAAGCTTCATATCTAGTTAGATTCCTCACTTGTACTTATTCATGGATTCATACAAATCTGGAACCGACTCTCAACATATAAGTGAATGTCTTCGCAACATGAGGTCAATGTCTTCAAACTGATTTATCTTCAAAATCTTCTGAGAATGCATATGACCTCTTCCCCTTCCCTCGCATCTCTAATGCTGTCACAGGTACATGTCCGTGGGAGAATCCGTAGGTTCTCATAGTCTACATTCGTTTGCAGAATTCTTACAGCAACACATTGAATTCTGTAAGGAAGGGTGGCAGACAGCGTCGAGGGGGAACATCGAAGGATCTGCCTGATGATCTTGTAGAAATCTACAAAACATATCCTAAAGAGGATTATAATTAGCGCAAGACACGAATCCAATGGATTCGACGCTATTGGGCTGAACAATGGTTCAAGTACAAGTTCGTGACCCAGGAGTACGCTGAGAAGAATGCTATCAAGAGTCCTTGGGGTGATATTCTCTATCGAGGCCTTCTCCCCAAAAACAAAGCTGAAGCCATTGCACAAGAGTTTTATCCTTGTATGGTCCGTGGACCACAGCCTGAGAATGCCGATCCATCATCATTGCTCTGGTGTCGTGACGGTAATCTCTTCAAGCGCAACTTCCAGTATGCAAAGGCATCGGCAAAGGAGAACAAGAAGTCATGGGGATTAGACTTCAACCCTGGTCCCTCTGCTCCCCGTGAAGATGGCACACGTGAAGCAGAAGAAAATAGAATCAGCCCCTTTTCAAACCTTGATGGCCTCATCTCTTACATCTTGGTACAAGGTGCCAAAGTGGATCATTCTGATAATGATGCTGATTCTGATGAAGCCCCAGCTCCTCCTCCAAGCCCGCAGAAGCCAAAGAAAATTAAGGCTTCAACATCAGCTGCACCTCCAAAAGCTTCTCGTGTGAAGCCACTGGCCACTGCACCTCCTGAAGACAGTGTGCAGTCTGAAGATCTTTCACGCATCTCCAAGAAGACGGAGAAGAAAAAGAAAATCATCAAGAGTACTGATCAGACATTGACTCCTACTGCCATTCTGCGTGAAGAGCACATTGATCTGTCCAGCGATGACGATCTTGCAGATGATGCTCTTGAGCAACTGATCAAGAGCAAGGAAGAAGCAGAGATCTTCAATAATTTGCCACTCTTTGATGTGGCAGTCATCCATAACTTCATTGATGAATGGTTTGACACACCAAATCTCAGCTTTGATGATCTGCAACTTCCAATTGGCCTCAGCGTCGCCTTCAATGGCGCCATTGCTTCTGAGCTAGCTATTGCTCAGCGCATCGTCGAACTGAAGCACAAGATTGACTATGAAAAGGCTCAGTTCAAGAAGCATGTGGCCACGCTCAACGTGCAAGATGTCAAGAACTTCAAGATCATGCTGCACAAGCTCAAAGAAGCCTTTCACAAGAAGCGTGAAGAAGCTCGAGGCTCTCGTGAGCGCATGAAAAATCTGGCTGACAAGTGTGTGCTTGCCTACAATGAGGCTGAGAAGCGCAAGGCTCTTGGTCGTCCTGGCATCGACTCCAGGATGGCTGCAAAGAAGAAGAAGCTACCAACTGTCCAACCTGCACCTTCAAGGCAAGATGAACCTTGCATTGTCTTCCCAAGCAGCATGACTGGCTCGAAGCCAAAAGTCACGTCAACCGCTTCAGAACAGAAGAAGACGAGGGTTGCAGAGGCTGAAGCCAGGAAAAGGAAAACCTCTGAAGCCTCTTATGCTGCTCCCTCCAAGAAGAAGCGCAAGACCAAGAAAAATCGGGCTGCTCCCACAGAGCCCCTTATTGTTGAACCCATCTCAGTGGTTCGTCCTGCATCTGCAACCCAAGAACTATGAATGACTGTTCCTGAGCCTGCTTCCACAGAGGCTCCTGAAGCTGAAGAGATTCCAACAGTTGATCCCATCACTGCTGAAGACATTGGTCACCATAACAATGTTGAAGATGATGAAGTTCTTCCTCAAATTGAATACAATGTGGTATCATCGCCTATTCTTACGAACAACAAAATCATCAGCATTGGTCGTCCTCTAACGCCAATTACTCAGGATGCTTCATGGGCTGATCGCCCGCAACAACAAGACTCCCCCAGTACTCCCCAACAACAACAAGTCACACCATCCGTGCAAGTTGAAGAGGATGAGGACCTGCCTACTCCATCTCCCAAGGCGTCGCCTGTACTCCAAAGGCTTCACAAAGGACCAAGGCCTCAAGTCCCTCTTCCGAGCGTTCCAGAAGGAGAGGTGCACCATCAACCTGTTGCACGTCAAGTGTTTTCAGAAGCCACTCCTGCTGTAAATGTCTCCGTGTCTGAAGCACTAGCTGCTGAAGACAATCTGGCTGCATCAGCCAATGACGAACTTCAAGAAGAACGTGTCCCTACTCCCCCTATTCCTGAAGAAGTTGTTCATGAAGTGAACGTGTCTGTGCCTGACCCTCCAGCTCATCAAGTGGAGGTTGAAAACCTTGAGACTGCCACCACCAACACCAATGAAGCCAATGACATAGTCATGGCTGAAGCTAATGTGGAGCCTGTCCCAAGCACCATACCAGAAGTCAATGCTAAAAATGCTCCTGAAGCTTCTGTTGTGCAGCCCGAAGCCACTGCTCCTATTCTGCCACCAAGGCCCTATACAATTGAGCAAGCATACAACCATGGCGAGCTAATCACAGTAAGATGGCCCGTTCTGGTCCCTCCGCCTAATGTCTCTGGTCCTCAATTTGACTATCACATTTAGCATAGGCCTCAGGTCCAGAAGCCAAAGCCAAGACTGCGAAGGTTTCCAGGTACTACCACATCTGTCGGGTCCTTCAATGCAAATGGCTTCAAAAGCCACAACACATTCTTTGACAGCTCAAAGAACCCCTACACAAGGCCAAGAATATCATCAGATCGTTTCTGGAGTCCAAGAATATACCCTGAGCCTGCCAAGAAGCCTCTTAGTCTTCAAAATGCTGAATACCAAAGCTTCACTCAGCCTATTGAAGGAGTCCAAGCAGTAACTCGTGTCTATCCAATGGCTGGAAACACTCGTCTACCTCATCGTGCGCCAACTGAAGCTACTGAGAGCACAATTTCTCAAAGGCCTCGGAAGCGCTCTCAGGTCCTAAATGACCGAGAACTTCTTGTGGCCCTACATCAGAAACAAGATAAGCATCATTTTTGGCTCAAGCGTCAGATGCAAAGCCTCTTGGTGGATGTAAATCGCATTCGAAACCTTGCCACCAAGAATGCATTTGTCACTCACGAAACTTGTCAGCGATCATGGAAGAGTTTGACCCCGCTCAGTGCTGAAGCAGATCTTCAAGACGATGGCTTCACTGAAAGATTCAAGTTTGACTCCACTCCTCCACGGAATGTTGTCCTACGTAGAACTCCATCTCTTGAAGACTCTGACTATTCTTCCTCCGCGGCAACTGTAAATGCCAATGTGATCGATGATGAAGACGATGCAACTTCACCGCCCCCTACTTCTGCACGCATCGACACTGCACCAAGTTCGTCTGCACCGCCAAATAACAACGACAACCCTACTGCTTCACCTACTCCTCATGAGGACGAGTAGATGCTCTATGTCTTCAAACCTTTTTGGTCATTACTGACAAAAGGGGGAGAAGCATATGAGTTGATAGTCTTCAAGCGGGTTCAGAAGGGTGGTTGCTTTATATTTTTGCCTAAGTGCTTACAACTCTTGCGTTTTGATACACTTCGTTCTTTGAGTTGTAACACTTAAACTTGATGGTCGTCTGCTACTTATTTGTGTTTCCATGTGCGATGATAACTTCCGCACTTAGATCATTCTGCAGACGTCCATTTTTCATTATGCATGTCATTCTCTTAGTTATATCATTTTGTGCATGATGAATTATCTTCATAAGTTAAAGAGGATCTCCACAAGTACAACCTGCCATGTGCATTTGCATTCCAAAAGCAAATTATTTATATGCACATCTTCAGGGGGAGCCCTTGCCACTTATGAAGACAATACGCTATCCTTTACAATTTCACATACTTCTTTCCCGTTGAGAACTTCAACCAATTTGTCATCAATCACCAAAAAGGGGGAGATTGTAAGTGCATCTAGTGCCACCCCTAGTTGGTTTTGGAGTATTGACGACAAAGTTGGTTGAGGGACTAATGCCTTTGTGAGAATTGCAGGATAACGCAGGAAGTGTCCCTCATTGATTCGGTTTACCTACCGGAGATGACCCCTAAAAATGTATGAAGACATTGAAGACAATGGTGGTGTGTGAAGATATTCACACTGAAGACTATGACATGAGAAGACATTGAGTGAAGACTATGGAGCGCGAAGACTGAGTTGTTTCGTTGTTTCCTTTTCTTCTTTGTTGAGTCATAGGAACCACTGTACTATTAAGTGGGGTCCAAGTGAACAAAGTCAGAGTGACTGAAGTGATGCTCAACCCAAATCCTATGTCTTCGAGCGAAGACAATGAGAGCAAATCTTATCCAGAGCTGGATGAGTCAGCTTTGCTTGTAGCCCAAGTAAAGTTGCCATGTGTGTTTGAAATCTGACCGTTGGAACACGTGTCAGTTCCTTAGTGACCCAGGGTCATTTCGGACATATCAGGTCGGCTTGCCTTGTGGCTATAAATAGCCCACCCCCTACACCATAAATTGGTGGCTGCTCAGAGTTAAGTTTACGGCTTTTGTCGTTTTGAGAGCAACCCACCTCGAAGCCTTTGAGAGAGAAATCCTTGTGAGGACAAAGCCCAAACACCCAGAGCCAAAGAATGTTAGGCGTCACTGAAGTCTTTATGTCTGTGTGACTTGAAGACTTATTACACTTGAGGACTGTGTATCCTCCAGCCGGTTAGGCGTCGTGTTCTGAGCATCCAAGAGTCATTGTGGATTGCCGGTGAACGAAGTCTGTGAAGGTTCGGAAGTCTACCTTGAAGACTTACCAGAGTGATTGGGCGAGGACTATGTGTCCTTATCTCAAGGGGAATAAGGTGAAGACGCGGTCTTCTGAGTTGAATCTCAACCTGCCTAACCAGACGTACAGTTGTCACAGCAACTGGAACTGGTCCAACAAATCATGTGTCTTCAACAAGTGACTGGTTCTATCCCTTCCCTCCTTTACTTTGCGTTTGTCTTCGTGAAGTCATTGCTTATTTGTCTTATCTGTTTGACTTCATTGCTTGACTACTATCGTTGATTGGCTTCATACTATCTTCCATCCTGATCCTTACTACCTAGCTGCTATTAGTCTTTGTATGTTCACATTATTGCATACTTGACTATGGCTTGCTTGTTGTAGTTTATCTTCCGCTGCATATCAATTAGGTCATTTCTATTGTTTGTCTTCGAAACTTCCACGTTTTGAAGACTTTGATAAAAATCGCCTATTCACCCCCCCCCCCCCTCTAGTCGATAACTAGCACTTTCAGGAAGGCGCTACATTGATGAGTTGCTGACGGTTCTTTGGTCGATCAGAACGACACCAAATCTAGCCACCGGCCAGACGCCCTTTGCCCTGGAATACGGGGCAGAAGCAGTTCTCCCCACGGAAATCATATACGGGTCACCCCGAGTGCTCGCTTATGATGAGCTTGAGCAAGGGCAATTGCGGCAAGATGAGGCGACGCTCCTCGAGGAAGATCGTCTTCAGGTGGCTGTGAGAGCAGCACGCTACCAGCAAGCCTTGTGCCGCTACCATAGCCGCAAGGTTTGATACATCTCCAACGTATCTATAAATTTTGATTGTTCCATACTATTATATTACCTGTTTTGGATGTTTATGGGCTTTACTCTACACTTTTATATAATTTTTGGGGACTAACCTACTAACCGGAGGCCCAGTCCGAATTGCTGAATTTTTTCCTAGTTCGGTGTTTTGAAGGAAAGGAATATCAAATGGAGTCCAAACGGAATGAAACCTTATGGGGTGATTTTTTTGGAACAAACGCAATCCAGGAGACTTGGAGTGGACGTCAAGCAGCGAACGAGGCGGCCATGAGGGTGCCTAGCCCGCCCCCCACCCTCGTGGGCCCCTTGAGCATCAACCGACCTACTTATTCCTCCTATATATATCCACGTACCCCGAAAACATCCAGGAGCACCACGAAAAACTATTTCCACTGCTGCAACCTTCTGTATCCACTAGATCCATCTTGGAGCCTTCGTCGACGCTCCGCTGGAGGGGGAATCGACCATGGAGGGCCTCTACATCATCTCCAAGGCCTCTCCGATAAGTTGTGAGTAGTTTACCACAGACCTTTGGGTGCATAATTATTAGCTAGATGGCTTCTTCTCTCTCTTTGAATCTCAATACAACATTCTCCTCGATCTTCTTGGAGATCTATTCGATGTAACTCTTTTTACGATGTGTTTGTCCAGATCCGATGAACTGTGGGTTTATGATCAAGTTTATGTATGAGAAATATTTGAATCTCCTCTGAATTCTTTTATGTGTGATTAAGTTATCTTTCCAAGTCTCTTCGAATTATCAGTTTGGTTTGGCCTACTAGATTGATCTTTCTTGCCATGGGAGAAGTGCTTAGCTTTGGGTTCAATCTTGCGGTGTCCTTTCCCAGTGACAGCAGGGGCAGCAAGGCACGTATTGTATTGTTGCCATCGAGGATAAAAAGATGGGGTTTATATCATATTGCATGAGTTTATCCCTCTACATCATGTCATCTTTCTTAATGTGTTACTCTGTTCTTCATGAACTTAATACTCTAGATGCAGGCAGGAGTCGGTCGATGTGTGGAGTAATAGTAGTAGATGCAGAATCGTTTCGATCTACTTGTCACGGGCGTGATGCCTATATACATGATCATGCCTAGATAATCTCATAACTATGCACTTTTCTATCAATTGCTCGACAGTAATTTGTTCACCCACCATAATACTTATGCTATCTTGAGAGAAGCCACTAGTGAAACCTATGTCCCCCGGGTCTATCTTTTATCATATAAGTTTTTCATCAACTTTTATTTGCATCTTTTATTTTCCAATCTATATCATAAAAATACCAAAAATATTTATCTTATCTTATTATCTCTATCAGATCTCACTTTTGCAAGTTACCGTGAAGGGATTGACAACCCCTTTATTGCGTTGGTTGCGAGGTTCTTATTTCTTTGTGTAGGTGCGTGGGACTTTTGAGGAGCCTCCTACAGGATTGATACCTTGGTTCTCAAAAACTGAGGGAAATACTTACGCTACTTTGCTGCATCACCCTTTCCTCTTCAAGGAAAACCAACGCAGTGCTCAAGAGGTAGCAAGAAGGATTTCTGGCACCGTTGCCGGGGAGATCTTCGCTCAAGTCAAGAGATACCAAGTACCCATCACAAACTCATCTCCCTCGCATTACATTATTTGCCATTTGCCTCTCATTTTCCTCTCCCCCACTTCACCCTTGCCATTTTATTCGCCCTCTCTTTCCCAATCTCCTTCCTTTTTTGCTTGCCTTTTTGTGTGCTTGTGTGTTGAATTATTTGTCACGATGGCTCAAGATAATACCAAATTATGGACTTTTCCAATACCAATAATAATGATTTCCTTAGCACTCCGTGTTCTCCTCTTAATGATGTTGAATCTTGTGAAATCAATGTTGCTTTGTTGAATCTTGTTATGAAAGATCAATTCTCTGGCCTTCCTAGTGAAGATGCCGCTACTCATCTAAACAACTTTGTTGATTTGTGTGATATGCAAAAGAAGAAAGATACGGATAATGATATTGTTAAATTGAAGTTATTTCCGTTTTCACTTAGATATCATGCTAAAACTTGGTTTTCGTATTTGCCTAAGAATAGTATTAATTAATGAAATAAGTGCAAAGATGCTTTTATCTCTAAGTATTTTCCTCCCGCTAAGATCATCTCTCTTAGAAACAATATTATGAATTTTAAACAACTTGATCATGAGCATGTTTCCCAATCTTGGGAAAGAATGAAATTAATGATTCGCAATTGCCCTACTCATGGTTTGAACTTATGGATGATCATACAAAAAATTTATGTCGGATTGAATTTTGCTTCTAGAAATCTTTTAGATTCGGTCACGAAAGGCACTTTTATGGAAATCACCTTAGGAGAAGCTACTAAACTCCTTGATAACATTATGGCTAATTATTCTCAATGGCACACCGAAAGATCTACTAGTAAAAAAGTGCATGCTATAGAAGAAATTAATGTTTTGAGTGGAAAGATGGATGAACTTATGAAATTGCTTGCTACTAAGAGTGCTCCTATTGATCCTAATGATATGCCTTTGTCTACTTTGATTGAGAATAATAATGAATCTATGGATGTGAATTTTGTTGGTAGGAATAATTTTGGTAACAATGCTTATAGAGGAAACTTTAATCCTAGACCGTTCCCTAGTAATTCCTCTAACAATTATGGTAATTCCTACAACAACTCTTATGGAGATTTTAATAAAATGCCCTCTGATTTTGAGAATAGCGTTAAAGAATTTGTGATCTCTCAAAAGAATTTTAATACTTTGCTTGAAGAAAAATTGCTTAAAGTTGATGATTTGGCTAGGAACATTGATAGGCTTTCGCTTGATGTTGATTATTTGAAACTTAGATCTATTCCAACTAAGCATGATATCAATGAGTCTCTCAAAGCCATGAGAATTTCCATTGGTGAGTGCAAAGAAAGAACCGCTAGGTTACGTGCTAAGAAAGATTGCTTTGTAAAAGCGTGTTCTTCTAGTTTCCATGAAAATAATGATGAAGATCTAAAAGTTATTGATGTATCCCCTATTAAATCCTTGTTTTGCAATATGAATCTTAATAATTATGGGACTGGAGATGAGTCAACTTTAGTTAAAAGGCGTCCCAATAATTCGGAGTTTTTAGATCTTGATGCTAAATTTGGTAAAAGTGGGATTGGAGAGGTCAAGACTTTAAATAGCATTGAACCCACTATTATGGATTTCAAGGAATTTAATTATTATAATTGTTCTTTAATAGATTGTATTTCCTTGTTGCAATCCATGTTGAATTCTCCTCATGCTTATAGTCAAAATAAAGCTTTTACCAAACATATTGTTGATGCCTTGATGCAATCGTATGAAGAAAAACTTAATTTGGAAATTTCTATACCTAGAAAACTTTATGATGAGTGGGAACCTACTATAAATATTAAAATTAAAGATCATGAGTGCTATGCTCTATGTGATTTGGGTGCTAGTGTTTCCACGATTCCGAAAACTTTATGTGATGTGCTAGGTTTCCAGGATTTTGATGACTACTCTTTAAACTTGCACCTTGCGGATTAGACCATTAAGAAACCTATGGGAAGGATCAATGATGTTCTTATTATTGCAAATAGGAATTATGTACCCGTAGATTTTATCGTTCTTGATATAGATTGCAATCTTTCATGTCCTATTATTCTTGGTAGACCTTTCCTTAGAACGATTGGTGCAATTATTGATATAAAGGAAGGGAATATTAGATTCCAATTCCCATTAAGGAAAGGCATGGAACACTTTCCAAGAAATAAAGTTAAATTACCTTATGAATCTATCATGTGAGCTACTTATGAATTGAATGCCAAAGATGGCAATACTTAGATCTATTCTCGCTTTTATGCCTAGCTAGGGGCGTTAAACAATAGCGCTAGTTGGGAGGCAACCCAATTTTATTTTTGTTTATTACTTTTTGCTTATGTTTAGTAATAAATTTTTCATCTAGCTTCTGTTTAGATGTGTTTTCATGTTTTAATTAGTGTTTCTGCCAAGTAGAACCTATAGGATAACCTATGGTGATAGTTAATCTGATTCTGCTGAAAAACAGAAACTTTTGCGCGCACTAAAATAATTTTAGTAATTCACAGAAACGTTGTTTTGCGTTGATTCTTTTTTCTGTAGATCAATAGACAAATTTCCCAGGACTTCCTAGTTTTGTAGGATTTTTAGCGTTCCAGAAGTATTCGAAAGTTACAGATTGCTACAGACTGTTCTGTTTTTGACAGATTCTGTTTTTCGTGTGTTGTTTGCTTATTTTGATGCATCTATGGCTAGTATCGGGGGGTATGAGCCATAGAGAAGTTGGAATACAGTAGGTTTAACACCAATATAAATAAATAATGAGTTCATTACAGTACCTTATGTGGTGGTTTTTCTTTCTTGCACTAACGGAGCTTATGAGATTTCCTGTTGAGTTTTGTGTTGTGAAGTTTTGAAGTTTTGGGTAAAGATTTGATGGACTATGGAATAAGGTGTGGCAAGAGCATAAGCTTGGGATGCCCATGTAACCCCAAGATATTCAAGGATAACCAAAAGCCTAAGCTTGGGGATGCCCCGGAAGGCATCCCCTCTTTCGTCTTCGTCTATCGATAACTTTACTTGGAGCTATATTTTTATTCGCCACATGATATGTGTTTTGCTTAGAGCATCTTGTATGATATGAGTGCTTTCTAGTTTGCCACAATCATCCTTGCTGTACACACCTTTTGGTAGAAACCCACATGATTTAAAATTTATCAGAATACTCTATGTTCTTCACTTATATCTTTTGAGCTAGATAGTTTTGCTCTATGTGCTTCACTCATACTTTCTAGAGCACGACGGTGGCTTTATTTTGAAGAAATTGTTGATCTCTCATGATTCACTTATATTATTTTGAGGGTCTTTTAGAACATCATGGTATTTTCTATGGTTATAAATTTGGTCCTAGAATGATGAGCATCCAAGTTGGGTATAATAAAAACTATCATAGAAAGTGCATTAAACACTATGATCAATTTGATGCTTGATAATTGTTTTGAGATATAAAGGTGGTAATGTTAGAGTCATGCTAGTTGGGTAATTATGAAATTTAGAAATACTTGTGTTGAAGTTGGCAAGTCCCATAGCATGCACGTATGGTAAAAGTTGTGTGACAAATTGTTTGCATGGGGTGCTCTTTTAATTATCTTCCTTATGAGTGGAGGTCGGGATCGCGCGATGGTTAACTCCTACCAACCCTTCCCCTAGGAGCATGCATAGTAGTACTTTGCTTCGAGGGCAAGTAGACTTTTGCAATAAGTATATGAGTTCTTTATGACTAATGTGAGTCCATGGATATACGCACACTCACGCTTCCACTTTGCTAGCCTTTATTATGCCGCGCAACCTTCGCCGGTATCATGCACCCATTATTTACCTTCCTCAAAACAGCCACCATACCTACCTATTATGGCATTTCCATAGCCATTCCGAGATATATTGCCATGCAACTCTCCATCGTTCCATTTATTATAACACGCTCCAGCATTGTCATATTGCTCTTTGCATGATCATGTAGTTGACATCGTATTTCTGGCAAGGCCACCTTCATAATTTTTCATACATGTCACTCTTGATTCATTGCATATCCCGGTACACCGCCGAAGGCATTCACATAGAGTCATATTTTGTTCTAAGTGTTGAATTGTAATTTTTGAGTTGTAAATCAATAAAAGTGTGATGATATTCATTATTAGAGCATTGTCCCAAGTGAGGAAAGGATGATGAAGACTATGATTCCCCCACAAGGCCGGATGAGACTTCGAACTTTATAAAAAAGGCCAAATAAGCCCATATAAAAAAGAGAGGCCAAAGAATCCCACCAAATAAAAATATGAGAGAAAAGAGAGAAGGGACAATGCTACTATCTCTTTCCACACTTGTGCTTCAAAATAGCACCATGATCTTCATGATAGAGAGTCTCCTATGTCATCACTTTCATATACTAGTGGGAATTTTTCATTATAGAACTTGGCTTGTATATTCCAATGATGGGCTTCCTCAAAATGCCCTAGGTCTTCGTGAGCAAGCAAGTTGGATGCACACCCACTTAGTTTCTTTTGTTGAGCTTTCATACATTCATAGCTCTAGTGCATCCGTTGCATGGCAATCCCTACTCACTCACATTGATATCTATTAATGGGCATCTCCATAGCCCATTGATACGCCTAGTTGATGTGAGACTATCTTCTCCCTTTTGTCCTCACAACCACCACCATATACCACATATAGTGCTATGTCCATGGCATGCGCTCATGTATTGCGTAAGAGTTGAAAAAGCTGAAGCGCGTTAAAAAGTATGAACCAATTGCTTGGCTGAAACCGGGGTTGTGCATGATGGGAGTATTTTGTGTAATGAAAATGAAGCATGGCCTAACTATATGATTTTGTAGGGATGAGCTTTCTTTGGCTATGCTATTTTGATAGGACATGATTACTTGTTAGTACGCTTCAAGTATTACTATTTTTATGTTTTATAAGCTTTTATCTTGAATCATTTGGATCTGAACAATCATGCCACAATAAAGAAAATTACATTGAGAATTATGCTAGGTAGCATTCCACATCAAAAATTCTGTTTTTATCATTTACCTACTCGAGAACGAGCAGGAATTAAGCTTGGGGATGCTTGATACGTCTCCAACGTATCTATAATTTTTGATTGTTCCATGCTATTATATTACCCATTTTGGATGTTTATGGGCTTTACTCTACACTTTTATATCATTTTTGGGACTAACCTACTAACCGGAGGCCCAGCCCGAATTGCTGTTTTTTTGCCTATTTCAGTGTTTCGAAGTAAAGGAATATCAAACGGAGTCCAAACGGAATGAAACCTTTGGGAGCGATTTGTTTGGAACAAATGCAATCCAGGAGACTTGGAGTGGACGTCAAGCAGTGAACGAGGCAGCCACGAGGGTGCCCGGCGCGCCCAAAGGGGGTGGGCGCGCCCCCACCCTCGTGGGCCCCTCGAGCGTCAACCGACCTACTTCTTCCTACTATATATATCCACGTACCCCAAAAACATCCACGAGCACCACAAAAAACTATTTCCACCGCCGCAACCTTCTGTATCCGCGAGATCCCATCTTGGAGCCTTCGCCGGCGCTCCGTCGGAGGGGGAAACGACCATGGAGGGCCTCTACATCATCTCCAAGGCCTCTTCGATGAGTTGTGAGTAGTTTACCACAGACCTTCGGGTCCATAGTTATTAGTTAGATGGCTTCTTCTCTCTCTTTGAATCTCAATACAATGTTCTCCTCGATCTTCTTGGAGATCTATTCGATGTAACTCCTTTTGCGGTGTGTTTGTCGAGATCCAATGAATTGTGGGTTTATGATCAAGTTTATCTATGAGAAATATTTGAATCTCCTCTGAATTCTTTTATGTGTGAATAAGTTATCTTTGCAAGTCTCTTCGAATTATTAGTTTGGTTTGGCCTACTAGATTGATCTTTCTTGCAATGGGAGAAGTGCTTAGCTTTGGGTTCAATCTTGCGGTGTCCTTTCCCAGTGACAGTAGGGGCAGCAAGGCACATATTGTATTGTGGCCATCGAGGATAAAAAGATGGGGTTTATATCATATTGCATGAGTTTATCCCTCTACATCATGTCATCTTTCTTAATGCGTTACTCTGTTCTTCATGAACTTAATACTCTAGATGTAGGCAGGAGTCGGTCGATGTGTGAAGTAATAGTAGTAGATGCAGAATCATTTCGATCTACTTGTCACGGACGTGATGCCTATATACATGATCATGCCTAGATAATCTCATAACTATGCACTTTTCTATCAATTGCTCGACAGTAATTTGTTCACCCACCGTAATACTTATGCTATCTTGAGAGAAGCCACTAGTGAAACCTATGGCCCTCGGGTCTATCTTTTATCATATAAGTTTTCCATCTACTTTTATTTGCATCTTTTATTTTCCAATCTATATCATAAAAATACCAAAAATATTTATCTTATCTTATTATCTCTATCAGATCTCACTTTTGCAAGTTATCGTAAGGGATTGACAACCCCTTTATTGCGTTGGTTGCGAGGTTCTTGTTTGTTTGTGTAGGTGCGTGGGACTTTTGAGGAGCCTCCTACTGGATTGATACCTTGGTTCTCAAAAACTGAGGGAAATACTTACGCTACTTTGCTGCATCACCCTTTCCTCTTCAAGGAAAACCAACGCAGTGCTCAAGAGGTAGCAAAGTTCATGCTCGAGGCTTTGAGGAAGGCGACCTTGTTCTTCGGCGTGTTCTGTCGGCCAAGAATTCCAACAAGTTAACGCCGAAGTGGGAAGGCCCTTATCGGGTAATACGAGTCACCAGGCCCGACGCAGAATGCCTGGAGACTGAAGATGCCATTCCAGTGAGCAACTCCTGGAACATCGAGCATCTTCGCTAGTTTTACCCATAAGGCGCGGTTGTCGGGCCCCCCGGCAAGCCACCTTTTGTACAAGCCTTGCCGGCAAGGCATATAACCCTCTGTACAAAGCCAGGCGCAGACCCTGAGCATAAATAAATGAAGCGCTGGCGCCCTAAGTCATAGCATGCATGCTAGGTTGAGTCTCTCCCTCGGTTAGGGTTGATAGTGCTTAGCGGCAACTAACCCCTAGCATAGAGGTCAAGTTTTCGTCTCTCTGTTCCTTTCTGTCCTCTTTGGTCCGCAGGGTACATGAATGTTTCTTCTGAGCTATATGGAAGAAAGAGAACGAGCCGGCACTCCGGCCCTGGCAAGCCAAGGTTGCCAGGGGCTGCAGATTCAGATAAGTCTCTTATCCTCTGTTATGCATTTCCGTATAGAATTGGGGCGTATGAAACCTCATTTTATTCCAAGGATGTCGTGCTCCCTTTTTCCTGCTTCCCGAGAGCTATTTCTTGGTTCGGAATTTGGTTGTAGCCACGGTGGCAAGGAAGCAAGCATAGGGCCTAACCCTACTTCGCCCCTGCCTCCGCTGAGAGCGTGAGTGTGGTCGAATGAAGTAAGGGAGCGGCAAGGCCTGTTGTCGGGCGACGATGTTTATGTTAAAAATAACAATGTTTCGTTCCTTGGTATGGGCTTCGCTCACACAAAAAGGACCCGGCAAGCACCCTTTTTCATTAATACGCCCCATACATGTACAGTTCGTACGGAATGTAAACATGATCAAGGGGATTACAAGTTTTAAATTTAACCAAGGCCCGTAGGCTTACAAACTAAAAAGAGATAAGGTACCCATAATCCCTTTCTTGTCCCTCTCCTCAGGAAACGGAACAAGAAGGCAAGAGGGCGGAAGGAGCGCCTAGGCGAGGTACGAGCAGCAAAAGGCGCCAAGAGAACATGTCGGCGGCCGCCTAGGGGAGGGCTAGAGATGATGGTGCCGGGAGAAGAGCTGGAAGATGAGGCAGCGGTCCGTCAATACGCTAGGAAGGAGTCAGTGCCATCGTACTCCGACTTGACAGCCCGCCGCCCGCCTTCTTCGCCTTCTCCGGCCTTCCCACGCCAGCCGCCCAAGGAGGCGACCCCGAGAAGTTCAAGGAGCTGGCCCCACCGGGAGAAGGGGCCCGGTGCAGATGCTGCTGCTGTCGGCACCGCCCAAGGACGGAGGGTCCGACGCCTAGTCGGACCCGTCATCCTCCCGCCTGCTACCCTTGTCGTCGATGCCGCTGTCCTCCTCATCACTCTCGCTCGAGGAAGAGTCTTTGTCATCAGAGGATCTCTCCACGCAGCACTTTAGGCGAGTCCCGAAGTCTCCAAAGACCTTGACGGAGAGCAGGCCGTTCTCCATCAGTTTTAAATAGAGAACGAGCCCCGCCATCAGGATGTGGATGCGAGCGAACGTCTTCCATTTGCGACGGATATACATGACATGAGGGGCTGGGAAATCAACGTCAGCCCATGTGACGCTATTCCCACAGCCCCTCATGTGCAGTCTCAGAGCCTGTGGTAGATCGAGCTCCATCTCCTGAGCAAATGGAGTGGGGAGACGAAGACGACAACGCGCCAGCTGGCGCAGCCTGATGAAGAATTCGTGGGGCTGGTCCCCAACGTGGCCCTCCATTGGGGGAGGGGCCGCCGGCGGAGGCGAGGCCGATGTGTCGCCCCGTCCTCCTCTACCCCGAGCGCCACGGCGACCTCGGCCTCGCCCCCTCCCCCTTCCCCTCGTGGCTGGCTCCGCCGCCACGGACTCTTGAGGAGGGGGCACGCGTTATCGAGCGGAGACCCTCGCCGCCACCGTCGAATTATCAGCACGCCCTCTCGCCATAGCAGAAGGAAGGAAGAAACCAAGATGGGAGGAAGAAAATGGTGAAGGATTGAGGAGTGTCGTCCCTCCACCTCCCCTCCTTATAAAGGGACGGTATCGGGGCCCGGCCGCCTCTCTCAACCAATCCAGCTCATTAAGATGGCAGCAGGCGAGGCCGTCGACCGCCCTCCTCGCCCAATCGAAGGTGCATGGGTATCGACCCGCGTGTGTCTTCCCATATTCCACACACCTGTCACCCGCCCCGCGCCGTGCATGCGGCGTACGTGGCGCAAGGGGTAGGTGTAGTGGGAAACATGGACGGCGGTTCTGAGGCGAAGAAAGTAAATGAGCAGCGGCCCTGTGGTCTTAAAGGGACACGCAAGCTGCCTCCTTACTATTCACCACAGGATGATGCAAGCATGCTTCGGTCATCCTGCGCATGATCCCCACGTCACGCATTCAACACAAATCATGGGGAAGTGCAGCGGACGAAGGAGTTACTGCGATAAAAGTCGGCCCCGCCTGCCCGTGCACAATTCTGGGCCTAGCCCAACAACGCATCACGCTCGTGTGTGGCCCAGGCCTGGGGGCTCCTGTCAGTGTACTGAAGTAGGGGCTCTACTTTGCACCCCTTTACCTGTGCACGGGCAGCCAGAGTCGTGCCTGCGGCCACACTTAGCAGGGCGAACGAGGGAAGTGAAGCCACGAGGCGATTAAGCAACGCCAAGACAAAAACACGGAGAGCAAGAGGGCGAGGTGGACTCCCTCTTGCCGGGGCGGCCTCCACGGCTCCGGCAAGGGCCTTGCCGGGGCGACTTGCCCAGCACCAGCGAAGCGCGCTACCCTTGAGCCCGAGGTTTCCAACACAACAACATTGGAACCAAGGCTCGGGAGGCACCTCCCCATGGTGGCATGCATATCTTTGTGAAGATCATTAACACACAAGACCAGATGAGGACCAGAGGACGAGACCTCCGGCAACATCCTTGCCGGGGACGACTGTGGTGCCACGGCAAGACCCTTGTTGGGGCCCCCGGCAAGACCCTTGCCGAGGACATCAGTGGGGCTGCGGCCAGGCCCACGCGCACCAAGACCCCACCGCTGTTCCCATGCAGCTGCCAGCCCAGCCAGCTGGGCGAGCACCTGCATGGTGGCATGCAGATCTTCGTGAAGACGCAGCCACCACGCCACCTCAGCAGCCTGTCAGCCTACATGGCACCGCCCGCCTCACTGGCCTGGACGCGTGTCGAAGCAAGGCGAAGCGGCAGTAAAGCGAGGGGACACCTCAGGGGCACAGTTAATGCGCCTTGTCCCGTAATAACAAGCGATAAGCTTGTACACTGTACCCTTTCCACCTCCTGTGTGCCACTATAGCGCCTCCTTCGACTATAAAAGGAGGCCCGAGGCATACTGGAGAGGGATACGGCTCTTTGAACAAGTCACGCTCGATAGCTAGCTCAAGAACACTGATATATACACCAAAGCAGGACTAGGGTATTACGCGATCTCCACGGCCCGAACCTGGGTAAACGACCTTTGTGCTGGCTCTTACACATGCTCTTCTCACAACCCCACACCTCCAACCACAGTAGGGATCCCGTTGATCCCATAGGTATCGTTCTCATCGACAGAACCAACGCATAGCCTTCAAGCATGTTGGATACTCCGACAGGTGGCAAGAGCGGCAAGGTTCTCCTCACTAACAACACTCCAGAGAACTATTCTTCAAAGTACAATGATCCTGAAGTGTTCACGGTCTTCGAGACCTTTTCTTCGAATAATCGGCGCAAGAGAGTGCTTCGTGACCTTGCCAAAGTCTGCCACGTGGCAACAGTAAATCCTTGGAACGACACGGCGATCACTTTCAACGCTGATGACGAACCAAGAGCATGCTCAGTCTGGGTACCAGCCGCACTGGTCCTAAACCCAATCGTAGACGGCTTTCGGCTCACTAAAGTGCTCATGGACGGAGGTAGTGGACTGAACCTCATTTATAAGGACACGCTCAACAAAACGCAAATGGACAGGAGTCGCATTGAGAAAAGTAACACAACCTTTCGTAGTATTATCCCCAGTCAAGAAGCCAGACGCTCGGGAAAAATCAAACTCAATGTGGTATTCGGCACGCCGGAGAACTATAGGTTCGAAGAGTTACTCTTCCATGTGGCACAATTCAATAGTGGGTATCATGCTTTGCTAGGGCGAGATGCATTCACGCGCTTCCAAGCCGTACCCCATTATGGGTATATGAAGCTCAAAATGCCTGGGCCCAATGGAATTATCACTATCGCCAGTGATCCAGACATAGCACTCCGCGCCAAAAACAAAACCGCCTCTCTGGCCCTTGAGGCATTATCCGAGGCCCTCGCGGCCGAGGAATTAACCACTCTATGTTCCACAGTAGATAGGGACGATGTAATCCTCGATAAGAGATCCAAATCTACTTCTTTCAAGACGGCAGATGAAATAGTCAAATTTCAGGTCCACCCGACGGATCCCAATAAAACAACTTCCATTGGGGCACAGCTAGATCCGACGGTGGACGCTGCATTACGCGCATTCCTGCGTGAGAATTGGGACATTTTTGCCTGTCACCCTTCGGATATGCCAGGTATCGCACGAAAACTGGACGAGCATAGTCTCAACATACTGAAAGGATACAAACCAGTCAAACAAACTCTGCGCCGATTCTCCAAACCCAAACGACAGGCTATGGGGGAGGAGCTAGCCAAGCTACTCGAAGCCGGGTTTATCAGAGAAATCAAACATCCGGACTGGCTAGCAAACCTGGTCATGGTACCTAAGAAGGATAAATCCTGACGCATGTGTGTCGACTTCAAAGACCTTAATAAAGCTTGCCCTAAGGACCCCTTCCCACTACCTAGAATCGACCAGATTATTAACGCAACCGCAGGGCACGATTCCTTGTGCTTCCTCGACGCATACTTCATATATCATCAAATTAAGATGAAAGAATCCGACCAAGCCGCAACAGCATGCATCACTCTGTATGGGCCCTTCTGCTTCAACACTATGCCTTTCGGGCTCAAGAACACCGGCGCAACCTACCAACGTATGATTCAAACATGCCTGGAAAAACAGATCGGCAAAACTGTGGAGGCATACGTAGATGACGTATTCATCAAAACCAAATGTGTCGATTCATTGGTGGATGACTTATGCCTTACATTCGACAACCTCCGAGCATATGACACATGGCTCAATCCGGAAAAATGCATTTTTAGCATTCTAGCCGGAAAGCTGCTGGGGTTCATTGTCTCCAATAGAGGAATCGAGGCAAATCCCGCTAAAATCCAAGCCCTGTCATAGTTGGCAACACCAGCAGACCTCAAGCAGGTCCAAAAATTAGCTAGGTGTGTGGCAGCTTTAAGCCGTTTTATCTCCAGACTAGGGGAAAAGGCGCTGCCATTATATCGCTTGCTACGCCACACTGACCACTTCGTGTGGACGGACACTGCCACATCAGTATTGGAAGAAATAAAGGCTCTATTAGCGAGTAACCTAATCCTGGCCACACCAAACATCAGTGAACCGATGCTTCTCTACATATCTGCAACTCACTAGGTGGTGAGTGCGGTGCTCGTCGTCGAACAAGACAAGGAGGGACATAAATTCTCGCTTCAAAAACCAGTATATTATGTATCAACGGTCCTTACACCATGCAAATCCCGATACATGCATTATCAAACGATAGCATATGCGATCTTTATGGCATCCACAAAGCTGCGGCACTACTTTCAAGAGTGCTCCATCACGGTGGCTTCCGAAGTACCACTTAACGATATTATAAACAATCGGGACGCCACCGACTGGATTGCCAAATGGGCCATTGAGGTCTTACCATTTGAAATAATTTACAAGCCACGCTGAGCCATTAAATCTCAGGTGTTCGCTGACTTCGTCGCCGAATGGACGGAGGCCAAAATCCCTAAAGAATATGGCACATATTCCAACTAGGTGATGCACTTCGACGGCTCTAAGATGTTAGCCGGATTAGGGGCTGGTGTCGTCTTGACATCCCCCACAGGAGACACAATCCGTTATGTGCTCCAAATACTGTATACAGATTCTAACAATGCAACCGGATATGAGGCCCTACTGCATGGTCTCCAGATGGCCATCTCCATGGGCATACAACACCTCGAAGTGCGTGGGGATTCAGATCTCGCAATATCCCGGATAAATGGAGACTTTGGCGCAAAAGATTCGAAGATGGCGGCTTATCGTAATGTCGTACTCAAAATTTCAGCTCGGTTTGAAGGGCTCGAGTTTCATCATGTGGCTCGAGAGAGTAATCAAGCTGTAGACATACTTGCCCGCATGGGTGCCAAACGCGACCCCGTCCCACCTAACACCTTCGTGGAGAGGCTCTTCAAGCCATCCGTAGTGTGGTAGGACGATAGCGGCAACATAGTTCCAGAGCCAATCATACCCCCAGATTCCGAACACATCTCCGATATCATCGGAGGTTCGGGCACCGAGATAACACCATCGGCCCATGAAATCATGGTTGTAATCGCCCCATGGACCAAACCCTTCCTCGCCTACCTTACTAGGAACGAGCTCCTTGATGACCAGACGGAGGCCCGTCGCATTGTTCGACACTCGAAGGCTTACAAAGTCCATGAGGGGGAACTATACAAGAAAAGTACCACTGGAGTACTACAAAGGTGTATCTCCGAAGAACAAGGACGGCAGCTCTTGGCAGAAATACACGCCGGTCTTGGTGGCCATCATGCCACAGCTCGGGCCCTCGTAAGTAAGGCCTTCCGTACGAGTTTCTTTTGGCCCACGGCCCAAGCAGACGCACAAGACCTCGTACAGCGATGTGTTGGGTGCCAGCTTTTGCAAATCAAAGCCATATGCCGCCCATTGCCTTACGAACAATCCCCATTACGTGGCCTTTTGCGGTCTGGGGGCTTGACATGGTTGGACCCCTTAAAGGGTGAAGCCATAAGAAGAAATATTTACTGGTTATGGTCGACAAGTTCACCAAGTGGATAGAAGCCAAACCAGTGAAAATGGCCGAAGCCAGACCGATTATAGACTTCATATCTGGTGTTGTACACCGTTATGGTGTCCCACATAGTATCATTACTAACAACGGTTCTAACTTTATGGTCGATGAGGTAAAAACCTGGTGCGCTAATTTGGGCATCAAGCTCGATTACGCCTCCGTATATCACCCTCAGACAAACGGTCAGCTCGAACAGGCTAATGGCTTGATATTGAGCGGCATTAAACCCAGACTAGTGCAATCCTTGCGTGAATCAGACAAGCACTGGGTTGAAGAACTCGATTATGTACTCTGGGGGCTGCGTACCACGCCCAACCGTATGACCGGATACGCACCTTTTTTCACGGTGTACGGCGCCGAGGCAGTATTGCCCTGTGACATTATTCATGACTCACCTCGAGTGCGCATGTATGAAGAGAGAGAGGCCGAGCTCGACCGGCAGGACAATCTGGACGGCTTGGAAGAGGAGTGTGATGTAGTGAAGGCCCATTCCGCATTTAACCAACAGCAAGCTCGGCGATATCAAAGCATGGAAGTACGGGCAAAGACTTATAATGTCGGTGAACTCGTCCTGCGCCACCGAAGAGGAAAAAGGACAAGCTCAAGCCCAACTGGGAGGGTCCCTTCATCATAGATGAAGTTCTCACTGGAGGAGCCTATCGCCTTCGCAACGCTTCAAATAATCGTTTGGAACCAAACCCATGGAATGTCGCTCGGCTCCTGAGATTCTATGCCTAAGTCCACACTTATAACTTTTTTTCGTCTTTTCTTCTCTCCCTCTTACCCTTTTTTTCTCTTTCTCATTTTTTGTAGGACTTCTACCAATGTTCGGATAAAACACACACTCAAGGGATATACATCATTAAATGTACATACCCCATGATACCTGGGGGCTTCTTTTCACAAAAGCTTATTATGATTATTATTTTGGAGTGTCAAGCTCACCGTATATATGTGTTACTCATATATGTCTTGTCTTCGCCATTATATGCACCTTTATGACTTAAGTTTTTGCCAAGCTGGGTTGCCTGGCTCCTGTGCTTATGCCCTACATTCCCGCTTGTTTGCTAGGGCATAAAGGGAGCACCTCTGTGATTGTTACAGCCGGGTTATCCGGACGTGTACCCCAGACGGGTGAAGCCGAAAGCTAGCGTTCTTAAGGGAATAATCGGTCGGTGGACAAGAGACAAATTGCCCTTGTTGCAATATATGCCCCCAAATCATAATATGTATTATGATTTCTCACATCACAGCTTATGCATGCGCAAAAATGCATGCTGGCCCAGGACAAGGAACCCTTGACGGAACTATTCTCTTTGGAAGATGTTTCTTATGATCAAATGTAATATAACATAACTCCCCGAATACAACTTGTTTGTTTAAGAAACTATGACCAGACTGCCTAGTTTCCGAACATGCCTTGGTGTTCAGCAATGGTATAAATATCCGGAAACACTCCAAACCTCGGGTTCTGGAGGTCAAAGCGGAAAGTCTGCCATGACAACTGTTTTACAATTCGGCTGGAGATTTTTTGATAAGGTACACTACTACTTGGACTCAAAAACTTCGTCTTCCTCTAGACCCTCTAGTAGGTTGTCTAGTTTATAATCCTGTTGAGAAAACTTAGTGGCTATTTTCACTTGGTCGTACACTAAGCTAACAGGAATTTCTTGCCCATCTGGTCCCCGAGGCCCGACCCGGGCCATAAGATTCGGATCAAGCTTGGTATATCGTGTTTTCACCATGGCCCAGGCTTCTCGGGCGCCTTCCCGGCATGCTGATATCTTCCATAGCTCCAAACAGCAACGAGCTCCCTTGAATAAATTCGCAAGCTCATCCATACTTCCTAGAGAGGGATCGGAAGGCCATAAAGCCTTAGCCATGTTCCTCAGTGCTTTCCGAGCTTGCTCGTGCACTTTGGACAGCTCTTGTAGCAGGTCGCCTTGGAATCCAGACACTTCTCCTTCGGGACATCCGGTTAGCACACCTACAGAAGCAAACTTGTCAAAATTTCAAACAGGAGACCTTGTGGCAGATAAGTTAAGGAGCATACTGAATATGCCGCCTTTCAAAGCATCCGATAATTGGGCTCTTAAATCCTTTATTTCTTCGGCTTGCTTGATATTTGCATCATGTAGTTTGTTCTTCTCATTAATGGTATGCGTCCGTACACATTGACCAGCGGCTTCTTGCCCTTCGGCATGTTGTTTATCCGCTTGAGCAGCCCTTAGCCTCTCCTCCAGTTGATTTGTCGATCCTACCAACGAGACAAAAGCATAATGAAGCAACCTCGTTATGGGCACAGAGCCTTATTTCCAAGCTGCTGTCGTACTTACCATCAGGTGCCTTCTTGGATTTCTTTGAATTTTCTAGTTCAGCGATGGCAGCAGTCAACCTAGTTCGGCATTCTTCTAGCTCCTTCGATAGAGTGTTATTCCTCTCCGTGAGTACCTAACAATGTGACGACTCTTAGATCAGTTGGGGCAACTAATACAAGACTCGGGGGCTACTGGCATATGATTACTGAATCTGCACAAATAATTCTTACCCGCATATCCTTTGAAAGCTGGTGAGTGGCTCCAGCAACTCCATCACGAGCAGCTCGGATATAGGCATCCGCTGAGCTGAGAGCATTGAAGGCCTCTTCGGTAAAATGTGGGTCGCGCATAGCCACTCTCCATTATTGGTGACCCATTGCACTCTCCACTTCGGAGTTTTTAACGGATACATTATCCGAATCCTCTGTGAGATGACAATCCGGCATTGCTCCCGCATCCCCTCCAGTCCTTGGGGCAGGGTCCGAGGCTGGATTAGTCTGTGTACGGCCGGCCAGGTCTTTGATAACCCACAAGTATAGGGGATCAATTGTAGCCTCTTTCGATAAGTAAGAGTGTCGAACCCAACGAGGAGCTAAAGGTAGAACAAATATTTCCTCAAGTTCTATCGACCACCGATACAACTCTACGCACGCTTGACATTCGCTTTACCTAGAACAAGTATGAAACTAGAAGTACTTTGTAGGTATTGTTGGATAGGTTTGCAAGATAATAAAGAGCACGTAAATAAAAAGTAGGGGCTGTTTAGATGAAGACACAACTAATTTAGTTTTAGTAGAGAGCTTTTTGTCACGAGAAAGTTATTTGTCCCTAGGCAATCGAAAACTAGACCGGTAATCACTATTGCAATTTTATTTGAGGGAGAGGCATAAGCTAACATACTTTCTCTTCTTGGATCATATGCACTTATGATTGGAACTCTAGCAAGCATCCGCAACTACTAAAGATCATTAAGGTAAAACCCAACCATAGCACTAAAGCATCAAGTCCCCTTTATCCCATACGCCACAACCCCCTTACTCGGGTTTATGCTTCTATCACTCAAGCAACCCACTATAATCGAATCATGAACATATTGCAACACCCTACAGCAGGAATCCCTCATGCTTGAGCGACACGGAGAGCACCATAGGATAGCACCAATAATAAAACATGCAACTCAAACCAATCACGATCAACAATTAACCCATAGGACAAAACGGATCTACTCAAACATCATAGGATAGCCATACATCATTGGGAAATAATATATAGTGTTGAGCACCATGTTTAAGTAGAGATTACAGCGGGTAAAAGAGAGGTTACACCACTGCATAGAGGAGGGAAGAGTTGGTGATGAAGGTGGTGAACTTGTTGGTGTAGATCGCGGTGATGATGATGGCCCCGGCGGCACTCCGGCGCCACTGGAAGAGAGGGGGAGAGGGCCCCCCTTCTTCTTCTTCTTCCTTGACCTTCTTCCTAGATGGGAGAAGGGTTTCCCCTCTGGTCCATGGCCTCCATGGCATGGGAGGGGCGAGAGCCCCTCTGATATTGGATCTGTCTCTCTGTCACTCTCTATTTCTGCGTTCTTGGATTCTGCCCTTTCACCGTTTCTTATATATCCGGAGATCCATAACTCCGATTGGACTGAAACCTTCGCCAAGATTTTTTTCTGAAAATTAGCTTTCTTTCAGCAAAAGAAGAGCGTCAACCGCCTTACGGGGTGCCCACGAGGGTCAGGGGCGCGCTTGCCCCCCTGGGTCGGGCCCCCTTCCTCGTGGCCCCCTCGGGCACCGTCTCGTGTTGGTTTTTCTTCCAAAAAATCATAAATATTCCAAAAATGATCTCCGTCCGTTTTTATCCCGTTTGGACTCCGTTTGATATGGGGTTTCTGTGAAACATAAAACATGCAACAAACAGGAACTGGCACTGGGCAATGGATCAATATGTTAGTCCCAAAAATAATATAATAAGTTGCCAAAAGTATATGAAAGTTGTAGAATATTGGCATGGAACAATCAAAAAATATAGATACGACGGAGACGTATCAGCATCCCCAAGCTTAATTCCTGCTCGTCCTCGAGTAGGTAAATGATAAAAAAGATAATTTTTGATGTGGAATGCTACCTAGCATAATCTTGAGCATAAATCTAATCATGGCATGAATATCAAGACACGAGTGATTCAAAGCAATAGTCTATCATTTGACATAAAAACAATAATACTTCCAGCGTACAAATAAAGCAATCATGTCTTTTCAAAACAACATGGCCAAAGAAATTTATCCCTACAAAATCATATAGTCTGGCTATGCTCCATCTTCACCACACAAAATATTCAAATCATGCACAACCCCGATGACAAGTCAAGCAATTGTTTCATACTTTTGACGTTCTCAAACCTTTTCAACTTTCACGCAATACATGAGCGTGAGCCATGGACATAGCACTATGGGTGGAATAGAATATGATGGTGGGGGTTATGTGGGGAAGACAAAAAGGAGAAAGTCTCACATCGACGCGGCTAATCAACGGGCTATGGAAATGCCCATCAATTGATGTCAATGCGAGGATTAGGGATTGCCATGCAACGGATGCACTAAGAGCTATAAGTGTATGAAAGCTCAAACTGGAAACTAAGTGGGTGTGCATCCAACTTGCTTGCTCATGAAGACCTCGGGCATTTGAGGAAGCCCATCATCAGAATATACAAGCCAAGTTCTATAATGAAAATTCCCACTAGTATATGAAAGTGATCACTCAAGAGACTCTCTATATGAAGAACATGGTGCCACTTTGAAGCACAAGTGTGGTAAAAAAGATAGTAGGATTGCCCCTTCTCTCTTTTTCTCTGGTTTTTTTATTTTCTCTTTTTTTTGGTGGGCTTCTTTGGCCTTTTTTTCATTAAGTTTGGAGTCTCATCCCGACTTGTGGGGGAGTCATAGTCTCCATCATACTTTCCTCACTGGGGCAATGCTCTAATAATGATGATCATCTCACTTTTATTTACTTACAACTCAATATTACAACTCGATACTAGAACAAAGATATGACTCTATATGAATGCCTCCGGCTGTGTACCGGGATGTGCAATGATCTAGCATAGCAAAGATATCAAAAAATGGACAAGCCATGAAAGCATCATGCTAGATATCTTACGATCATGCAAAGAAATATGACAATGAATGCTCAAGTCATGTATACGGTGGTGATGGAAGTTGCATGGCAATATATCTCGGAATGGCTATGGAAATGCCATAATAGGTAGGTGGCTGTTTTGAGGAAGATATAAGGAGGCTTATGTGTGACAGAGCATATCATATCACGGGGTTTGGATGCACCGGCGAAGTTTGCACCGACTCTCGAGGTGAGAAAGGGCAATGCACGGTACCGAAGAGGCTAGCAATGATGGAAGGGTGAGAGTGCGTATAATCCATGGACTCAACATTAGTCATAAAGAACTCACATACTTATTGCAAAAATCTATTAGTCATCAAAACAAAGTACTACGCGCATGCTCCTAGGGGGATAGATTGGTAGGAAAAGACCATCGCTCGTCCCCGACCGCCACTCATAAGAAAGACAATCAATAAATAAATCATGCTCCGACTTCATCACATAACGGTTCACCATACGTGCATGCTTCAGGAATCACAAACCTCAACACAAGTATTTCTACTAATCCACAACTACTCACTAGCATGACTCTAATATCACCACCTTTATATCGCAAAACTATTGCAAGGAATCAAACATATCATATTCAATGATCTACAAGTTTATGTAGGATTTTATGACTAACCATGTGAATGACCAATTCCTGTCATCTCTCTAAATAGGTATAAGTGAAGCAAGAGAGTTTAATTCTTTCTATAAAATATATGTCCACGCTCTAATAAATATAAGTGAAGCAAAAGAGCATTCTACAAATGGCGGTTTTCTATGTGAAGAGAAACAGGCAATCCAAACTTCAAATGATATAAGTGAACCACGTGAAGCATTCTATAAAGCCATACTCAAAAGATTTAAGTGAAGTGCAATGAGCATTCTAATCAACCAAGGACTATCTAATACCAGCATGGTGCATAAAAGAAAAGTGAAAACTAAATGCAAAAGACGCTCCAAGACTTGCACATATTGCATGAACGAAACGAATCCGAAAACATACCGATACTTGTAGAAGAAAGAGGGGATGCCTTCAGGGGCATCCCAAAGCTTAGACGCTTGAGTCTCCTTGAATATTTACTTGGGGTGCCTTGGGAATACCCAAGCTTGAGCTCTTGCCTCTCTTCCTTTTCCTCATACCGAGACCTCCTCGATCAAACACTTCATCCACACAAAACTTCAACAGAAACTCGGTAAGATCCGTTAGTATAATAAAGCAAATCACTACTCTAAGTACTGTTGCAAACCAATTCATATTTTGTTTTTGCATTGTGTCTACTGTAATATAACTTTTCCATGGCTTAATCCACTGATAGAAATTGATAGTTTCATCAAAACAAGTAAACTATGCATCAAAAACAGAATCTGTCAAAAACAGAACAGTCTGTAGCAATCTGAACATTCACCACACTTCTGGTACCCCAAACATTCTACCAAAATTAGGAAAAGTAAAAAATTTGTACGGCAAGACAGTGCAAAAAGAATCAGAACCGTTTGACGTTCCAGTAAAAAATGTAAAATCGCGCACTACAGCCAAAGTTTCTGTCCTGCACCGTACAAACCAACAAGCATTGTAAACATCCTAAAGGTAAACCTTGGCACATTATTTTTATAATACAATGGAATTGCACAAGGGGATAATTATTTTTGATGAAAAGTTTCTATAATTAAGATTCACAAAGTTTCCATGAGCATGAACAAAGTTCAAGGAGCTCCCCCACTTCAACAATGCTTGTCTCTCTCACTTTCACTTTCCTTTTTGAAAAGTTTTGGGTTCCCCTCTTTCTTTTTTTGTTTTTAGACTATATAAAAGCACTAAATAGAAATAAATGACTCTCTAAAACTTCCGGGTTGTCTCCCTGGCAGCGCTTTCTTTAAAGCCATTAAGCTAGGCATATAGTGCTCAAGTAATGGATCCACCCGGATCCCAAGGTATATCAAAGCCAATTTTAATTAACAATGATTTGTGATTTAGTAGTGAGCACAAAGTAACATGCATCATGCAACAATGAAGTCTAACTCTCTTTCTATGCATCGGCATGCCATAAAAGAACAATTCATGCACACCAAGTAAAGACCAATGCATAGTATAAGCAGTTTCTTGCAATTCTATCGTATTGGAAACATAGAGAGGTGGAGATATAGTCCCTCTCTCATAATAGTTGCAAGTAGGAGCAGCAAGCACATGCATATTATATCTATCAAAATCATCATGTGTAGTGGTAAA
This sequence comes from Triticum aestivum, assembly GCF_018294505.1. Taxonomy (NCBI): domain Eukaryota; kingdom Viridiplantae; phylum Streptophyta; class Magnoliopsida; order Poales; family Poaceae; genus Triticum; species Triticum aestivum. The sequence continues at coordinate 141,807,228 of NC_057813.1, read as the reverse complement.
AGGCAACCCATCAATAAAATCCTTAATAAGGGCGAACTTCTCCGATATAGTGTAGTAGGGAGAATTCAAAAATATAATAGGACTATCATGCGTGGATGCAATAGCAACAATTTCATGTTTAACATAAGGAACTATAGCAAGTTTATCTCCATAAGCATAATTCATATTGGCATCTTGGCCACAATCATAGCAAGCATCACCAAAATGGGGTATTCCAAGATAATCAACGGGATCATAACAATCATCATAGCAATCATCCTTCGGTAAGCATGAAGGGAAATTAAACAATGTATGAGTTGAAGAGTTACTCTCATTAGAAGGTGGGCACGGGTAGCTAATCCGCTCTTCCTCCTTTTGTTCTTCGCTCTCCTCATCATCTTTTTCATCCAATGAGCTCACAGTTTCATCAATTTCTTCTTCCATAGACTCCTGCAAAATATTAGTGTCTTCTTGGATAGCGGAGACTTCCTCAATAAATGCATCAATATCGGAATTGAATTCATAATTCTCATAGCAATATTTAAGTATAGCAAAATTTTCAGGTCTGTAAACAGCATCATCAAGATTTTCACACGTTTTAAACAAAGATTCAATTTCATAAGCACCCATAAAAGCAACAAATTCTTCTATTTGTTCCACATCATAGTAATCATATATATCATTAGCATAAGAAGCTAAGGTTTCATTATCATTAAATTTGCATGAAAAGGAAAGGTGTGGAGCCTTCATCCTAGAGCAACAAGTATAATCATATCTCAAGCATAGTTCCCGAGCATACCAATGCAACATATGAATTTGATCCCATAATAGTTTCCCTTTTTGAGTCAAGCGATAATCCCTAAAGTATTCACGTTGATCCAACGTGTCTCCCATAACATAATTGAATGGGGCTTTCTCAGGATTATCAAAGTAGTACATAATATTTTTCACATAACCAGCCTCAAGGGTTTTAGGAGGTTCCCCGTCTCCATGAGTAGCAAGTACACCTAATTTTTTTGGTATTTCGTGTTCCATATACATAACTAAAGATAGAGAACAACTTAGAACAGCAAATAAAAATTTCTTAGTGATAAAGCAAACAAGCACACACGAGAAAATTCACCCCACGCTATGACTCCCCGGCAACGGCGCTAGAAAAAGGTCTTGATAACCCACAAGTATAGAGGATCAATTGTAGCCTCTTTCGATAAGTAAGAGTGTCGAACCCAACGAGGAGCTAAAGGTAGAACAAATATTCCCTCAAGTTCTATCGACCACCGATACAACTCTACGCATGCTTGGCGTTCGCTTTACCTAGAACAAGTATTAAAAAAGAAGTACTTTGTAGGTATTGTTGGATAGGTTTGCAAGATAATAAAGAGCACGTAAATAAAAAGTAGGGGCTGTTTAGATGAAGACACAACTAATTTAGTTTTAGTAGAGAGCTTTTTGTCACGAGAAAGTTATTTGTCCCTAGGCAATCGATAACTAGACCGGTAATCACTATTGCAATTTTATTTGAGGGAGAGGCATAAGCTAACCTACTTTCTCTTCTTGGATCATATACAGTTATGATTGGAACTCTAGCAAGCATCCGCAATTACTAAAGATCATTAAGGTAAAACCCAACCATAGCATTAAAGCATCAAGTCCCCTTTATCTCATACGCCACAACCCCCTTACTCGGGTTTATGCTTCTGTCACTCAAGCAACCCACTATAAGCCAATTATGAACATATTGCAACATCCTACAGTGGGAATCCCTCATGTTTGCGCGACATGGAGAGCACCATAGGACAGCACCAATAATAAAACATGCAACTCAAACCAATCACGACCATCAATTAACCCATAGGACAAAACGGATCTACTCAAACATCATAGGATAGCCATACATCATTGGGAAATAATATATAGTGTTGAGCACCATGTTTAAGTAGAGATTACAGCGGGTAAAAGAGGGGTTACACGCTGCATATAGGAGGGAAGAGTTGGTGATGAAGGCGGTGAAGTCGTTGGTCTAGATCGCGGTGATGATGATGGCCCCGGCGGCACTCCAGCGCCACCGGAAGCGAGGGGGAGAGAGCCACCCTTCTTCTTCTTCTTCTTCCTTGACCTTCTCCCTAGATGGGAGAAGGGTTTCCCCTCTGGTCCATGGCCTCCATGGCATGGGAGGGCGAGAACCCCTCCGAGATTGGATCTGTCTCTCTGTCTCTCTCTATTTCTGCGTTCTCGGATTCTACCCTTTCACCATTTCTTATATATCTGGAGATCCGTAACTCCGATTGGACTGAAACCTTTGCCAAGATTTTTTTTCCTGAAAATTAGCTTTCTTGTGGCAAAAGAAGAGCGTCAACTGCCTTGCGGGGTGCCCACGACGGTCAGGGGCGCGCCCCCTGCCTCGTGGACCCCTCGGGCACCGTCTCGCGTTGGGTTTTCTTCCCAAAAATCTTAAATATTCCAAAAATGATCTTCCTCTGCTTTTATCCCGTTTGGACTCCGTTTGATATGAGGTTTTTGAGAAACATAAAACATGCAACAAACAGGAACTGGCACTGGGCAATGGATCAATATGTTAGTCCCAAAAATAATATAAAAAGTTGCCAAAAGTATATGAAAGTTGTAGAATATTGGCATGGAACAATCAAAAATTATAGATACGACGGAGACGTATCAGTCTTCAGTGCAGTCTGGCGTACACTCCTCTTGCAATATGGCACAACAGGTAATGTCACCGCCCGATCTATCCGCTCAGTGCGTGCTAAAAGATTATACCTCTTTGACGCAGAAGAGGGCTCGACTGTATCATTGTTCGCCTTTCTTTTCAAAGATGCGCCTTGTGCAAGTGTCGTCTTCTTAGAGGACACCTTTGCTGCGGCACACTGGTGCGAGCGTCGCCCCTTAGGAGCACGATGTAGTGCGGTGGGTGAGTCGCAGTAGGAAAACTCTTTTTGAGGAGATGTCTCATTGGTACTTACATGAGAGGAAGGGAGAAGGCCGGGGTAGTCGACTATAATGGCCACTTCCGTGCCATCGTAGCTCGTCTGATAAAAGACTCCATCCTGAAAATCTACAAATATGTTCGGATCTTCTTAGTATCCAGGATCAAGGTCTCGATTATGGTCCTCCGGCTGCGGGGCGGGGCTGTAGATCCCCGCGACGACTTTTCTCCATTCCCGTTAAGAGTAGTCGAATTAAGTTCGACTAAAAAAGCATAGATAAGGAAAAAAGGTCAATTAAGGCCTATAATCAAAGACTCACCCAGTCAATGGGGTATACATGGAGAAACCTTCTCGACACTTCAGGCGAGCGAAATCTTCTTTTTCCCCTTTGAAAAGGTCAGCCAACGTGGCGGCCAGCGCGGCGAAATTAGCCAGACCCTTGCGCCCACAATGTGAGGCGTCGTCCTCCATGTTGTAATGCCACATGGGAAGCCCCCTGGATTGAAGTGACTGAACGCATCGCGTTATTGAGATCACCATTACCTCGACTATAGTTAGTCCGGAGTGGGCAAGTATTCTGATCTTGTTCACTAGCCTCTTAACCTCCGCACTATGTTTTTCTTCATAGCTTCGGGGATGCCAGGTGGCGCGCTTCTTTAAAGGAGCAGAGGAAAATTCAGGAAGACCCTGCCGGGTTGGGTCCGAAAGCACAACATCTTCAATGTAGAACCACTCCGAGGGCCACTCTTCGGATGGCTTCTTCGGAGTGCCGGACAGGTATCCTGTTCCGCCTATATGCCATAATTCGGCACCGCCCACTTCAAAAATTGATCCCTTCTAGGAGCGAGGGACGAGGAAGAAATATTTCCTCCATAAATCAAAATGGGCCTTGCAGCCTAAGAAAAACTCGCAAAGAGCAACAAAGCCCGTCATGTGTAGAATGGAGCCCGGCATGAGGTTGTGCAGTTTGAGACCATAATACTCTAGAAGACCTCTGAGGAAAGGGTGGATTGGAAATCCCACGCCCCTCGGTAGGAAGGAAACGGAGCACACCCGCTCCCCTTTATTGGGATTGGGGAATTTCTCCGCTAGGGCTTCGCCATTGAAGGTAGTTAATCCCGCCCGAACGGGGACTAGATCCGATGGAGGGAGATATTCCTGTGTCTAAAGCTTGGTCAATCGGGTGTGGGGCACCGAGCAGCTCTCCTAGTCGCCTTCTTGCAGGCCTTGGGGCCGCGAGGAAGAACAAGGAGCGTCGGCCATCTTTGGTTGGTTTCCTGTGGCAAGCTCCAAGGATTTTTGTCTGGTGGATAATGGAATCTGAGATTCAATCTCTTTAAATAAGCGCCTTCCATGCATGGCCAAGGGATTATTTGTAAAAGTACTTAGACCCTTCATATTCGTCTGACACATGGAATTCGAGGCGATGGCGGTACAGAAGCTGAAGAGTACAATATTTAATGCAAAGGCCGAACAATATGGAGCACAAGGGGGAACTTACCTTGCAAAGCCGAAGACATGAAGCGGGATACAACACTGTCACTGAAGGCAAGTTCGGGGGCTACTGAGGGGGTCCTGGATTGTGGGGTCCTCAGAGAGCCGGCCTATGTGATATGGGTCGGACTAATGGGTCGTGAAGATACAGAACCGAAGGCCTTCTCCTATGCCCGTATGGGACTCTCCTTTGCATGGACAGCAAGCTTGGCGTCCGGATGTGTAGTTTCCTTTCTCTGTAAACCGACTTTGTACAACCCTAGTCCCCTCCGGTGCCTATATAAAATGGAGGGTTTAGTCCTTAGGGGCAATCAAAATCAAACAGGCTAGACATCTAGGGTTTAGCCATTACGATCTCGAGGTAGATCAACTCTTGTAACCCCTATACTCATCAAAGTCAATCAAGTAGGAAGTAGGGTATTACCTCCATTAAGAGGGTCCAAACCTGGGTAAACATCGTGTCCCCTGCCTCCTTGTTACCTTCGATCCTTAGATGCACAGTTTGGAACCCCTTACCCGAGATCTGCCGGTTTTGACACCGAAATGCTCCAAGCAAAACACATATCATGTGGTGAATAAAAATATAGCCTCAAGTAAAGTTATCGATAGACGAAGACGAAAGAGGCGATGCCTTCCGGGGCATCCCCTAGCTTAGGCTTTTGGTTGTCCTTGAATATTACCTTGAGGTGCCTTGGGCATCCCTAAGATTAGGCTCTTGCCACTCCTTATTCCATAGTCCATCAAATCCTTACCCAAACCCTGAAAACTTCACAACACAAAACTCAACAGAAAATCTCATGAGCTCCGTTAGTATAAGAAAATAAATCACTACTTTAAGGTACTGTTGCAAACTCATTATTTATTTATATTGGTGTAATATCTACTGTATTCCAACTTTTCCATGGTTCATACCCCCCGATACTACCCATAGATTCATCAAAATAAGCAAACAACACGCGAAAAACAGAATCTGTCAAAAACAGAACAGTCTGTAGTAATATGTAACTCTCGAATACTTCTGTAACTCCAAAAATCCATCCAAATTAGGAAAACCTGAGAAATTTGTGTACCAATCCAGTGCAAAAATGAATCAGATCGAAATCACGTTTCTGTGAATTATCAAAACTAATTTAGTGGGTGCAAAAGTTTCTGATTTTCAGCAGGATCAACACAACTATCACCATAAGCTATCCTAAAGGTTTAACTTGGCACAAATACTAATTAAAACATAAAACCACATCTAACCAGAGGCTAGATGAATTATTTATTACTAAACAGAAGCAAAGAACAAAGAACAAAAATAAAATTGGGTTGCCTCCCAACAAGTGATATTGTTTAACGCCCTTAGCTAGGCATAAAAACACGAATAGATCTAAGTATTGCCATCTTTGGTATGCAATCCATAAGTGGCTCTCATGATAGATTCATATGGCAATTTAATTTTCTTCCTAGGAAAGTGTTCCATGCCTTTCCTTAATGGAAATTGGAATCTAATGTTTCCTTCTTTCATATCAATAATTGCACCAATCGTTCGAAGGAAAGGTCTACCAAGAATAATAGGACATGTAGGATTGCAATCTATATCAAGAATAATGAAATCTACAGGCACATAATTCCTATTTGCAACAATAAGAACATCATTAATATTTCCCATAGGTTTCTTAATAGTGGAATCCGCAAGATACAAATTTAGAGAACAATCATCAAATTCACGGAAACCTAACACATCACACAAAGTTTTTGGAATCGTGGAAACACTAGCACCCAAATCACACAAAGCATAGCATTCATAATCTTTTAATATTAATCTTAATAGTAGGTTCCCACTCATCATAAAGTTTTCTAGGGATAGAAACTTCTAATTCAAGCTTTTCTTCAAAAGATTGCATCATAGCATCAACGATATGTTTAGTAAAAGCTTTGTTTCGATTATAAGCATGAGGAGAATTTAACACGTATTGCAACAAGGAAATACAATCTATTAAAGAACAATTATCATAACTAAATTCCTTGAAATCCAAAAGGGTGGGTTTATTGCAACTTAAAGTGTTGACCTCTCCAATCCCACTTTTATCAATTTTTGCATCTAGATCTAAAAACTCCAAATCATTGGGACTCCTTTTAACTAAACTTCACTCATCTCTAGTCCCATCTTTATAAAGATTCATATTGGAAAACAAAGATTTAATAGGAGTCACATCAATCACTTTTAGATCTTCATCATTATTATCATGAAAACTAGAAGAACACGCTTTTACAAACCAATCTTTTTAGCACGCATCTTAGCGGTTCTTTCTTTGCACTCATCAATGGAAATTCTCATGGCTTTGAGAGACTCATTGATATAATGCTTAGGTGGGATAGATCTAAGTTTCAAAGAATCAACATCAAGAGAAATTCTATCCATGTTCCTAGCCAAATCATCAATCTTGAGAAATTTTTCTTCAATCAAAGCATTGAAATTCTTTTGCAAACTCATAAATTCTCTAACACTATTTTCAAAATCAGAGGGCATCTTATTAAAATTTCCATAGGAATTGTTGTAGGAATTACCATAATTATTAGAGGAATTACTAGGAAACATCTTAGGATTAAAATTACCTCTATACGCATTGTTACCAAAATTGTTCCTACCAACAAAATTCACATCCATAGATTCATTATTATTCTCAATCAAAGTGGACAAAGGCATATCATTAGGATCAGAAGAAACACTTTTATTAGCAAATAATTTCATAAGTTCATCCATCTTTCCACTCAAAACATTAATCTCTTCAATCGCATGAACTTTTTTACTAGTGGATCTTTCGGTGTGCCATTGAGAATAATTAACCATAATATTATCTAGGAGCTTGGTAGCCTCTCCTAAAGTGATTTCCATAAAATTGTCTCCCGCGGCCGAATCTAAATGATTTCTAGAAGCAAAATTCAATCCGGCATAATTTTTTTGTATAATCATCCACAAATTCAAACCATGTGTAGGGCAATTACGTATCATCAATTTCATCCTCTCCCAAGATTGTGCATAATGCTCATGATCAAGTTGCTTAAAATTCATAATATCGTTCCTAAGGGAGATGATCTTAGCGGGAGGAAAATACTTAGAGATGAAAGCATCTTTACACTTATTCCACGAATCAATGCTGTTTTTAGGCAAACATGAAAAGCAAGTTTTAGCACGATCTCTAAGCGAAAATGGAAATAGCTTCAATTTCACAATATCATTATCCACATCTTTCCTCTTTTTCGTATCACATAAATCAACAAAATTGTTTAGATGGGATGCAGAATCTTCACTAGGAAGGCCAGAAAATTGATCTTTCATAACAAGATTCAGCAAAGCGGCATTAATTTCACAAGATTCAGCATTAGTAGTGGGAGCAATCATAGTGCTAATAAAATTATTGTTGTTGGTTTGTAAAAGTCACACAATTTAGTATTATCTTGAGCCATCATGACAAAGCAAGCAATCCAACACACAAGCACACAAGAAGCAAACGAAAAAGACGAACGGAAGAGGGGCGAAGAAAAGGCAATTTCTTTTCGAAAATCGTTTTAGAAGTGGGGGAGAGGAAAACGAGAGGCGAATAGCGAATAATGTAATGCAAGAGACAAGAGTTTATGATGGGCACTTGGTATGGCTTGACTTGACGTAGATCTCCCCGGCAATGGCGCCAGAAATCCTTCTTGCTACCTCTTGAGCTTGCGTTGGTTTTTCCCTTGAAGAGGAAAGGGTGATGCAGCAAAGTAGCGTAAGTATTTCCCTCAGTTTGAGAACCAAGGTATCAATCCACTAGGACAACGCACAAGTCACCGAATACCTGCACAAACAATCAACAACTTGCACCCAATGCGATAAAGGGGTTGTCAATCCCTTCACGGTTACTTGCAAAAGTGAGATCTGATAGAGATAGATAAATGGTAAAGTAAATATTTTTGGTTTATAGATCGAAAAGTAAAGGTTGCAAAATAGTAGATCAAAAACTAATATGATGTAAAAGAGATTCAATATAATGGAAAAGAGACCCGAGGGCCATAGGTTTCACTAGTGGCTTCTCTCAAGATAGCAAATATTATGGTGCGTGAACAAATTACTGCCGAGCAATTGATAGAAAAGCACAAAGTTATGATGATATCTAACGCAATGATCATGAACATAGGCATCACGTCCGTGTCAAGTAGACTGAAACGATTCTGCATCTACTACTATTACTCCACACATCGACCGACTCCTGCCTGCATCTAGAGTATTGAGTTCATAAAGAACAGAGTAACACATTAAGTAAGATGACATGATGTAGAGGAATTAACTCAAGCAATATGATTAAAACCCCATCTTTTTATCCTTGATGGAAACAATACAATATGTGCCTTGCTGCCCCTACTGTCACTAGGAAAGGACACCGCAAGATTGAACCCAAAGCTAAGCACTTCTCCCATTGCAAGAAAGATCAATCTAGTAGGCCAAACTAAATTGATAATTCGAAGAGACTTGCAAAGATATCAAATCATGCATATAATAATTCAGAGAAGAACCAAATAATATTCATAGATAATCTGGTCATAAATTCACAATTCATCGGATCTCGGCAAACGCACCACAAAAGAATATTAAATCGAATGATCTCTAAGAACATCGAGGAGAACATGGTATTGAGAATCAAAGAGAGAGAAGAAGACATCTGGCTACTAGCTATGGACTCGTAGGTCTGTGGTAAACTACTCACGCTTCATCGGAGAGGTAATGGTGTTGATGTAGAAGCCCTCCATGATTGAATCCCCCTCTGGCAGGACGCTGGAAAAGGTCCCTAGATGGGATCCCATGGGTACAGAAGGTTGTGGCGGTGGAAAAGTGGTTTCGTGGCTCTCTTGGATGTTTTGAGGGTATAAGAGTATATATAGGCAAAGAAACTAGGTCAGGAGACCAACGAGGGGCCGACGAGGTAGGGGGCGCGCCCTCCACCCTCGTGGATGCCTCATTGCGTCTCCGACTTCATCTCCAAGTCTTCTAGTTTGCTTCTGGTCCAAGAAAGATCATCGCGAAAGTTTTATTCCGTTTGGACTCCGTTTCGTATTCCTTTTCTATGAAACTCTAAAATAGGCAAAAAAACAGAAATTGGCACTGGGCTCTCGGTTAATAGGTTAGTCCCAAAAATAATATAATATAGCATATAAATGCTTATTAAACATCCAAAACAGATATATAATAGCATTGAACAATCAAAAATTATAGATACGTTGGAGACGTATCAACGCCCGTCTTCTTCAACAAGGTAGTGGTCTCCTCTTGTGCTTCACCCTTCCGGGGATCTTCGCCCTTAGCGGGTCATACTCGGTGCGGAGCTTCGCCTTGTCAGCCCTTAGTCCCCGGATGACGTCGTAGCATTATCAAACGAGGCATTCATCTCCTCCTGCAGCTTCACCCAGTCGGAGATCTGATCCATCAGGTTACTGACCATAGCGTGCATGCGCCTGTGAGAATCTTTGCCTGCCCGTGCGAGATCTTCCCAAACCGCCACAGCGCAGGGGGACCTCTCTGCTGCATCTGCGGCACGGCGGGACATCTGTGATGCTTCTGTGGCGCGGTCGTACTATTCTGCTGCTTCGACAATGCGGTGAGACCTTTGTGCTGCTTCGGCGGCGCGACGGGACCTACGTGCTACTTCCGCGGCGCAGCGGGACATCTTGGTTGCTTTCCTGGCGATGCGGGACATGTCTAGTGCTTCCACTTCCATGCTCGCTTCTCCGTTGTAATTTCTCGACCAGAACTCATGCGGGCCATGGCAGACGCAAGGAACGATGAAGAGAGACTTGTTTGTTTATTGATGAGGAATTGAGGAGGGAGAGGAATGTGCAGTCATCTTGAAGTAGGTAGTATTTATAACCTAAGTAATACGCTGCTAAGTGGGAAACCATTTAGGTTTTGATTGGTGTGAACAGGTTTGCAAGTAAATATAACATGGTAATTTGGAATGTGAAGGGAAGCAAGCTCAAAATTTATTGACGGTTCTAGTTTCGAAGTGCAGCACGATTCCCGGATGGCGTAACGTGGGCACGCATTCTCGGATGCGTACGTGGCATTTGCACAATAGGATGCACCGCAATCGGCAATGTGAGCACACGACTTGTTTCATCAACCGTGCGTGCTCATGAGTACCATCGCCCACGCTTCTTTTAATTAGAATGTGTGCCCGTCTACGCACACACCTTAATCTGTCTGATCGTTTCTATTTGTTGTGGCTAATCGCAAACAGTTCATCCATGTGAACTGTATGCCGTCTATCACACACATCTTGATCTGGTTGTCCGTTTCTGTTGTTTTCGCTCAATGCAAATAGTTCATCCGAGTGAACTATATACCATATATTGCACACACCTTTGATCTGGCTAGCCATTTCTATTGTGTTGCCTAATCCCAAACAATTCATATGAGTGAATTGTATGCCATATATCACACACACCTTCACCTGGTTGTCCATTTTTGTTGCCATGCTCATCGCAAACAGTTCAGTCGAGTGAGTTGTATGCCGCATATCGCACACGCAACTATAATCTAAATCATGTTTGATGTCTCCGGCATCGCAAACAGTTTGTATCATTTTTGATGGTTTTCTCACACCACCGTTTGCGATTAATGCATTGCACATAGTTTCGTTGAAGGGTCTCTGATTGTAGTACGTGTCACGTTAGCAGCATCCTGCAGTACTGCACAGACAATGCCAATGCAGAAGTATAGCTCATTGCTCTTGTGAGTAATTTTATCCTGTAACGCTTGTACTTACATAGATATGTAGTTGATTATGTAGCATCAATCTGCGTCTTATCTTCATTATTCTCTATCCCTTCCAGTATTAGCATATCTATAATTACTCTCTATAAAATATAGAGTACATGCAATGCTTATAAAGAAGATTTTTTTACTGAAATTCTTGAGTTGTCCTTCCCTTGACATGGAGAAGGGCATTGTAGATCCATTATTAACTGTTAATGTAAGTCAGTCCTTCTAAAGCCTTTATCCTTAACTGTTGTTTAATTTTCTCATACTCCCTATCGCAACTATTGTTTAGTTTGTTGTTTCTATCAAAATGCATGTTCGCAACAACTATAATTAAGTTCCAAGTTTTATTCGTAAAACCGAATTCCTTATTCATATCATGCACATTATTCAATACATATCCAATGATTTTATTTAGCCCTGCATGTATGCTTGTTTTGTTGATCTGTAATCCAGTGTGTGGTGAAGCAGCCCACATTTGTACCTTGTCATTTCCTGTTTTTATCTTACTAATCTGGCTGATGATATGAACAACATGCCATGCATATTAACCAAAAGAAATACAATGATTGTCTTTTGCCCTGCATCTATGCTTGTTTTGTTGATATGTAATCTAGTAGTGTGGTGAAGCTCTTCGCATTATGAACAATACCAAATTATGCTATTGACATTTTGAACTGTCTCTTTATTTTCTAATATGAAATTGGATGGAATTAATAGCGCAATTACCACCTTTGTTTATATACGTGCAAAAAATTGTTATTTGTTTGCTTGTTTCAGGGTGATATGCCTGATGGCATGCACAAGTCTGCTGAAGGTTGTGGGACATACCCAACATATATTGCAGGAAAAATATCGTGAAGATAGTGAGAAAACCCCAAAGTCATGCCTTGATGTAGTGTTCAAGTTACTAGAGACTAGCAATCACACAAGCTCATAGAATTCAGTGCATGAACAGTTCGACTTCTTCAGTCTCAACTTCAAGCAAAAAGGCATTCTGCAACTCAACTTCGACTTGAAGTCCAATCTCTATGGAAGATCGCGGAGAACTCCAATTCGAACCTCATTGCTAAATAACTATAGCTGGAAGATATGACCGACATGCTAGGTCGGTCTCGCTCCCTTGCTCAGTTGCTTGCGTAGCAGCTCCAGCGCAAGGCTAACATTTCTTCAACTATCTTGGAACTGGTCTTGGTTCAGTATTTTTTTTGTTGCACTGCAATGGCAGGACCTTTGGTACCCAGTTTTTGCAATCTGCTTCTTGGTTGTGGTTTATGATCACTGCTGGCAAAGTTTGATGCCTAGTGGATGTAATATACCCTAATTCCTTTATTGTATAGTGTAGGTTTATCCTAAGTTACTATGTCATAATTTATTTATTGTATAGTGCAGGTTTGTTTTTAATTCCTAGTTACCGTATATGCCATCATTCGCTATCTGGAAAAAAACGGCGAAAATGTCATGGAGACGACTGGGCCGAAAAATTTGCCTCTAACGGGCCTTTCAGCAGCCCATAATTGGGTCGGCCCGCACCTTACTTGGTGTGGACCTGCCATATGGGCCCTTCATGGACACGGTGCGCCAGGCACATAACTCACATGGGCCTTCATTGGGCCCAACGATTAGCAGAGGCCCATGTAGCTTCGGGCCATTAAAAGGCTGAATATTCTGCTCGCCCGTTATGGCTCGAAAGACACCATGGGCCGTTAGCAGGCCGAAATGCATGTTAGGCCTTAATTTTCAAGGGTCGTCCATGGGCCTTTAGCAGGCTGGAATATATGTTGGGTCATTATTGGCCCATTTATATAACAGGTCGTTACCAGGCCGAAACATATATCAGGTCTTGGTTGGCCCACTGATATCATGGGCCTTTAAGAGGCTGAAAGCTTAGTAGAGGCATTAACGGGCTGAATTATACGACACGCTTTAACATGCCTAAAGTTAGGTTGAGCTGAGTTGTTGCCACCGTGATCACGGGCCGTTAATGGGCCGAATGTCGCATCACACCATATATGGCCCATGGGCAGCACAGGCCATTAACATGTCAAAAACTCACTGGGCCATAATTGGCCCATGTCTACATCAGGCTTCTAACAGGCTAAAAACTCACTGGGCCGTAATGGGGCCAAAGACTGAGCGAACAATTAACGAACCAAATCTGGCGGCCAGCCATAAATGGGCCATGTTTAAGCAGGCCGTTAGTGGGCTTTCCTCTGGCTAATGAGAAATTTACACGTGAAAAATCCTTGTTAGTCGTGACTGTTAATGGGTTATCAGATCCAAAACCGGACCTGATAGCTTAACGGCGACCCGTTACGATGGATGTCACATGTCGGTCACTCTTGACGAAAACACTTTCATGACGCGTCATTTATCATCACGGAAGTGGACACTTCCGTGATGATAATTTGAATGTTGTCATGGAACACTTCTACGACAACACATGTATGACTATCTTGATTCTATCATAAAATCTTCATGGATGTACTCCCTCCGTTCCAAAATATAGCGCGTCCTCGGTTTTCGTGCTTCAACTTTGACCATTAATTTGATCAACAAGACCGACTGCGGCGGGTGAAAAAATTATACCAATGAATTCGTATTCAAAAAAAGTTTTTAATTATATAATTTTTGATCCCGCCGCAGTCGGTCTCGTGGGTTAAATTTATGGTCAAAGTTGAACCTCGAAAAGCGTGGACGCGCTATATTTTGAAACGGAGGGAGTACATACATGATAGAATATGTGACCTACTATGACAAACATGTATCATCATGAAGTTAAAATCTTTTAGTACTATATGGGCCATGGCCCGCCCAACTTTGCAGCACCTGCTCTTATTACAGCCGGCCCATGGGCTGAGGAAATCCCACTTTCTTGCAGTTTGGCCTGCCCAACCCGCACAAGTAATTTGCTGCAAGCTCCGCCACTGGTTTTCAGCCGGGATGATGTTCACCTCAGCATGAGATCAGGAAAACCGTGTTAACGAAGCATTCGGGCTACGTCGGTTTGTGCGGTACGAAAGATCTAAGATGAAAAATGAACTTTGTGCAAAGTTCATTTTCCCTTTAAAAAGATAGGAACGTTACAAACAAAAGCTAAAACTAAAATTGTTGCCACCGTAGGATCCATGCATGCCGTGCGAGCCAGCTAAAAGCGTCGCACGTTTACAATCGCTGCCGTACACGGAAAGAAGAAGATGAAGAGAAAACCATGGACATGACGCTTATCTCTTATCCCCCGCGGATGAACCGGCATGGGCTAGACGGCATCCATCCATCCTTCGCGACGCCAACGGTGCCCCGGCCAGCCAGCACGACCGGTTCCTGCGTGCCACGGCCGGTTTAATTTACTTGAACCGGGGGCCAAGGCCGGTGCATGGGATGCATGCACGCACGCACGCACGGCACGCAAGACGCAACGCAACAAAAGCGGTTCGAGCCGAGCGACCGCCACCGCCGTTGGTTTAGCCAGCTAACTTGAACCGGGGGCCAAGCCCCTCACGAACTCCCGCCCAGCGCGGGCGCGCGCGCGGCTGCGTGGGGTGCATGGCCGCATGCATGCAGGCAGGCCCGCGCGCACGGCACGTAAGGGGCAACGCAACGAAAGCGGTTCGAGCCGGGCCTGCGTTTCTACAGCTAGCGGCGGGATCGTGACAAGAAATTTTGTTGTGGCCGGGACGCTTCCCCCGTAAATCCAAACGGTTCGTGTCTGTTTCTACGGTAGAGGTACAAAACACGTTCGGTTTGAGTGGCGGACAAGCCCAAAGTCTGCTCGGTGCTTCTTGGCTCCGCCCATGGCTGGTGGGCGGTGATATGCTCGAGCTGCCTTTCCACGCACTATACATGTCAAGAACAAAACTGACGCCTATCCCCGGAGAAGATCGAGATAAGATTGGTGATGCAAAACTACGGACGAAAATCGGTAGGCGTAACTTATCGTCTGGGGAAAAAGAATAAGAGTACAAAGAAGAAAGAGCTGGAAGCCATTTTACAACGGCTTCGGCTCGTTAATGCAAATATGTACATGACAATGCAGGTTTTTTGGGTTGGGGGTAGGGGAGGGGGCATAAGAATATAATTCCATGACAGGGTGAGAAATGAGAAAATGTTGGGTGGAGCCAGAGCGATTTTTTTCTCCCTCCTATATGAAATAGTAGTATATTAACTTCTATATAGGGAAAATGAAATTCAGTCGTATGTAAACAGTGTTTTCTTATTTAAATTGTTCCACACATGCCACATTTGAGTTCCAAAGCCATGACTATTGCATTTACTCAAAAAATGGCATAAGCATTACATGCCTATATAAGTGGATAGAACTATTATTAGTGCACATGCTTAATTTTTACCACGGGGAATAAATATGCAAACTACACAAAACAGTGGCATGGAGTTTCTGCTCCCGAACTCAAATGCGTTATTATAAATAGTTTTAAGAAAAATCAGAACTAAACATTGTTGAATTATCTACATATGAGCAAATTTCATAATGAAAAACATTCCTAGTGCTCTGGGCAAAAAAAACTTGATGCTCCAAAAAGACTATTTTTTAGAATAGTTTGGAGCATTGATTTATTTTTCTTCGTCTAAAGCATTAGGAATGATTTGTATTAAAAAAATCACGTGTATAGAACATTCAACAATGTTTGTTGCAAAAAATATTCAGAATTCTTTTGTTTTATTTACTGTTTTTTTAATGTTCATGGCGGGTGCATTTGAACTAGGGAGAAGAAGAACACTTTTGACAAACACACAAGCTAAACTTATTGATGTTATTCATAGATAAAACCTTACATAAGGTTTAGCGGTAATCCAAGGACTCGCCTTTGGCAATGACATTGCCTTCTTTGTCCTCTTTCGGGTGTGTTTACCGATTAGGTATTAACCGCAAAATGAGCTTTATCGAAGAAAAAAAAGGGGAATTACAATACGACTGCCGAAAAAAGAAGAAAAAAACATTGCAATCGCGCATAAGTAGTTGGGTCGCTCCCTGCGGGCGACTCGAGCAATGCCCCTAACTTTAGTCGCCACTAGCCCTCCTTTCACTACCGACTCTCCTCCTCGGCGCCGTCTGAGGTCGCCACCGGGAAAGCTCTCGTAGCCACCAAGGACGGCGGTGACGAGGCATCATCGCATGGCTTCGATTTTTGGTTATTGGGTGCGTTAGGTCTAGTTGGCCATCGACACCATGGTGAATGTGTTGCGGCCTCTGCTGGTGGTGACAATGGCGGGCATGGCTTCCAACAGTGTGTCAGGGTGCTTCCGGCATCAGAGGTGCCACTTTTCCGGCTGTCTGTGCCTCTGAAATCCTTTGGCTGGAGTGTTGGTGGTCTATGGCCTCTCAACACAACATGAATCTGGTATTCCGCCTCCCTCCTCCCTCGACCATCCTCGAGTAGATCTGGATGTTTTCCTTATCGCCTCGTTTTCCTTGGGGTGGTCGAGACTGGTTATTTTTTGTCATCCTGGACCTATATATGTTGTCCCCCTCCGGTCATCGGTATCCACCTCCATATTTCTAAGGTTGAACTGATCCCTCCCATGGACCCCCCCTCCTCGACCATCCTTGATCAGATATGGATGTTTTCCTTATCGCCTCGTTCTCCTTGGGATGGTCGGGACTGGTTATAGTTTGTCATCTTGGACCTATGTTGTCCCCCTCCGGTCGTCGGTATCCACCTCCATATTTCTGAGGTTGAACCGATCCCTCCCATGGACCCCCCCCCCACCCATCCTCGACCAGATCTAGATGTTTTCCTTATCGCCTCGTTCTCCTTGGGATGGTCGGGGGTGGTTATGTTTGTCATCTTGGACCTATGTTGTCCCCCTCCGGTCCTCGGTATCCACCTCCATATTTCTGAGGTTGAACTGATCCCTCCCATGGACCCCCCCACCCCCACCCTCGACCATCCTCGACCAGATCTGGATGTTTTCCTTATCGCCTCATTCTCCTTGGGGTGGTCGGGGCTGGTTATTTTTTGTCATTCTGGACCTATGTTGTCCCCCTCTGGTCATCAGTATCCACCTCCATATTTCTGAGGTTGAACTGATCCCTCCCATGGACCCCCCCCATCGACCATCCTCGACCAGATCTGGATGTTTTCCTTATCGCCTCATTCTCTTGGGGTGGTCAGGGCTGGTTATTTTTTGTCATCCTGGACCTATGTTGTCCCCTCCGGTCATCGGTATCCACCTCCATATTTCTGAGGTTGAACTGATCCCTCCCATGGACCCCCCCCCCCGACCATCCTCGACCAGATCTAGATGTTTTCCTTATCGCCGCGTTCTCCTTGGGATGGTCGGGTGGTTATTGTTGTCATCCTGGACCGATGTTGTCCCCCTCCGGTCATAGGTATCCACCTTCATATTTCTGAGGTTGAACTGATCCCTCCCATGGACCCCCCCCCCACCCTTGACCATCCTCGACCAGATGTTTTCCTTATCGCCTCGTTCTCCTTGGGGTGGTCGGAGCTGGTTATTTTTTGTCATCCTGGACCTATGTTGTCCCCCTCTGGTCATCGGTATCCACATCCATATTTTCTGAGGTTGAATTGATCCCTCCTATGGACCCCCCCCCTCTCTCTCCTATTTCCGGTCGACGGTTCGGTGTCTGATTCAGTAGTGCAAGATTGTTTGGGTGTGCAGCGTTTCCACAGTCACGTTCCTCCAACGCATGTGCTATGCTCGTGCATGTAAGTTTCACCAACGACCGACGGCCGCACTCGTGTTGTGGTCATGGTAATGTTCTGGTTGTCGCTCCAGTTGATGATCTTTAGGTCATTCTTGCCCATCTAGAACGTACCATCTTCGACTTCTTATTGGATCATACCATTTTTTTACAATGTACCACTCGTGTCATCTTCGACATTATAATCTCTTTCTTGTCGACGAATTACATGCGGCTCCCCTGCATGGTTCGCCGAGAATTTGCGCATAGGCCCGCAAAAAACCGCACAAGGCCGTGCCATCCAATTAGATCAAAGTCGAGGGTGGCCGGAGCAAGAAGACCCTCGCACGCACACACGTTGCCCCGGCCAATCGCAGCTCACGCGCCCCTCGCACCTCTCTCGCCATCACCTAACCTAACCATGGTTTGCTCAGGGCTTTAAATTAACCCCCTCCATTACACATCTCCCCTGTCCCTCTCCCTCTCGCAACCCCCCACAGCCCCTCGCAAGCTCTCGCGCACTCTCGCTCGCTCACTCAGGCACGAGAGAGCGAGGGAAGAAGGGGGGCAAGAACTCGAGACCTGGGAGGCGGAGGCGGAGGAGTGCCGTGCCGGGGAGTGGGAGGTGCCGGTCCCTCGCCGGACGCCGGACGAAAGAGGCGGCTGCGGCGCACCTGCCAGATCTGCGGCCCCGCCGGCGGCGGGCCGCCATTTCTGGGTGTCCGCATTGGTTCAGGTACGGACAAAGCCTCATTCCCCCCTTCGTGTTGGTGCTCGTTCCGCCGGTAGAATCCATGGCCTTCGCTGCTCCGATGTCCCTCTTTCTCAGTGGAGAGAGCAGAAGGGCCGGCGTTTTTGGTAGGAAAAAAAAAACGGTGCTTCGTCGCCAAGGAATGGAGCGTGGCTTCGTTCTGGTAGCTTCTGGAGCAATAATTATTCCTTTTTTAGGATTCTCCAGGCTTTCAGCTGGGCCGGGCGCATTAATGCCTTTCCTTACGCGTAGCTCATGTCATCAACCGCTAGATTGCCTGACGATTGTGTAGCTCGCTCCCGCAGCAGCTGATCTACCGTGCCTGAGCGAAGCTTGTACTCGCGCAGCTTCCCTAGTGCGGATTCAGCTTGAAAGCTCCAAGATTTCTGTCATTAAAAAAAAGGCCTTTGAGGCTTTGACAACTGCATCTGAATTTTTACTGACTCCGTCGAGATGAAATGTAATAGCCGTTAGATACATGGGGAAGCAAATCGCACGATTGTCGAATCAAGAGGTGATTAAGCTGCTGGCCCGGATTCCGGACTGAATCGTGGGGCTTTGGGTTTGTTTGCCACATGGAAAGTTTAAGAGATTTCCCTGTCTCATCAGTGATCAGTCTACAGAGATTTTGGGTAAGAAAAGGACAAATGCTATTGATGGGGGAGTGAACGGGGGACAGCACGAATCTCTGAATGAAACTGAAATAAAAATGCATCTATGTTCAACGAACATATCATATCTTCTGTACGAGGCTTAAAAAAAAGCTAGTAGTCAAAGATGGGAAGTGGTAGCCCACTCCTTATGTATACCAACTTTCTGTAAAATATGGAAATGCTAACTCAAATCATGCGATGTGTTTTGGTTTATATTCATTAACTGGGTAGTTGAGTTTACCATGAGAATTACCTATCTTCCATTTTATATACATTACAGAGCAAGAATCGGTAGTTTGGAAGTTGAATGAAGAACTAATATTTCTCGTTTTGAATTTGATACTTGTTGCAGTTGTTTCCAACTTGAGAAAAAGATAATAACCTCTGATTGCTCTTTCTGTTTTTGCAGGATCTTATTATCCAAAGGTTGGGCTCATCGGGTTTCGTAACAGCTTCCCACTCAAGCTTTCTGTTGCTTTCTATCTAACGTGGAAGATGGCGTCCGTTGCCTGATGATTGCTACCGTGACACCTTTCTCGCACTCTAGCACCGCGTCATCTGCAGAATTTGAAAGGCGCAAGAGAGCAATTCCTTTGTTGTCTGCCATGTCTCGCAACTTGAAGAACCCTGTCCAGACCCAGATGGCAGTTTCAGCCTTGAGCAGCTCTCTGATCGGTGATTATCCTAGCAAAACTAGAAGCGAGGGGAGGGCTGTTGGATGGAAACGTGTTTTTGTCCAGACTGACACTGGTTTTGTACTGCCTGTTCAACTGGATCGTGGTGACAGTGTACACACAGTCAAAAGAAAGCTGCAGGTGGCCCTCAATGTTCCTACTGAGGAGAGTTCTCTGACGCTCGGTGATCATGTCCTCAAGAATGATCTCAGCAGCATCCGAAATGATTCACCACTGCTCCTGACCAAGACCTTCATGCATCGGAGTTCCTCCAGCCCATGCCTGTCTCCTACAAGCAAGGATCTCCAGCAGCAAAGGGATAGGGGTGGTCCAATTGAAGTTTTAGTGTGTCCAACCCGCTGCATTCAGGCAAAGCAGCTTGTTAAGGATGTTGCTAGGGCCATAAGAAACGGTGTGGATCCAAAACTTGTCAATAGTGGGCTTGGTGGTGCCTACTATTTCAAGAACAGTAAAGGTGAGAATGCTGCCATTGTGAAGCCAAATGATGAGGAGCCGTTTGCACCCAACAATCCAAAAGGTTTTACTGGGAGAGCCCTTGGGCAGCCAGGCCTCAAAAGATCAGTTCGAGTTGGTGAGACCGGTTTTAGAGAGGTTGCTGCATACCTTCTGGACTATGATAACTTTGCTAATGTCCCCCCGACAGTTCTTGTTAAGATTTCACATCCTGTATTTAATGTGAATGAAGGCGTCGGCTCTACCAACAAGAAGGCTTCTGTGGGTGATCCGCGAACTGTCAGCAAGATTGCCTCATTTCAGCAGTTCGCTCCTCATGATTTTGATGCTAGTGACCTTGGCACTTCAAGCTTCCCTGTAGCTGCTATTCACAGGATTGGTATTCTTGACATCCGAATCTTCAACACTGATAGACATGCTGGAAATCTTCTGGTAAGAAAGGTGACAGGAGCCGATCAATTCGGCAATCAGACTGAGCTGATTCCTATTGACCATGGTCTCTGCCTGCCAGAGTGTTTAGAGGATCCTTATTTTGAATGGATTCACTGGCCGCAGGCGTCAATCCCATTCTCTGAGGATGAGCTTGAGTACATAGGGAAACTTGATCCAGTGAAAGATGCTGAGATGCTTCGCATGGAGCTGCCTATGATCCGGGAAGCATGCCTCCGAGTGCTAGTCCTCTCAACCATATTTCTGAAAGAAGGCACATTATTTGGTCTTTGCCTTGCGGAGATTGGTGAGATGATGAGCAGGGAATTTAACGGGATGGATGATCAGCCAAGTCAGCTAGAGGTTGTCTGCATGGAGGCAAGGAGGCTAGCAACTGAACGAGAAGAATGTTCCACAGAACATGATTCTGCAGATGAAGATGTGACCCAATTTGAACTTGACTGTGAAGATCATGAAATGCCAAAAACACCACCAGCCTACCATTTTGAATTTAAGGGGGGAAGCTCCAGAAACCCGCTGTCTAAATTGGAAGAGGCCATTGAAGAAGAGGAAGATGACATTCAGGAGGAGGAAGAAAGCAATGCAGAAAAGTTAGCTTGCCCCAAGCCTGTCAATAAGTGGCTTCCTAATATTTCCAAGCTATCAACCTCACTGAGCAGTGTCAGTCTCATGGACAAAAGCCAGCGTCAGGTGCCTGCTATTCCGAAGGGTGCGGATTCTGTGAAAACCTCTGAAAACAGCCAAGTTGGTAACTGGAGAACCGCGAATGAGCAGCTCCCAACAAGCGCAAGCTTTGTGAAGCTGGCCGACATGGGTGTGGATACATGGGGCCTGTTCCTTGAGAAGTTCCAGGAGCTGCTCCCTGGCGCATTCCGCGCGCACAAGCTTGGCGCCACCGGGCAGAGGGGGAGGCTGAGGATGGGTACTTCTTGTCAGTTTTGAGTTAGTGCAGGAGTAGAGAAGTCAGTTTGGCTGCTGCTGTTTGCTGTGGCTTCCTGTAGGTGTCAAGGTATGCGGTCGGTCGTCGAATAAAGCCATCCTTTACAATAGGGTTCGAGCGTTGAATATGCCTGCTTCAGAGGTCCATGTTCAGATGATGGCCTTTCCTGTACATAGTTTTCCTTCTTTTTTTTTTCTTTTTTCTTTTCTAGCTAGTTGCCTGGAGGAGGTTGGGATGTGATGTCTGCCCAGTTCTTGGCCACCCAATTCCTCCATGCATGATATGCATTCAAAGGTGCCGTTCAAATAAAATAGACATGCAAGAAAAAGTTTCTGGTGTGGTAATTAAACATTGTCCAGATTTCAGAGTAATGTTATATTTCAACTTGAAAGGTTTTTATTGTGCTGTCAGTTGTCATTGTTCTCATGTCATTTATATATACTGTACCTGTTGTCACAGATGTTTCAGTGGTGTGTACCTTGCACTCTATTATTGATGCAGTTAAACTCTTCTGTCTCTGCTAGGTTATGCTGCTGTGATATTTATTGTCTAGTTCATGCAGCAACATTATGAACATAAGGTCAGCATGCAGTTTAATGTCCCCTTCATCGATTTACACTTTCTAGCATTTGTTACTAGAGTGTTCATATTACCAATTTGCCAGTCTATCAATTGAGAGACGGTCATCCTGCCAAACTCTACCTTCTGGATTATTTACATCTATTCCAACCCAAGTTAGACACCTTCAAAGGCCAAAACTAACTGATGATTTCATCAAATAGCAAGGAGGGACTTCAGGCTCCTACCGGCGTGAGTTCTTTCATGCCGGCGAGATCGCTGAGCTCCACGTGCTGGTACTCTATCCTCCTTAGCACGGTCCTGGTCTCGCTCCTCGGCAAAGTCATCTGCCGCTGCCTTAGCCTTGAAATGGCCTGGGTGACCTCTGATATCCATGGCCGCTTCCTTGGGCTCCTGTTGATGCACCGGTAGGCGACATCGGCAAGGACCCTTGCCTCTTCCGGAATGCTCCCACCAAGGAGGTTCTTGTCGAGTATCTCATCCCAGTCCACCTTTCCTTCCCCTCCAATCGCTGCCTAAAAAGGAGAGGTGCGTAATGCTCACTGACTGAAATCTTGTCAGAAAATACTGTAAGAATGCCTGAAATCACTTACTAGGTCAATGTACTCCATTAAGCCTTGTTGTGGATTTATGGCTGTTATGAGTTCAAAAAGTATTATGCCGAAACTGTAAACATCGCTCTTCTTTGTGAACTTGTTGGTGGACATGTAATCAGGGTCCATATACCCATAGGTGCCCTTGAGACCTGACTTACTTCCATCAAATACTTCCTCCTTTGATAGACCAAAGTCTGCAACCTGCATGCACCAAGTAAAACAAACAGAGCACATTAGCATAGTTATTTTCAAGCAAACAATTTTCTGCCATGGAACTGATACCATTATTTTAGTTGCATGCGTCTTCCATCAGAAATATCTTTAGCAGGTTCAGTTGATCACTGAACTGCAGACACATCGTGGTGAGACAGTATTGGTTCAGCTAAACAACTTGCATCCAACAGGAGCAGGTTAGTTTATTACTAATGAACTCGTGATAGAGACAATACTGGTTAGCTAAACCATCAGCATTAGCAGGTTCAGTTGATCACTGAACTGCAGACTCATCATGACACAGTAGTATTGGTTTAGCTAAGGTGGCAGCATAATAACACCTAAAAGTACACATAAAGAACAAAAGGCATTTGCAATGATCAGCATAAATACTCCATCATAAATTGCCTAACCTTGGCCCTCATTGATTCGTCCAAGAGTATATTAGCAGACTTTAGGTCTCGGTGAATAACAGGCGGGACAGCCTGCACACATAGTCGTAGCTTTGATCAATTGCAAGATCAGGTCATTAACAATGGAGGTACGTGTTTAATAGCCATCAACTGTACCCCTTCATGCAGGTACTCAATCCCATGAGAGACATCGTGAGCTATTTGTAGCCTCTCTTGCCAGCTCAAACTCCGTTTATTATCACCTAACAGGACGTGGTATGAAAATAATTAGAGAGAGAGAGAGAGATTTCTTGATTCACTGCAACATTTTAGTTTATTCCCCTTCCAATGCATGCCATGCTACATGCCAAGTGCAGAATTACTACACAGATGGTTTTGTTCCTTTTCATGTTTCATCACCGAAAAGTAGAGGAATTGTCTCCCTTACCATACAAAAGGGTCGCCAAATTCCCGTTGCTCATGTACTCGTACATCAGAATGTGTTGGCCTTTTTCCACGCAATATCCAACCAAATTGACAAGATTTCTATGATGCAGCCGGCTAAGCAAAATTACCTGCAAATGAAGGCGTGATCATGATTATAGCTCAGTTTATCAGAGTCAAATGCTTCACTACCAACTACTACTCAACATGGACTAAAGATATTGCAAGTTGCACTGCCTTTACCCGCACCATGTGTCATCACTCAAGAACATAATTACATGCTGACTATCTACTACCAAAAAGAGACGGCCAATAACTTTGCACAACCAAAATTAAGATATGCCAATTCTTCGTGCCAAATCAACTGGAAGCCAAAATTTTGTTAGCTTGCCTCAGTTTTGGGTTGCAGACAGTTGGAGCAAAACCCAGCTGGCTATGATACATGATCTATGGATCTCCAAATCAAGTGATCGCCGGGACTGACCAGAAAAGTCACCTTACCTCTGTCTGGAACTCTCTTTCCCCCTGCGTAGAATCGCTCGCGAGAACCTTTACGGCCACGACTTCACCGGTAGCCATTACAGCCTTGTACACAGGACCAAACGACCCTTGCCCCAGAATCGTGGTGAAGTTGTTGGTAGCCTTCTGCAGATCCCTGAGCAACCAACCAACAGCAGTCACTCACATGGAGCAATCAGAAAATGTTACTCTGTTTTTTATTTTTTGGCTACTCACACCAACACCAGCATTCACGGTATGCATCATGGTATGAGTTTCATATGGGCTGATAGGAACTGGAATCACAGCAATGAAACGAAAACGGCACGAGGATTGCAATGGAGGAGTAGTTGCCATACATACTTGTAGTGGTACTTGGGGATCCCGGAGACGGACAGGGGCTGGTCCCTGCCGTTGGTGGCGCCCCGCCAGCCCCAAAAGGCGACGCGCTTCCCCGGCGGCAGCGGGTTGTGGCCCCAGTCGGCGACGCCCTCGGAGACAACGGAGATGGAGACGCTGGAGTCGAGGCTCGGGGTGGAGCCGTTGGCCCGCAGCGTGGCCGTGGAGGACTCGAGCGACCGCGTCCGCGTCCGCGCCACGACGCTGGCCCGCCGCCGGTACATCCAGATGGCCAGGAACACGCACGCCGCCGCGAGCACCGCCGCGCCCACGCCGGCGGCGACCACGATGGCCACGACCTTCGCCCTATCCGCCATTCCCGTGCCTTCGCGCGGGGGCCAAGACCATGCCGGTGCGAGACGAACCCCGGCGCAGGCGCAGAGCGGCGACCGCGTCGGCGCGCACTCTCTAGGCTCCTCCCGCTCCTCCTGCCACGGAGCAGCACAGCAGCACGCGTCAACAAGCAATCTCGAACCCGAAATCCTCGCGGCGCGACGTACGGACGCGTCACGCGCCTAGGGAACAAGCAGTCCCGCGCCAGAATTCCGCGGCGCGGCGCGCCATGAAGGCAACCCCGCGTCGGAATTGGGTGATCGGGTCGCCCGAAATAAAAGCGATCTGTCCAAAAAGCCGGGCGGGAGGCGTGCATCATACCTCAGCGCCTTTGTGCGCGAAGCTTCCGGCCTGGGACGGCGACCCCGAGGGAGCAGAGCAAGGGGAGGAGCAGGGCGAGGATCGGCGGAGACGACGACGCGCGCGCGCGAGAGAGAGGTCTCCTCCTTCCTTCCTGCCCGTGCTCCGGCTGTTGCTTTCGCCGCGCGGGTTCGGGAGAGGGAGAGGGGAGGCGGAGGGAGGAGGAATTCAGACCCGGTGGGCGCGTGGAAAAGGCGGCTGCGTGTTTTGGAGGTGGACGCAGTCCAAGCGCTTCATCACAGGACAAGACTGAGAGTAATTAATGTCTACGTACTGTGCATCTTTTTGTTTGGGGACGAAATTAATTATAGTAATTTATTAGTAATATCCGTCTCTATCTCTCTCTCGCTCGCTTCCTCTTTGATCTTTTCCTGAATATATTTTCTCTTCTTTTTGTTTCTGATGAAGATGGAGGCAGAGCAGTTGGTGGTTTGATGGGAGCCGCCGGTCATGTGCGAATGGATCCCGCCGGTCACAGGGTGTGCATGCAATTTAAGGCAGAGACACAAGGGAACATTGTCCGTCCGTCACAATGTTACCTACTCCCTTCGTTCTTAAAAAAATGTACTTCTAAATTTGTTAGAAAGTCAAACTTTTTTATGTTTGATTGTATTTATGCAATAATAGACCAATATTTATGCCATCAAATTATTAGCATTAGATTTATGATAAAATATATTTTCGTCGTATACCTATTTGGTTTCACAAATATTGACATATTTTTGCACAAACTCGGTCAAACTTTGAGATAATTTGACCCTCCAACAAAGTTGAAAGTACACTCTTTTAAGGACGAAATGGGTACACATCAAGAGACCATTAAGTTTGGCGGAGAGAGAGAAGGCTCTCTTTATTTCAAATGTTTGCCCCCTTTCAGTGGGGGTGAGGAGGATGGAGACTATACGGGCGCATGGTTAAATACTTAAATATATATCCCTTAGGCTACAACATACCATGAGGGTATTTTTGTTTTTATGGAGAATCTTAAATCAATATTATGTCGGAATAACCTAACAATATAACAATGAGAAGTATATCCCACATAATATTGATTTAATGGTTACTCGATGGGTGAAGAACAAAACTATCCGTGACTCCAATGAGGCTTTTATAAAAAAGCAAATAAGCTTCTCTAAAGCAATGCATATGCGTTAAACATGCTTGCTTTACCGGTAACATATTTGTATATATTATCTTGAAGGCAAACATATTTGTGTTTTGGACATTTTGCATGGCTTGTCAATCTAAAAATGTGTGATATATGTGGCTCCAATCTCCTTTTCTAAGAAAAATGTATGATATGTACGGCTTCAATTTCACAAAATATTCCTTAATGGGGCTCAACGTTCCCGCCAATAAAAGAAAAAGAAAAACCGGGACTCGGCCAAATTTAAGCGTGGCATACTATAGAAATGTCTTTATCACGGTTTTCTTTAAATGTGTTGCCAATTCAAGAATAATAGTAACCTGTGTATGTGTGACAAGTCAATGTTAGAGACGTCTGGAGAGGGACATAATTTGGAAATAACGACGGAAATCACAGGACTGTCACTGTATCACATTTGTCACTCCGGTAGGTAATTTGGACAAAAGGGAAATCACAAGGCTGTCACTGCATCGCATTCGTCACTCCCGTAGATAGTTTGAAAAAGAAAATATCATCACAAGACTGTCACTGTATCACTCAATATGGGAATGGGCCGACCCGGACCTGGCCTTGGACCCGGCCCTGTGGCCCCAAGGCCAATATGTGAGGCCATGGGTCGGCCCATTTCATCAGAAATTGGTGGCCTCATTGACCCGTTGGGCACATGAGGCCGGCCCAAAATCCAGCGAATTCACACTTACATCTCTGTTTACAAAGAAATAGCATGGCGGGTCAGTCTAAATTTCTGAACCATCCTGCTTCAACACTACCAAGCATTAGTCAATACTAAGTTATTTTGAATAGATATATTGTGTTGGATGTGAGGTGCGTACGTCCTGTCTTGTCTTTCCGTGAAGTGGGATGCAGTAGGCTGGGCATTCAGCGAACGATAAATCTCTAATGCATTCAGGCAAGCTAACCGGAGGAATAATCTCTCAATGCATTCAGCTGGCTACTCACGTATTGGACTTCGCATATGTAAAAAAATGATTTAGGCAGGACGGGCCACGGTAGCTCTGTCGGTAGATACAAGTAACTTATACTGTAGTATCTATTGCCCGTATCAGAATGGGTCGACCCATCTGACCCAATGGGTCGCACGGTGCCGGCTCCACTGACCCGTATATCATTTGAGGCCAACCCACTTGACCCATTGGCCTTGACTTTTTGGGCCGGGTCAGTGACCCGGCGGGCCGACCCGGCCCATTCCCATCTTGATGTATCACATTCGTCGATCCGGTCAGGCAGCCAGGGAGGGAGAAATGAAGACCAATGGCAAGGCAAAAATGCTCGGCTCCGCTGGTCGCTACGGCTACCGGTCAAAGGGGGTTTAGCATGGACGGATCTGATTAGCGAGAGAAATCCTCGCCCAGTGTCGTCCGGTTCTTCCAACTGCCACCTTCCGGACGGCAGCGTGCCTCGTCTCGTCTCATCTCATCTCATCTCTCTGCTTTGAGCGTAACGCCTGCCTTGTCCGGTGGTCAGTGGTGGCGACCGCCGGCGCCGTTTCGGCCGCTTAGATCCTTCTTCCGACCTCGTCTGCGAGGAAAATTACTCTCAATGTCCTTTCGAAGTCTTGGTGTTGACGTTTTGTTTTTAACTGATGATGATGCCGTCGGTTGTGTCTTGCGTGCCTGTTGTTACAGTGCTGGCCGTCCTTTTCTGAACTTTGTCGATGCGCTTTTACAAGGTGGAAAACAAAACTTTGCTTGGATGGTTATAAAAAGACCGCGGGTAAAGGGCCTCTAGCTTAACACAAAAATTACACTCATATTGGGAACTGAATTGTGGAACCAAGAGGCAGAAATTCAAATGCGTCTGATCCGGGTCAAGCCTAAATGGATTTTGTGTGTTCTCGTAGAGAAATAGTTGAAAATTTTCTTTTGTGATTAACGAATAGACAAATGCCAACTTAGCTTTTTTTAAATCCATTAAATATGTTCTGCCAAACCAACCTAGAGCTGCTTACCTCACATTCCCTTCATTCGTGCAAATAGAAACAATGCAAGTTGCATTCCAGCTTGTATAAATCATTTGGGTAAAGCATTGGACCTAACAATCATAATCTTGGAAAGTTTCAGTAATGCCTCTCCTCAGGGAAAGACTTTAGGAGGTCAAGCAACCAATAGCAGCTAGTGACACTTAGGCCGCGTTCGGTAGTCATCCGCGGAGCGAAGCGCACGGAGCGGGCTTTAAGTAACTCTGCAAATTATAGCTTTAATCAGCTGGATTGCCGCTCCGCTCCGGCGCGGAGCCACGGAGTGGAGGGAATCCGAACGCGGCCTTAAATACGCAAAATTTGCGACGAACAATTACGGTACAACCCCCAGCTGGGTTTCCCTCCTTGGGAGACTTTTTGTCCAGCAAGCCATTAACAGCCAGCGTTCACAAATCCGGGCATGTGAGACCAGTTCCGGGCTCCAGGCGCACCAACCATTGCCTCATATAAACCAGCAACCATTGTTTCAAGTACTATGTTTCTTTTGTTATTATTCTTGGTTGAAACACATTCAAGTACTATGTTCCTTGTCATGGACTAGGCCTAGCAACCACTACACAGCTAGGAAACCCCAAAAAACGCCACAGAAATGTACATACAACATCTGTCTATGCACTAGCTAAAACAAAAGAATTCTTCCTCTCGCAACTGCAAAAGACAATTTGAGACACTGTCTAAACCCTAGCGAGAGGCAGCAGTTTGATCCATCTGCTTGCTGGCCAACACCGAACTGATGGCTTGCTTCACGAAACCATGCAAGCATTCCTTGCAGGTGTTGGCTATCGCTGACGGTTTGGAAGCTCCGGTTCTGCAGCTGTGCTTGCAAACCGGTTTGGGGAGCGCCAGGGCTACTGATGGAGTATGCTCCAGTCCGTAGGAAGCCAACACGGTGTGTGTTGCTGCTCGAGCAACCTCCTTGAATCTGTCGGAACCTGGATCACAAGCAAGTTTTAACAGATCAGACATGTAAATAAAACAAGGTTCTGTTGCTGAAAGGGCTGAAAGGAAAAATACATACCGTAGGTTTTGTCTGTCTTGAGTAGCTTCAACTCAAGCATGGCCAAGCATGATATTTCACTTTTTGCAAGTTTACCGCTCTTCCTGGGTTTCTTGGATCCTTGATCATCACGTGTTCCAGAACGATGTTTTCTCTTGGATCCATCACGGTCTGGCCCAGAACTTTTTCTAACTTCAACTGTTGCTGCCACGGTACCAATTTCATTGGATGTTGTGGCACAAACGGCTGAAGGTTCCTCAGGGTTTACCCTCAGTTTTTTGGATCCTTGATCATCACGCGTTCCAGAACGATGTTTTCTCTTGGACTCACCACGGTCTGGTCCAGAACTTTTTCTAACTTCAACTGTTGCTGCCACGGTACCAATTTCATTGGATGCTGCAGCACGAACGCCTGAAGGTTCCTCAGGGTTTACCTTTGCACCAGATTGGCTCCCAGCGCTCAACACGATTTGTAGCGGAGAGATCACCGTGGGACGACCGGATGATAGACTGTTTGCAGATGGATGCAGCGCATCCGTTTTAGGTTTCCCTGATCCAAGCGGGCCACGCACAGATTCCAATGTTTGATCGACATGTTGTATGTGGCTTGATGAGGCAACTTTACCGCCACACGAAGATTCTGGTCTCTGATCAACATGTTGACTATGGCTTGACGGGGCAACTTTACCATTTGGACTTTCCTGATTTGTCATTCTGCTCTGGAATGAACCCATCCTTTCACGAACTAATACATGGCGATTCCCAGGCAAGTCGCAGTGCCCTACAACATCCTTCCGGGGCAGTATATTATCATTTTTTGCACCACGTTCAAAGTTCATAGTGTCTCTCTGTGTCACGGTAGGAGAAAGTCTCTGCTTCTTCTGTCCTAAGATTGTATCAATCGGGCTGAATGAAGTTGACCTGTTTCCCATAGAGAATCGAGGAGTGCAGTCTAGGGAGGAAGGCCCGTCACATTTCTTCCTTCCACCAGCAGACTTTGCAATTTCCAACATTTTCCATGCCTTATTGACATGACGGGTCTCCTTAGGCGGAGGTGCCACAGACTGCTGATGCTCTTTAACAGAAGAACTACCACTATTGTTGTGTAAATGTGTGGCAAATCCTGCAGAACCTGCACGGAGAGCAGGCCAGTTCTCACGCAGCAGCATTATACGGTTACTAAGATTGCGAGAATTACGAAATGTTCTAGCTCTCTCAGTTCCAAAGCGAGCATGGGCATGCAACACTGCACGACCAGTGCCTCGCCCTTGAGGAGATTCATGAGAAGAAGATCCATCAGAAGAAGTACCCTGTGATGGCAAACCATTGGCATTTCTATCAGGTCTAGTGCTCCGCGTATTAGTCCTACGCACTGGATTTATTTCGTAATCCTCATCCACAATGTCATAAACAGAAGGAACTGGGAAAGACCCACTGCTTTGTGCATTTGTCCCGTGCACTGGAATTGTCCCGTAATCTTCATCCACATTATCATAAATAGACGGAACTGGGATAGGCCCACTGCTCCTCGTATTTGTGCGGCGCAGTGAACTCAAAGAGTACCTCCCATCCACAATATCCGAAACGGAAGGTTCTGTAACTGGCTGAACAGTTGGAACTTCAATGGTAGTCCCACTGCTCCTCATATTTGTGCGGCGCAGTGAACTCAAAGAGTAACCCTCATCCACAATATCCGAAACGGAAGGTTCTGTAACCGGCTCAGCAGTTGGAACTTCAATGGTAGTCCCACTGCTCCTCGTATTTGTGCGGCGCACTGAACTCAGAGAGGAACCCTCCTCCACAATATCAGAAGCGAAAGGTTCTGTAACTGCCTCAGCAGTTGGAACTTCAATGGTGATTTCAATTTCACCCTGATCACTAGACCCACCATCCTCGATCTGACACCTCGAGTGCTCCTCCTTGGATGTTTCACAGTCCTTGCAGAACCAGTCTCCCTCTGGCACAGTGGTCCCTAGCCCCACGCAGTACGTGTGTGAAGCCGCATCACACAGCTCGCAGAGGAGCAGCAGGTCCTCATCACTGGAGCAGTTACACACGCTGCAGCCGCTGTTCACGTAAGGATCAGTGCTCACCACGCTACTCACATTGCCTCGAGGATGGTATACCTGTTCAACCAACACAGCACATCAGTTATGCTAAGAATTCAAAGGGTCCTAACAACAGAATATAATCATTGCAACTTACTAAATACTACCACCTCCTTTCGGGTTACAAGGCCCACACGCATTTTGAGGCCAACTATAACCATTTATTTGACTGACTAACAAATGTTAATTATATGCCATAATTTTTTTATCATTGAATTCGCATGTGAAAGAAGTTTCTGATAGTATAATGATACACAACTCATATATTATTGGTCCAATTGATGGTCAAAATAAATGCGGGCCTTGTAAACCTAAAATGAGGGAGTAATAGAGTTACCAATAAATTGCTCGCACTGCGGTGCAAGAACTAACATTTGTAAGTGCATTTACAAAGGCGTGACATCAACTGACTCTACATCTTGACACATAGGAACTGCCAGTGCCAATGAGAGAGGAGAGAGAATAAAACCGACTAAAAATAACAACTAGCAAAGTGTATGTGTGTTGCACCAGATCCAAAGTAAATAAATATGTGCTCACAAACCTAAAAAACAATTCGATAGTTTATACCACTCAAACTTCTTATGCTTCATCCTGATTCAGGCTGTATAACGTTATAAATATGTTGGGTTTCACTCCAGTTTTAGGCCCAGTTCTTTTGAGCAGATTATGGAGAATCTTGGTCCTGAAAATCCCAAGCGAAAAGAACTCGATTGAACTTTCAAAATCTAACCGGATTCTTCAGAATCCTAGTGCAATCCCAAAATCCCAAAATACCTGGTTTCTCCCACAATCTCAGGATTCTGGCAAGTCCCATCAAAGAAAACGCTTGGAGTTAATAGAGTGCCCCTATTGTAGCAGGTTATTACGGCAAAACTGCCACCGAGCCACCCACGACCGATGCCGATCTGTTCGCATCGCGTGACCTCGAGCAGGGCCGCCCTCTAAGATTCCAGCGCCGCCGCCCGCCCCAGTTCGCCGTCCCGGACCACGCAGCCGCCGGCGACGCCGGTCCGCACTCCCGCCGTAGTCCAGCTTCCTCTACGGGCCCTTTCCCCCTTTGCCCTCTGCCGCCACCGGGACACCCGGAAGCCGCCGTCGGGCCCCTCCGCACCGGCTACCGACGGCGCCTCCGTCCCAAAGCTGCAGCCGAACATCAACATCTCCTCCACTCCTCCACGGTGATCCATCCTCTCTCTCCCAACTCTCTGTTCTTCTTTTTTTTAGCTATAGACTGGATAGATGCAAAAAAAACTGTTGCATAGATAGAGGAATCGATGTGTCAATTTGTTAGATGGATGGATAGATTGATTGTTCAATTTGTCACATGAATGGATGGATTGATTGTTCAATTTGTCACATGGATGGATGGATTGATTGTTTTATTTTGTTTGATGGATGGATTGTGCTAGAATTTTTTTTTGTTGATATTGTCAATACTACTGCATATTGGTACTATTGCCGGAACTTGGCTTTGGCTCACATTTGACAAGATATTGTTCGAAACAACAAAGTGTTAACAATTCATCAAACAGTTTCTGTCAAGGGGTACTACAGACATTTTGGCACACAACTCTTTCCAGAATCTCAAACTGGAATCTCATAAAAACTCGACGCCAGATTCTGGGGGAAGCAGATTCTCGCAAAATTTTCTAGAATCTTGATTCTGCAGAATCACGGGTGAAAAGAACTGGGCCTTAGTCCTCTTACCTATTCCACTATACAACAATCCTCTCAATAGAAAAAGAAAAACACACCACCTACTTTTCAATTTTCAGCATAGACAAAAATGTGAAAAAGGCAGGGGAAGGCTCGGCAGCAGAGCCATGCTAGAGCAATTGAAGCGACCATGGGAGAGGCATTAGAAAATTTGAAGCGGGATCATAGTTCAAATTTTGAAATGACGGAGGACGATGATTGGAGGGAGAGGTGGCTAGAGGACGGCGACTGCAAAAAAAGATGGCGGATGGAGGACTCGTGAGGAAATGGTTGAGGGCTAATTTAATAAATGTCGTTCGATCCTTTTGGCAGACCCCTAGTATACAGATTAGATGGTAGGACACTAGAACCCTCTAGACAAGGTGCCGAGTTCGACTCTCTGCTGACCCAGTATTTTAATTCTGCCCTTTTTGGCAAAACATCCCACATGTGTAGAGAAGTGAACTCAGCACCAACTCGAACCTTTAGAAGTAGGAAAGATCATCTCAAGAGTCAACCCTATTGCCTTTGCGCGCCGTCGCATTCAATGCTAACCCGACGTGTAAAATCAGCTTGAGACGCACACCAAATATATAGGTTATTTTCAGTGTTCCCTCTAGATGACACAAAGAGGCCAAAGAATCGACGAGTGGCTTCACCTTTGCAGCAGTTACATGAATCCTTTATAAGGTTTTGCCCGTGCGGCTTAAAAAAAGTTTTCCTGATTCTTAGTTGCCTGAATCTTTTCATAAATCTCAGTACTGTGAACTTTGCCATTGTGGTGTCTGAAGCTGAAACATAGGAAGTGTACAATTACAGAAACACGTTATGAAATATTTGACAGTCTAACTTATCCATGGAGCGAGGCATCGACGGCGACGAAGATGGCTGGATATTTATCGCGCAACTGATACACAAGAGGATCATGGGTTAAAAATGCTTCGGATTTGGCTACCTGGTTGCGCTCGGCGACGTTGACGATGCGCTCGGAGGGGAGGCGGCCGGGGACGGGCGGGCGGCGGATCGTGTGGAAGCGCGCCTTGCAGAAGGGGCAGCGCGACTCGACGCGCGCCCAGGCCATGATGCAGACGAAGCAGAAGTGGTGGGCGCAGCAGTCGAGCTCGCCCCGGATCGCCCGGCACGAGTCCGTGAAGCAGATGCCGCAGGGCACGCCCTCGGGCGCCAAGGCCACGGCCTCTGCCTCGGCGTCGTCGTCCATCCTTGCCTTGCCCTTGGACGCCGACGACGGGGGCGCGAGGCCGTCGCCGGCGGAGGAGGACATGAGGGCGAAGGGCGGTGGGTCGGTACGAGTGGGAGGCGCCGCGTTGGGTCCGGATCGAGTCGGATGTGTGGCTCGTCGGGCTGGGTTTCCGTTTCCTCGGTCGGAGCTTTGTTCCTGCGAAATTCTTTGGTGCTCGTATTTGGGCTCGGGAGTTAAATGGTGGACGGGAGATATGGGCTAACGAGGCCGAGTTCGTGTCGTTTGCAGAGAAGGGAAGGGGGTTCGGTTTGGCACTTTTTTTTACAATTGATTTGGCTAGGCCCAATTTCTATTTGGCGCCTTAAGTACCATTTATAGGCTATTTTTCGGGCGGTTTTTCTTTCTGTTTTCCAGGACGGGTTTTTAGGTAGTTTTTTTCATGATTCTAAAAAAAGAAAGTTTTTTGTTCATTTTCACTCTTTTTTTCTTTTTGTTTTTCTTATGTATTTTATTTTTCTTTTTCATGAAATTTTTCTGTTGCATTGTGACCATGAGGTCACGAGTTCGAGTTCTGAAAACAGCCTCTTGCAGAAATGCAGGGAAATGATGCGTACTATAGACCCAAAGTGGTCGGACCCTTCCCCAAACCCTATGCAGGCGAGAGCTACGTGCACCGGACTGCCCTTTTTCATGAACTTTTTCAAAACTCAAAGAATTTTTCCAAGTCTGTGGACCTTTTCAATTTCCGTGAACTTTTCTGCAAATTCGCAAACAATTTCCATTTTTTGTGATTTTTTCCCTCAAATTCGCTTTTTAATCTTAAATATGTGAACTTTTTCAAACACTTGTACATTTTTGTACATTTGTGAACTTATTTCCTCAAATTCATTAACTTTTTATCTTAATACATGAAATTTTTTCTCCACGAACTTTTTTCCAAATTCGTGTTTTCTTTAGCCGTGAATTTTTTTATAGTCGTGAACCTTTTTTAAATTCATGAAATAATTTTCAAATTAATAATTTTTTTTTCAAAATTGTGAATTCTTACTCGTGAACATGTTTTTCAAATGTGTGAACTTTTAGCTAGCAATTTCTCCCCAAATTTCATTAACGTTTTCAGAATTTTACGAACTTTTTAAAATTTGTATGAATGCTTTAAAATTCATGAAGATTTCTGAATTCGCAAACTTCCTTATTTCGTAAGAACCTTTTTCAATTCTTTTGAACTTTTCCCAAATTCACCAGTTTTTTCAAAAAAAAATTTACATTGTACATTTTCTTTCTAAAAATAATTTATACTGGGGTATATAATATATATTAATTGTTGTATTAAAAGAAGGGCCAAACAGTACTACTTCCTCAAAGCGGACAACAAAGTGAGCTCGGTCTAGTAGTTATTACGCCAATGTCTAGCTACGACCGTTGATATATAGGTGTGTGAGTCTGAATCCCACCTCACATAGAATTTGTCAACTCTTTTTCTTTGCATTTGATTTTTTAGCACGTTGCTGGACCAGCCCGTTACGTGTCGCGTGTGAGTGCCAGCAACCCTAACTGGCATTGACAGCGCCAAATAGGAGCTCTCTCGGCTTAGCACTTTCTCGTCTGATGGTGGCCTTCAGGTCCTAAATCAGAAGCTTTAATGGCCCAAAAGCCAGGTATGTGAGATAATGACGTCAGCACTAGGCGCCAACTGGCTGTAGGGAATGGAAAATCAGTCGGCCCAACCGTTAGATGTGATATGTGTACACCCTCAATCCATCGTGTATCTCTCCCCCGATGCAACAACACTCACGTGAAAGTTGCACCCTTCTCGCTGCACTCGTCGTCTGGCTCGCAATGGCCATCGCCGTCTCGTCGCTCCACTCGTAACATCACATAGCAGCAGCCTTCGGTCTCCCGTTCTCCACTTGCGGGAAGCCGTCGCCTCATCGCAACATTGCTCGCAAAAACATTTGTCGTTTCGCGTCCACCGTCAGAGCATCATCATGTCCACCACCTCAACAAACGCACTTGTCTTGCAACATTCAGTAGCCTCTCATCACGACCCACAGCTAGCACGCAATAGCGAGAGATGGTGGTGTCCACCGCTTTCAGCATCGCAGCGCCATGCAAGAACCCCCTACAACATCTTCGGCACCCCTTGTAGTAGGTTGCCTGCAGCACCTTCAGTGTCATATGTCTCTTTTTTTTTGAAAGCAACGACTGCTTTATTACTCAAAGACGTGGGCACTATCGCCCGATACAATCACAGCAAGTTCAGCTGGTACATTAACATCATACACATCAACACCTCCTAAGTTGGCATTTAAGCCTAACTTTGCTAAGCAGTGAGCCGCATGATTCACCTCACGTGGACAATGTGTGATTTTGCACAGTGAGAACCACAAGTTCCTTTGGACCTTGATATCTTCAATCAGCTACGCCTCCTTGAAGAAGTCTGGCTTTCTCCGGTTCAGCGCCTGCGCTACGAGCAACGCATCCGTCTCAATCTGCATTCTCACCACTCCCAGTTCGGCAACCACTCCCATAGCCATCTCCACAGTTCGCAGTTCCGCACCAAAGGAATCTAAGGGGCTGTTTGGTTCCCAGCCACAGTTTGCCAAGCCAAAATTTGGCAGCCACAGTTTGTCAAGCATGTGTTTGGTTTTTGTAACACTTTGGCTTGCCACACTTTATTGTCCCTATGGCCCACTTGTCAAAGAGACAATTTTTTGCCAACTTTTGCCAAAGTTTGGCGTCCAATTTCTTAGCCACACTTGTGTGGCTTGCCATACTTGTGTGGCTAGCCACATTTTGGCTTGGCCACACTAGTCTCCAACCAAACAGACCCTAAGACCCGAGGGATCCATCCTGCCCTAGCAACAACAATTTCACCATGTCCGTTCCTTGCTACCACACCCCAGGCTCATAGTCTCCCTTGATGATACGTCTAAAATGTGACTATACTTTTTGCTATAGTCATGCTAAATTTATATCATCATTGCATCACTTTGGCATATATTATTAATTTATTATACTAACCTATTAATCAAGTGCCCAATATCAGTCGTTGTCTTTGCATTTTTTTGGAATTTGCAGAAATATAGTTTTGTGGGGACCAAAAAAGCAAGCGATTATTTTTTGAGAAGTTTTAAGACATGAGAGCCAACATGGCAAGTGCCCACCCGGAGGGGGCCAACCATGTCTCCATGGAGCCGTTGGAGTACAAAGTCAAGAACGAATCTATCGATATCTCGATCAAACGTGAAAAAAAGGATTAAGTACAATATTTCGGCTGAGCTTTGACCTAGACTTTTTTTTGAGAGAGAGGGAGAAGTGCCACCAAACACCGCAGACGTCGCACCCCACCCCACCCCACGTCGCGGCTCCGCGGTCGCAATTCACCGCGACGCCACCACTGCCACCATAGCAATGGCCGCCGGCGCCACCAGCGATAGCTCCACCGCTCCGGCGCCCCACGTGCTAGTCATCCCGTACCCGACGCAGGGCCACACGATCCCACTGCTCGACCTGGCCGGCCTCCTCGCGGCCCGCGGGCTCCGCCTCACCGTCGTCGCCACGCCCGGCACCGCCCCGCTCCTCGCGCCCCTCCTGGCCGCGCACCCGGGCGGCGCCGTCCGCGCGCTCACCCTCCCCTTCCCCTACCACCCGGCCTTCCCCGCCGGCGTCGAGAGCGCCAAGGGGTGCCCGCCCGTGCTCTTCGGCGCGCTCATCGTCGCCTTCGCGGGGCTCCGCGGCCCGCTCGGCTCCTGGGTGCGCGCCCGCTCGGGCACCCCGGACCGCGTCGTCGCCATACTCTCCGACTTCTTCTGCGGGTGGACGCAGCCGCTCGCCGCCGAGCTCGGCCTCCCTCGCGTCGCGTTCTCGTCGTCTGCCGTGTACGCCACCGCCGTGCTCCACTCGCTCCTGCGCCGGCTGCCCCGGCGCGAGGACGAGAGCGACGACGAGTGCCCGATCGCCTTCCCGGATCTCCCGGGCGCCCCGGTGTACCCGTGGCGGCAGCTCAGCTTGCTCTACCGGACGTACAAGGAGGGCGACGAGGTTACAGAGGGGGTCAGGAGGAACTTCCTCTGGAACTTGGATTGCTCGGCGTTCGTGTCGAACACGTTCCGGCGGCTCGAGGGGCGGTACCTGGAGGCGCGTCTCGCGGACCTGGCCTTCCGGCGCGTGCGCGCGGTGGGGCCGCTGGCACCGGAGGCCGACGCCGCGGGCAACCGCGGCGGCGAGACGGCGGTGGCCGCGGCCGACCTGTGCGCCTGGCTCGACAAGTTCGAGGACAAGTCCGTCGTGTACATCAGCTTCGGGAGCATGGCGGTGCTGCAGCCGGCTCACGCGGCGGCCCTGGCCACCGCCCTGGAGAAGACAGGCGCGGCGTTCGTGTGGACGGTCGGGCCGGCGGTGACGCTCCCGGACGGGTTCGAGGAGCGCGCGGCGGCGGGCGGCAGGGGCATGGTGATCCGCGGGTGGGCGCCGCAGGTGGCCGCGCTGCGGCACCGGGCGGTGGGCTGGTTCGTGACGCACTGCGGCTGGAACTCGGTGCTGGAGTCCGCGGCGGCCGGGGTGACCATCCTGGCGTGGCCGATGACGTCCGACCAGTTTGTGAACGCGCGGCTTCTCGTGGACGAGCTGCGCTCCGCCGTGCCCTTCTGCTGGGGCGGCGTCGCCACGGCGCCGAGCGCCGACGAGCTGGTGCGCGTGCTCGAGTCGACCGTCGTGGGGAAGGGGCCGGAGTGGGTCGACGTGGCCGCGCGGGCCAAGGAGCTTGCCGAGGAGGCGGCGGCCGCGGTGCGCGAAGGCGGCAGCTCGTGGCGGGAGGTGGAGGAGCTGGCGCGGGAGCTTCGCGAGCTCGGAGCCTGACTGAAGATATACGGAGGATCCATGAAACAGTTCGTGCAGAACTTACGAACGGCGATTTTACAATTTCGGTTTCATTTCGACATAGAAATCACCGGTGTCTGCTGTAAAATGTACAGAAAGCTCAGTTACCATACATCATTTCGACCACTTGTACAATACCGCTGTAAAATGTACAGGAAGTTCACTTGTTCTTTGCATTCCGACCAGCCAGATATATTATCAAAAATGTCGTCAGTTTTGCTTTTCGACTTTCTTGCCAGTAAACTGTTCTTGATGACCTCTGGAATGTTTGGTTCAGGGTTTACAGGGTAATAAGAGGCTTTTGAAATTTGTGGTGTGAGTATCGCGGCAGTGTTGCGGGAATTTGGACACGCATCATTTGATCGTGGCCGACCCGCCTAAGTGGGCTCTGGAGAAGATTGATAAGGGTTGCCGCGCGGTTTTCTGGGCTGGGACTGAGGAGATCCAGGGAGGCAAGTGCGCGGTGGCTTGGAAGCGGGTGTGTCGTCCAAAAGAGTTAGGAGGCCTTGGAGTCATGGATCTCTACAAGCAGGGGCTGGCGCTTAGATTGAGGTGGGAATGGCTGAAGCGGACCGATAACGTTCGACCTTGGCAAGGTTTGAACCTCAGCACGGATAAACAGGTGGCTCTAGCCTTTGACAGCTTGGTAAAGTGGAACATTGGCAAGGGCTCGCAAGTGCTGTTCTGAAGGGACCGTTGGATCAATGGATCTAACGTCAACGAGATCGCGCCACTACTCGTTTGCAAAGTAAGGAAGCGAGTGGTCAATAGGAGGAAGGTCAATGAAGCGCTACATCTCCATGCATGGACTCAGGATATCATGGGTGAGATGACCACGGAGGAGTTGCTCCACTTCATAAGAATGTGGGAGATTATGGTCCAAATGGAGTTGAGGCCGGACACGGAGGACACCCCGGTCTCGCAGTGGGAGGCAAGTGGCAGTTATTCCACAAGATCGGCCTATAAGATGATGTGCCATGGAGGCATTCGGTTCCAATGCGCTTCGGCAGTCTGGCGATGTTGGGCTACGTTAACATGCAAAATCTTCATGTGGCTAGCCCTACAACATAGGATTTGGACATCGGACCATAGGCACAGACACGGACTGCAAGAGCATAGTTCGCCTTGTTTTCTGTGTGAGCAGGAGGAGGACACGGTGGAACACCTTCTCATACAATGTGTGTATGCCAGGCAAGTGTGGTTTCTCTGCTTCAGGAGATTGGGCATTGACATCGAGCTCACGCCTACCAGGGAGCATACTCTGGGTGACTGGTAGATGGATTCGAGGAAGTGCATTGCCAAGAGGGATCGCAAATGGTTCGATGATCTTTGCACGTCGGTATGTTGGAACATCTGGATGCAGAGGAACGACAGAGTCTTTCGCAGCAACACCTTTGTCTCTGAAGCGGACGTAGCCGAGGCAGTCCACAAGGAATTCTTATTGTGGGCAGCAACGCGAGGAAGAGGAGAACAAAACATCATAGAGTAGTAGCATAGAGTGTGTGGAGTGGATGTGGAGGTGCCAGCCGAGTGTGGCTGGGCACTTGGGACTTATCTCTTGTAAATAATTTTCTCCCTTCTATAACGCTAAGGTACGCAATTTGCGTACTCTCGAAAAAAGAAAACCATGACCATCTGGATACGCCATTAACATGTTACTGTACAAGAGAATAACATCTAGACATTTATCCTGCTATTTCTATTTTCAGAGGGGACGATATCCTAATCCTACTCAAGGTGACCGAAAACGATAAGTGCAAGCCCTCTTATCAGAGAGACAATCCACTTCACGGCGAAACATCTCTACTGTCTAAAAAAACACATAGGGCGCGTTTGGTTACATTGCCATTCGAGGCTGGCCAGGCGAGCCTGACTCTAGTGAGCCGGTTTGAGGGGATGCAGATAAAAAGACCCCAGATGCACATAGTTTGGTTGCGTGCATGTACCTTAGTTGCATGAGACAATCATTTTTGACCCGGCGAGCGGTTGTCCGCATTGCATTAGGTGCACATATGACATGGTGGT
The DNA here is from genome assembly GCF_018294505.1 of Triticum aestivum. Lineage (NCBI taxonomy): Eukaryota > Viridiplantae > Streptophyta > Magnoliopsida > Poales > Poaceae > Triticum > Triticum aestivum. The sequence continues at coordinate 141,765,560 of NC_057813.1, read as the reverse complement.
TGGTTGCAACCTGCATAAGGTATTGTCACCACTTCTAACTAGTGATGAGCTTACCACACACAATTTGAACATGTAGTGGCAGCTAGTTAAACAAATGACAGTTCATCCTAACTACTATCAGATGACAGATAAGAGTCATTGGCTAAATAGGGGATAGCTCATATGTGTTGCTGCTACCAGATCTTCCTCTTCATCGTCCTCTTCTTCTGCTTCTGCTTCTGCTTCTTCTTCCTCTTCTTCAAATCCTGCACTTGCCTCTGCCCACTCCAACCTTTTGTTCTTTCAAGCGTCATTGTCAAATGCCTCCACACCATGGCCGGAGGTAACAACATTGTCAGGCTCGACCTCTTCCTCCTCAGGCACGTGTTCATCGAAGCCCCACTGGAGGATCCAGTTATGCAGAATGCAACAAGTAAGAACAAGCTTAACCTGAGTGGGGTATGGGTGAATGGCCTCAGAGCTCCAAATGTCCTCTCAACAATTACTCTAAGGCTGGAGTGTCTGAGATTAAACAACTCATTTGCAGTCCTAAGATAATTCCTACCAGAGAACTCGTTGAGATGATACCTGGTTTTCCTGAAGGGTGGAAGAACACCCGCCCGACACGCATGGCCAGCATCTCCAAGGTAGAACTTGCCGTCGGGGATGTTGATACCATTAGGTCGACTCATGTTGTCACTGAGAATGTTAGCATCATGCGCTGACCCCTCCCAGCCAGCTAGCACATATGTGAACTTTAGATCAAAGTCAACAACAGCAATCACATTCTGGCTTCTGTAGTGCTTCCTCCCCCAGTATGCTGCAGATTGTGACCTAGGAACTCTGGCAATGACATGAGTACCATCTATTTCCCCAATGCAATCCTGAAAATGGCATCACAAGCATGTGTCAGTGCTCAACTTGAACAATAAAAGCATATCAAGCCATGAAAAGTGTATATTGTCAATGCTCACCTTGAAGTATGGATACCATCTTGGGCTTCCCCGAATCTTGGGTGGAGTCCGGCCAGATGTTCTCCTAATCATCTCTCCTCTAAGCTCCCCATTAGCAAAAAGCACCAGCTTGAAGTACCTAGAGATCTCCTGAACGTGTTGTGAATGACCATGAACCTCTGGTTATGGCCAACAACATGGAGAAACATGGCCACTTGCTCTTCCACACTAGTGTTGATGTTATCTTGTAGCAGCTGATACGTCCATTTTGCATCATGCTTTTATATCAATATTTATTGCATTATGGATTGTTACTACACATTATATCACAATACTTATGCTTTTTTTCTCTTATTTTATAAGGTTTACATGAAGAGGGAGAATGCCGACAGCTGGAATTCTGGACTGGAAAAGGAGCAAGTATTAGAGACCTATTCTGCACAACTCCAAAAGTCATGAAACTTCACGGAGATCAGTTTTGAAATATATTAAAAAAAATTAGGCGAAGAAAGCACCAGAGGGGGGCCACCAGTCATCCATGAGGGTGGAGGGCGTGCCCTACCCCCCTGGGCGCGCCCCCTGCCTCATGGCCCCCCTGGCAGGCCCTCGACGTCCATATTCTGCTATATGGTGTCTTTCGCCTTGGAAAAAATCAGAAGGAAGCTTTCGGGACGAAGCGCTACCGTCTCGAGATGGAACCTGGGCAGGACCAATCTAGGGCTCCAGCGGAGCTGTTCTGCCGGGGAAACATCCCTCCGGGAGGGGGAAATTAGCGCCATCATCATCACCATCGATCATCTCATCGAGAGGGGGGGTCAATCTCCATCAACATCTTCACCAGCACCATCTCCTCTCAAACCCTGGTTCATCTCTTGCATCCAATCTTTGTCTCAAAACCTTAGATTGGTACATGTGAGTTGCTAGTAGTGTTGATTACTCCTTGCAGTTGATGCTAGTTGGTTTATTCGATGGAAGATCATATGTTCAGATCCTTAATGCTATTCAATACCCCTCTGATTATGAACATGAATATGATTTGTGAGTAGTTACCTTTGTTCCCGAGGACATGGGAGAAGTCTTGTTATAAGTAATCATGTGAATTTGGTATTCGTTCGATATTTTGATGAGATGTATGTTGTCTCTCCTCTAGTGGTGTTATGTGAACGTCGATTACATGACACTTCACCATGATTTGGGCCTAGGGGAAGGCATTGGGAAGTAATAAGTAGATGATGGGTTGCTAGAGTGACAGAAGCTTAAATGCGTTGCTTCATAAGGGGCTGATTTGGATCCATATGTTTCATGCGATGGTTAGGTTTACCTTAATTCTTCTTTCGTAGTTGCGGATGCTTGCGAGGGGGGTTAATCTTAAGTGGGAGGCTTGCCCAAGGAATAACGGCACCCAAGCACCGGTCCACTCACATATTAAATTATCAAAGTAACGAACGTGAATCATATGAGCATGATGAAAACTAGCTTGACAATAATTCCATGTGTCCTCGGAGCGCTTTTCTTTATATAAGAGTTCGTCCAGGCTTGTCCTTTGCTACAAAAAGGATTGGGCCACCTTTCTGCACCTTAGTTACTTTTGTTACTTATTACCCATTACGAATTACCTTATCATAAAACTATCTGTTACCGATGATTTCAGTGCTTGCAGAGAATACCTTAATGAAAACCGTTTGTCATTTCCTTCTGCTCCTCGTTGCCTTCGACACTCTTACTTATCAAAAGGACTACGATAGATCACCTATACTTGTGGGTCATCAAGACTCTTTTCTGGCGCCATTGCCGGCGAGTGAAGCGCCTTTGGTAAGTGGAATTTGGTAAGGAAACATTTATATAGTGTGTTGAAGTTTACTGTCACTTGTTACTATGGAAAATAATCCTTTGAGGGGCTTGTTCGGGGTATCTTCACCCGACCGGAAGAGCGAAGAGTTGCTCCTCAACCTACTGAACCTACTAGAAATATTTACTTTGAAATTCCTTCGGGTATGATAGAGAAACTGCTAGCTAATCCTTATACACGAGATGGAACATTACATCCCGATATGCACCTAATCTATGTGGATGAAGTTTGTGGATTATTTAAGCTTGCAGTTATGCCCGAGGATGTTGTCAAGAAGAAGGTCTTCCATTTATCTTTGAAGGGAAAGCATTGACATGGTATAGGCTATGTGATGATATTGGATCATGGGACTACAACCGATTGAAATTGGAATTTCATCAGAAGTTTTATCCTATGCATCTGGTTCATCATGATCGGAATTATATATATAATTTTTAGCCTCATGAAGGAGAAAGTATCGCTCAAGCTTGGGGGAGGCTTAAGTCAATGTTATATTCATGCTCCAATCATGAGCTCTCGAGAGAAATTATTATTCAAAACTTTTATGCTCGGCTTTCTCATAACGATCGCTCCATGCTCAATACTTCTTGTACTGGTTCTTTTATGATGAAGACTATTGAATTCAAATGAAATTTATTGGAAAGAATTAAACGCAACTCTGAAGATTGGGAACTCGATGAAGGTAAGGAGTCAGGTATAACCCCTAAGTTTGATTGTGTTAAATCTTTTATGGATACCGATGCTTTTCGCGAATTTAGCACTAAATATGGACTTGACTCTGAGATAGTAGCTTTTTTGTGTGAATCATTTGCTACTCATGTTGATCTTCCTAAGGAGAAGTGGTTTAAATATCATCCTCTCATTGAAGTAAGGGTAGTAGAACCTATTAAAGTTGAAGAAAAAACTATTACTTATAATGTTGATCATATTGTTCCTACCGCTTATATTGAGAAACCACATTTTCCTATTAGAATCAAGGATGAAGCTAAAGCTTCAACTGTGGTTCATAAGAGTAATGCTAGAACACCTACACCCCCTGAATAAATTAAAGTTGAATGTAGTTGTTCGCACACGAACACGTCACCGTGTATCCTCGATGCCGGGGGTGATGCACCGCAGCTCACATCGAAGGATACCCGGCCGGAAGCGCGTTACGCAGGCAATCCGACGGGTGCTTTTGAGGACCTGAAACCCCACACACCCGGGAGGGACCCCGTCTAGACGCGCGGCGGCTATGGGCTGCCCTAGGTCGACCCGATCGCCCCTAGGGCCTCGAGGTTCGCCGCCCTGCAATAAAGAAGAACGAACGAAGAACGAGGAAGAAGAAGAACTAGGATTAAGGAGAAAAGTAAAGGTAAAAAGTGATAGATGATTTGTTCGATTGTGTGTTGTTCAATCGGCCGTCACCCCTTAGATACATAAGAGGCGGCTGGACTTCCCGTGCAAGGAAAAGGCTTGGATTCACGTTCAAAACCCCAGTCAAATTCGGATTGGTTTTGTCCGAACTTTCCAAAACTGTTCGGTTTAAACTGGCTGCACCTTGCGGGTCTTTTGTGTGGTGGTAAACAACCTCGGATGGAAACGAGCCCAAAAGCAATCTTAACCGTTTCGACGAGACGAACAACTTTCCTATTGAACGTTTTTTGATCAGAGGCCATCTTGAGGGGGCTTTAGGCTGTTTTCCGAAATCTGCGGCAGAAAAATCCAAAACCCGGACAAACAACCCCGGAGTGTCCGGCCGTCCTCGGAGAAATCCAAAAATCGGATGATCATTTCCGGAGTGTCTGGCCATCCTGACGCAGCTGTGCATTTTCGGCTCTAACTTTTGCATACGAACTCGGATTGGGACGATTTTTAAATCAAAATCAACCGTTTCGACGAGACGAAGAAAATTCGTGCAGATATTTTTCTCATATGAGGTCATCTTGGGGGTGTAATCAGCCAAATAGTGTTCTGGATAAAACATCTCAGTATTTCGAACACAAGTTCGGCCTTCGAGATGAGATCGAATGACGATGGCCCAAACTTCAAAGATGTTTATATCGACAATACGATACTTTTTTTATGTAGATCACTTCTCCATTTGAGGCCATATTAATTAAGTTCTTGACCGTGCCAAAATCGGGTGTCAACACGTGCCCCCCTGTTTTTCGGCAAAACTTGGATGCCGAAAAATAATTTGCCTAGATTTTGTTCTAAGGACGATGTCAACACTCCATCATCCATTTATATGTGCTTAGGGTGATAATTATATATCGGCCATGTCTTTGCTTAGGACGATAGTTATATATCAGCCACTCTGATTAGCAACAAAATACAGCTAATCGAGTGTATGGTGATGAGGTAAAACCCTTACATGTTGTAAGAAGTTATATTGCGTCCATGGATCAAAATAAGTCCATGGAGGATAACAAGTCATACCTGAGGATGAATTCCATGTCATCGGCATCAATGACATAGTTGGAGAATGTGGATAATGTGTGCACCAAAGACGTTGAAACCTTTGGCTTGGTCGTTCATAATTTTCACTCTTTTCCTTCTTTACCTTTGTCGCACTTCTTGCAATGGAACCTTGCACATCACTCTTGTTTTGATTATTTCCTTTGGGAATCGATGCCATGTTTCTCTTTTCGAGCTCTTGTGCACTAAGTTTTCGTAATTTCTTTTTTTGCCAACACGATAAGCGAGTGAGCGCCCTGGCAGTGATTTTGTTCGAACTAATGACAATTCTTGTTTTATCTTGTGCACTTTCAACTTCTTTTCTTCAGATTTGGCACTTTGATTCTCGACAATTGATTGCTTCATCTCATTGCCTTTAGTAGCCAATGTTAACACTTTAATTAGCTCTTTATCCTTTAAGATCAAATCTGAATTGGCACTCTTGCGACCATCTTTTTTAACTCGATATACTTGTTTGATCACCTCTTCTTTCTTTCTTGAGCTCCAGACCGATTCTTTCTTATTGAAATGGTCTTGAACATATGACAGCTCACTGAACGTTGATCTTCTTGAAGCTGCATAATAATGGTGAGATGGTCTAAAATATGATGGAGAATGTGCCATTGTATCATACCTGTCCCATGATGAATATCGGTCTACATGAGCATAGGGAGGCATCCATGGCATCGGCATTGGCGACCAAAAATAAGGATATGAACACGTTGCATTAAAATTCTTTTCTTGCCAATACTGATCCTTGGATTTGCGCCTAGGGGGTGATCTTGATGCTTTTGCATTACTCGGTCGATAAGCACCATTCTCTTCACTTTTCTTTTGATATTTATCTAATAACTGTGCAAAAGTGACCTTGGATTTCTTGTGCTTGTGCTTATTGCGGCCTTTATCTCCTTTTGTTTTGCTTGCATCAATCTTTGGATTGCTTTGTTGCCCCCCCAGTCCTTGGCGTCTTCATTGTATCTTCGATAGAACTCATGCCTTCAAGAATATTTTCATTGTGCTCTTGAACAACTTCTTTACTTGAAAGCTTGATCCCATCACCTGTACTTTTTACCTTCTCATCTTTAAAGGAATCATCTTGAAGCAGCCAATTCAAAAACTTTTTTCCATTAGGACTAATCAAAATAGACTGGTCATCCCTTGGTGTTTCAACAAATTTTAATCGTCCTTTATCAATGGTCGATTTAACTATTTGACGAAACATATTGCAATCCTCAAAATTATGCTTGGACGAATCATGCAACTTGCAATACATTTGTCCTTGGATTGATGGCTTCACATGGTGATCAAGAACTCTAATGTAATTATTTTTCAGCAATAAATCAAATATTTGATCACACATGCTTGAGTTGAAGGTATACTTCTTGTTTTCTAGCCGATCTTGGTGTGCAAACGACTTTGGAGTTAAGCAAATGAATGGTTCAAATTTGGAATATCCCCATTCGGCTATGAATTGTGTTTTGCACCCTATCTCCGATGTATTTGGATAAGATATTATATTAGCATCGGATTTCTCAAAAGAATTTGACATTGGCTTTAACTTTCTGAAACGAAAATAGTTAGAATACACATGTCTCAATTGAGACCAAGTGCAAGCCAAGTATGAAACAAGCAAAGCTACCCAATTAGATATGAAATTTTGATAAAGCAATGGGGAAAACTTTGTCTGCAATAATAGGTCACTATCGGTCTTTATAAATGGCACAATAGGTTGACCGGTATACTCTATAACAGTTTTATTGCTAACAAGTAAATTTCCCTTCTTCATTGGTCTTTCAAAATTACTTATGAGAATTTTTCTTATAGAAGCATCAACAATAAAGTTGCGACCAAATTGAAAGATAGGTAAATCACTTGCTAGACATACCTTTTCAAACACGTTGGGAGAGCATGATGGTTGTGTTACTTGAACGATATGTTGTTCCTCTTTCGAATAGCTCCCAAATACCTTGTCATCCTGTTTTTCTAGAAAAGATTCGGCATACGTAATATTTGATTCGGTCTTTTCAATAGCCGAATTAACTTTGTTATCCGAATCACCACCTTTTTTGACAATTCTATCCACACCCAATGCTTTCTCTTTTTGGCATAATCTAGCTTGGATTGCAGTAGAATTAATTGGCCTTCCCTCTTTTATTAATTCATGTAGAACAACATTGCATTCGTCCCAAAAAGACGTAAGATTTTCTTAATGACCCAATCTGGATAGAATTGCCCACCGACACTTTTAGACTCTTTCGGTAACAACATGTCACCGAAATTCTGTAATTGTGTTGGGGGGACATGATATGCCACGGTAGTAGGTGAAGGCATTTGCGCTCCTGTAGAAGTTTCACTTATTCGGCCATGACCATGAAGGTGCGGAGCCAAATTATGGACATCAACAGTTGCATATGGTGCCAGAAAATTAGTAGCATGAGGTATAGGATATGATGTTTGAGGGTAATTGGCCGAATAACTAGTAGTAGCATGGTCAATTCCCCTATCCACTGGCACGTTTGGATTAACAAACGACAAGTTATTTGCCAATGAATAAAAAGTTGAAATACTTTGTTGCATCATATTGGAAGTTCCTACATGGGGTGTCTCAACTTGATTAACCGAACTCATGTTGTTCATCGGCATAGAGATTTGTGGGGTTGCCGATGCATGGGAGTTGGGATACATATGTTGCATGTTGCTGAAATTATATGAAGTTGAAGCATGAAGATTATTCTTAATCGGATGTTGCACATAATTAGATACATGATTAATAAAACTAGGGCTAGCCGATACATTATGCTCATTAAACGATCTAGCAACAACATATGCATTATTTGCATCTACATAAGTGAATTGGGTTTTCATATTACCTTCGTAGATATCAAACCCTAGATGACGATCTCTTCGTAGCAAGAACGGGCCGGAGACCGTTCAAAGCTTCATCCCCAGCGAAGTCGCCAAAAAGTATGTTTGCACACGAACACGTCACCGTGTACCCTCGACGCCGGGGGTGATGCACCGCAGCTCACGTCGAAGGAGACCCGGCCGAAAGCGCGGTACGCAGGCAATCCGACGGGTGCTTTTGAGGACCCGAAACCCCACACGCCCGGGAGGGACCCCGTCTGGACGCGCGGTGGCTATGGGCTGCCCTAGGTCGACCCGATCGCCCCTAGGGCCTCGAGGTTCGCCGCCCTGTAATAAAGAAGAATGAACAAAGAACGAGGAAGAAGAAGAACTAGGGTTAAGGAGAAAAGTAAAGGTAAAAAGTGGTAGATGATTTGTTCGATTGTGTGTTGTTCAATCGGCCGTCACCTCTTATAGATATATAAGAGGCGGCTGGACTTCCCGTGCAAGGAAAAGGCTTGGATTCACGTCCAAAACCCTAGTCAAATTCGGATTTGTTTTGTCCGAACTTTCCAAAACTGTTCGGTTTAAACTGGCTGCACCTTGCGGGTCTTTTTTGTGGTGGTAAACGACCTAGGATGGAAACGAGCCCAAAAGCAATCTTGACCGTTTCTACGAGACGAACAACTTTCATATTGAACGTTTTTTGATCAGAGGCCATCTTGAGGGAGTTTTAGGCTGTTTTCCGAAGTCTGCGGCAGAAAAATCCAAAACCCAGACAAACAACCCCGGAGTGTCCGGCCGTCCTCGGAGAAATCCAAAACCCGGATGATCATTCCCGGAGTGTCTAGCCATCCTGATGCAGCTGCGCAATTTCGGCTCTAACTTTTGCATACAAACTCGGATTGGGACGATTTTTAAATCAAAATCGACCGTTTCGACGAGACGAAGACAATGCTTGTAGATAGTTTTCTCATATGAGGTCACCTTGGGGGGTGTAATCAGACAAATAGTGTTCTGGATACAACATCTCAGTATTTCGAACACAAGTTCGGCCTTCGAGATGAGATCGAATGGCGATGGCCCAAACTTCAAAGATGTTCATATCGACAATACGATACTTTTTTTATGTAGATCACTTCTCCATTTGAGGCCATATTAATTAAGTTCTTGATCGTGCCAAAATCGGGTGTCAACAGTAGTATTGCTATGGTTAAAGATCTCTTGGTTGATAATATCGATGGGCACGTTATTTATTTCTGTGATGAAGCTGCTAGAATTGCTAAACCCGATACTAAAGATAAACATATACATGTTGTTGGCATGCCTGTTGTTTCTATTAAAATAGGAGATCACTGCTATCATGGCTTATGTGATATGGGTGCTAGTGTGAGTGCAATACCTCATTCCTTATACAAATAAATTATGCATGATATTGCACCTGCTGAGATAGAAGATATTGATGTTACTATTAAGCTTGCCAATAGAGACACTATTTCACCAATTGGGATTGTTAGAGATGTTGAAGTCTTGTGTGGGAAAATTAAATATCGTACTGATTTCCTTATTCTTGGTTCCCCACAAGATGACTTTTGTCCCATTATATTTGGTAGACCCTTCTTGAATACTGTTAATGCTAAGACAGACTGCAAAAAAGATATTGTTACTGTTGGCTTAGGGATATGTCTCATGATTTTAATTTTCTTAAATTTCGTAGACAACCCCATGATAAAGAATTGCCTAGTAAAGATGAAATTATTGGTCTTGCTTCTATTGTCGTGCCTCCTAATGATCCTTTAGAACAATACTTGCTAGACCATAAAAATGATATGTTTATGAATGAAAGAAGGGAAATAAATGAAGTATTCTTTAAATAGGGACCTATTTTGAAACACAACTTGCCTGTTGAAGTCCTAGGGGATCCTCCTCCACCCAAGGGAGATCCCATGTTTGAGCTTAAACAATTACCTGATACTCTTAAATATGCTTATCTCGATGAAAAGAAGATATATCATGTTATTATTAGTGCTAACCTTTCAGAGCATGAAGAAGAGAAATTATTGAAAACTCCGAAGAAGCACCGTGCTGCTATTGGATATACTCTTGATGATCTTAAGGGCATTAGTCCCACCCTATGCCAGCACAAAATAAAACTGGAGAAAGATGCTAAACCAGTTGTTGATCATCAACGACGGTTAAATCCTAAGATGAAAGAAGTGGTAAGAAATGAAAGCCTAAAGCTTCTGGAGGTAGGTATAATTTATCCTATTGCTAATAGTCAGTGGGTAAGTCATGTTCATTGTGTCCCTAATAAAGGAGGTATTACTGTTGTTCCTAATGATAAGGATGAATTGATCCCACAAAGAATTGTTACAGGTTTTAGAATGGTAATTTATTTCTGCAAATTAAATAAAGCTACTAGAAAAGATCATTACCCTCTACCTTTTATTGATCAAATGCTAGAAATACTATCCAAACACACACATTTTTGCTTCCTAGATGGTTATTCTGGTCTTGATAACCCAAAAGTATAGGGGATCACAACCGTTTTCGAGGGTAGTGTATTCAACCCAAATTTATAGATTCGACACAAGGGGAGACAAAGAATATTTGAAGGTATTAGCAGCTGAGTTGTCAGTTCAACCACACCTGGAGATTAATTATCTGCAGCAAAGTGATTAGTAGCACAGTAGTATGATAGTTTTGATGATAGCAGCAGTAGTAACAGTAACGGTAACAGTGATACCAGTGACATTGTAGTAGTAACGATAACAGTAGCAACGGTAGTAACTTAGCAAGAACAATATAAGATAAATTTGTAGGCATTGGATCGGTGACTTGTTGGATGATATTCATCATGTGACAGTTATAACCTAGGGCGATACGGCACTAGCTCCAGTTCATCGATATAATGTAGGCATGTATTCCGTAAATAGTCGTACGTATTGTTGGATGATATTCATCATGTGACAGTTATAACCTAGGGCGATATGGCACTAGCTCCAGTTCATCGATATAATGTAGGCATGTATTCTGTAAATAGTCATACATGCTTTATTAAAAGAACTTGCATGACATCTTTTGTCCTACCCTCCCATGGTAGCGGGGTCCATATTGGAAACTAAGGGATATTAAGGCCTCCTTTTAATAGAGAACTAGAACAAAGCATTAACACATAGTGAATACATGAACTCCTCAAACTACGGTCATCATCGAGAGTGGGCCCGGTTGTTATCACTCCGGGGTTGTCGGATCATAACTGTAGTAGGTGACTATAACTTGCAAGATCGGATCTAAAACGTGGATATAATGATGAATTCATAAACGGTTCAGATCTGAGTTCATGGCACCCGGGCCCAAAGTGATAAGCATTAAGCATAGCAAAGTCATAGCAACATCAATCTAAGAATATAGTGGATACTAGGGATCAGGCCCTAACACAACTAACTCGATTACATGATGAATCTCCTCCAACTCCTCACCGACCAGCAAGCCTATGAAGGAATTACTCACTCCCAGTGGGGAGCATCATGGATTTGGCGATGGACATGGGTTGGTGATGATGAAGAACGAAGATCCCCCTCTCCGGAGCCCCAAACGGACTCCAGATCTGCCCTCCCAAGGAAGAACAGAGCTTGGTGGCGGCTCCGTCTCGTGGATCGCGATAATTCTTTCTCCCTGATTTTTTTTCTAGAAATATGTGATTTTATAGTATCAGGGGGTCGTTTGCAGGGCCACCGGGTGGGTACAACCCACCTGGGCGCGCCAGGAGAGGGGGGCGTGCCCTGGTGGGTTGTGCCCACCCAGGTGCCCCTCTCCTACAGGTCTTGGCTCCAGAAATTCTTATTATTAATGTAAAAAATCCTCGCAAAGTTTTGTTCCATTCCGAGAACTTTTATTTCTGCACAAAAACAACACCACGGTAGTTCTGCTAAAAATAGCGTTAGTCCGGGGTTAGTTTCGTTCAAATCATGCAAATTAGAGTCCAAAAAACAGGAAAAGCGTGAGAAAAAGTCGATACTTTGGAGATGTAACAATTCCCCCCAAGCTTAAACCTTTGCTTGTCCTCAAGCAATTCAGTTGATAAGTTGAAAGTGAGAAAGCAAAACTTTTACAAACTCTTTTGCTCTTGTTTGCATAAATAAGCTTAAACAACACCTAGGTTTTCAGCCAACATTATAACTAACCATGTCAACAATAACATTTAAAGATTATAATGACTCATATCAATGACATAATCAGCTAGCGAGCGGTAATAAAATATCTGAAACAGCAACAGGTTGTCAAAACAACCATGATATAATATGACAATAGTGGTATCTTGTTAGCCCTTTCCGAGACCGCAAAACATAAATGCAGAGCACCTCCAAAGTTCAAGCACCGACTAAACATTGTAATTCATGGTAGAAAAGATCCAGTCATGATGCACCCAACATTAGCTACACATAATGCATAAATCATGTCAGCTGTGCTCTACTCAGTTTCTGGCGCTTGTTTTAGAAGGTGGTGACACAATATAAAAGTAAATAGATAGTCCCTTCATAGAGGGAAGTAGTGATTTGCAGAGGTGCGAGAGCTTAATTTTTAAAATAGAGATAAATGATATTTTGAGACATGCACCCTTCTTATTCACTTCACGACCATCAGTTATCAATATCTTCCATGCTAAGCATGCTAGTGGCGGTTCCCAAGTGGAAATGTAAAGGTTTTGACTCCATTAGGAGTTTTTGTTTGATTATTTCAGAGATGAACTCTTTTTCATGTTTGCAGTTTGGGACTGGGCATCCCTATTACCGCCCATTTTCTCGTGCGATGGCGAGTGAATAAACACTCGGCCTAAGAATAACCCGCTTAGCATGGAAGATACCGACCACCTCCTGTCGTCCCATGAACGATCCAGGCACACAAAAAGGATAATTTTTTAGAAGTTTTTAGAGGTGGCACATGCAAATTTACTTAGGACGGCAGGATAATACCGCATATAGGTAGGTATGGCGGACTCATCTAGAATAACTTTGGGTTCAAGGTTTTTGATGTACAAGCAGAGTTCCCACTTAGTACAGGTGAAGGCTAGCAATTAAGATTGAGAAGCGGCAAGCTAGAGAGCAACAACGATCATAACCATGCATTATGCATAAGTAACATTGGACACTAGCATGAGTAGGATATGAACACCATGATCACAAATATCATAGAGGCTATGTTGGTTTTGATTCAACTACATGCATGAACATGTGCCAAGTCAAGCCACTCAAACATTCAGAGGAGGATACCATATCATAATACTACATCACAATCATTTTAATGCTATGTTGATATCCAAGATAAATCATTATCAACTCCCAGCTAGTTATGCATGGCATGAGAAACTATAATCTCTAATTGTCATTGCAAACATGTTTAATCATAATGGGCTGAACCATGGATACTAGGTTAAACATATTTACACAAACAAAACAAGTCGAGTTCATACCAGTTTCTCCTTGCCACGACCAGTTCATCGAATATCGTCATTATTGCTTTTCACTTGCACGACCGAATGATATGAAAATAATAATAGTGCAAGAGTGTCATGGACTAAGCTGGAATCTGCAAGACATTTTATTCAATAGGAGAAGACAAGGTAAAATGTGCTCTTATTAGTTCAACAATTATTCATATGAGAGCCACTCAACATTTTCATCGTGGTCTTCTCCTTGGAAAGACTCGAATAAAAAGAAAAGAAGTTCAGAGAAACACACTGAAATATTTTTGGAGTTTTTGATTTTCTAGAACGGGCAAATAAAAGGGAAAAGCAAAAACGAGAAAAACTATTTACACGGGAAAGCTCCCAACAAGCAAAAGAAGAACAAGGAAATCTTTTTAGATTTTATTTTTAATACTACTACTAAGCATGCATAGAAAGTAAATTACTACAACTATTTTTTTGGTTTTTCTAAAGGTTTTCAAACACAGAAGAAGAAAGCAAGAAAATAAATCTAAGCATGGATGATACAATGAAAAAGTGTGAACACTGACAGATAAAGTATGTGGACATGAATATAATGTCGGTGGGAACACATACTCCCCCAAGCTTAGGCTTTTGGCCTAACTTGGTAGTCGATCAGTAGCCTGGATAGTAGTTGGCGTTGTAGCTCACGGAGGATCTCGGTGCGGAGGCCTCAACCTGTTGTGTTGCCTTCACTGCTGCGTTGTGAGCTCGAGCCTCGCTCTCAAGAACAAAATATCTTCCTATGCTATGATAGTCAAAAAGAGCAGGCACAGGCAAATATGTGTCCACAATAGATGATTGATTAAACAACAGATTGTAGGTGATGTCATGAATCTTTCCTCTAAGGAATTTATGATCTTTTAAAGCATCAAAATCTAAATACCGAGTGGGCAGGACGGGATCAAAGGGCAAAGGTGAAACACCCAACCCTCGTGCTAGACGTGTGGCATAAATTCCGCCATAGAACCAACCACTATTAGCATTATGCTGAAGTGTGCGTGCAACAATTGCCCCAAGGTTATAATTCCTTTCACCAGTAAGGGCAGTGCATATGAGGCCCAAGTCTGAAGCACAAAGTGTACTACAATCTTGTTTGCCTACTGTACATTTCCCATTGAATAATGCAAAGTACTGGATTGCGGGAAAATGTATACTATTTATTCTACCTTGTGTCACTCCCGTATTTTCACCTTAACATAGGCTAGTCAAGAAAGACTCATACTCAGCCTTCGGTGGTTCATCAAGCGAACCCCAAAATGGAAGTTTGCAATGGTAAGCAAAATTTTCCAGTGAGATGGTAAATGGATTATCATAAAGCTTAAAAGACACCCTAGACTCACGAGGGAAAATTTGAATCCTTTGACAAATGAATCAGTAAGAAGGTGGCGTTGTTCGCACTTATCTGAAATGTAGGGACCGAGACCGGCATTGTGAACATATTTCTCAAATTCCTCCTTAATGCCTATACGCAGCATAAATTCACCGCAAGGCCATAAACATGTTTTGGTGGTGGCATCTCGTGTGGAATTTTCACTCGGTTCTACATAGGATCGGTGAGCAGAACTGTCACTAGAAGATGGCCCTGAGGATCGCCTCCTCGAAGAGCCTTTTCCAAATAGGTTCATAATGTCCGCGTACAATTTTCCTATGAACAAATCTGAAATTTTAGTCCACAAATTTTTTTCTCAACAAAAGTTCACAAAATTGATAGCAACTACTCATAGGGATACATAGAGGCCATAGCTAGCATTCAAACTACTTACAACTCTAAGAATTCAACATGCAAGCCCATCTACAACAACACCAAGAGTAGCTAATTATTCAAAGTATAAACCACTAAACCAAAAAATAATTGGACAAACGGCGGAGTCACATACCAGGCAACAATCCCCCAAAACAGTTTCAGAAATGGAGCTTCAAGCAAAGAGATCTAAATCTGCGGGTTTGAGATCAAGAACACGGGAGAGAGAGCAATGGAGAATTTTTTTTGGAGGTAAGTGATGATGTGGGCTAAAGAGATAAGTGAGGGGGCCCACGTGGGAACCACAACCCACCAGGGCATGCCTGGGGGTCCTGGCGCGCCCAGGTGGGTTGTGCCCACCTGGTGCACCTCCCTATGGTATTATTTGCACCAGAAATTCAGTAATATTCAGGAAAAAAATTCATGTTCAATTTTCAGGGCATTGTGAGAACTTTTATTTTTGGGTCATTTTGTATTGCACGAGAAATTCAGAAAATAGACAAAACATGGCATTTTATTTTATTTAACTAATAAAGACAGGAAACAAAAAGTAAGGACCGAAGGTAGTGCTTGCTAAATTCATCAACTTCATACCGTTCAAAAATGATTCATTAATAAGGTTGATCAGGTCTTATTAACAACCACTTCCGATTAGCATGAAACCGAAAAACTTTCGTAAATCACTAAGTTACCTCAATGGGGATATGCATTTCCCCAACAATAAGCATTTCATATTTCTTTTTGAAAGTAGGTAGAGGTATTTGAAAACTTCCAATAGTGATTGTCGGAGATTTTTCAATAACATTAATACCATTCACTTGGAATTGTTTCTTCGGAAAGTGCACCGTATGCTCATTACCATTAATATAAAAAGTGACCTTGCTTTTATTGCAATCAATAGTAGCCCCTGCAGTATTCAAGAAGGGTCTACCAAGGATAATCGACATGTTGTCATCCTCGGGCATCTCAAGTATAACAAAGTCAGTCAAAATAGTAACATTAGCAACAAGAATGGGGACATCCTCACAGATACCGATAGGTATGGCAGTTGATTTGTCAGCCATTTGCAAAGATATTTTAGTAGGTGTGAGTTTATTCAGATCAAGTCTTTTATAATAATAGAAAGGCATAACACTAACACCAGCTCCTAAATCACACAAAGCAGTTTTTACATACTTCTTTTTGATAGAGCAAGCTAGTTGGTATACCCGGATCTCCAAGTTTTTTAGGTACTCCATCTTTAAAAGTATAGTTAGCAAGCATAGTGGAGATTTCAGCTTCCGATATTTTTCTCTTATTTGTGATGATGTCTTTCATATACTTTGCATAAGGAGGCATTTTTAAGATGTCAGTCAAGCGAGTACGCAAAAAGACTGGCCTCGGCATTTCAGCAAAGCATTCAAATTCTTCATCATCTTTCTTTTTAGTTGACTTGGGTGGAAAAGGCATAGGTTTTTGAACCCACAGTTCTCTTTCTTTACCGTGTTTTCTAGCAACAAAGTCTCTTTTATCATATCTTTTATTCTTAGGTTGTGGGTTATCAAGATCAACACGTGGTTCTATCTCCATATCATTATCTGGTTCTTTATCATTATTTGGCTGAGTGTCTTCACGAACCTCATTATTATCCTTTTTATTATCACTAGGTGGATGTTCATTACCATATTGAGTTTCAGCATCAAAGATAGAAGTTTTATTTTCACTATCAGGAGGTTTGTCTATTTCAGGTTCACTAGAAGCATGCAAAGTCCTATCATTTTTCTTTTTCTCTTTCTTTTTCTTTTTAGAAGAACTAGGTGTAGTGGTGTTGTTCCTTTGAGAATCTTGTTCAATTCTCTTTGGATGTCCCTCAGGATAAAGTGGTTCCTGAGTCATTTTACCTCCTCTAGTTGCAACTCTAATAGCAAAGTCATGTATATTATGATTCATTTCATCAAGTAATTCTCTTTGCGATTTAGCAACTTGTTCTAACTAGGTTTGAACCACAGAAGCATGTTTTCCAACACCTCTAACATCATTTGAGATTATAAATAACAAGTTACTCAAGCAAGCAATCATATCAGAATTATATTTCAATTGTTTCATAACATTTGCATTGAAGTGATCTTGCTTCCTAATGTAATTGTGAAACTCATGAAGGCATTGACTAGGATGTTTATTATGAGGATCATCACTATCATTGAATTTCATTAAATATTTTACCTCTACCACCTTGGGTGGTGGTGGTGCTTCAAGCCCACGCATTTCTTCGATAGGTGGTAAATTTTTAACATCCTCGGCATTAATACCTTTTTACTTCATAGATTTCTTTGCCTCTTGCATATCTTCAGGACTGAGATATAAGATACCCCTCTTCTTCGGAGTGGGTTTAGGCGGTGGTTCAGGAATATTCCAATCATCATAATTTTTCAATATGTTATTCAATAATTCTTTAGCTTGATCAATAGTTCATTCCTAAAAACACAACTAGCACAACTATCTAGGAAGTCCCTAGGAGCATCGGTTAGTCCATTATAGAAGATATCAAGTATTTCATTTTTCTTAAGAGGATGATCAGGCAAAGCATTAAGTAACTGGCAAAGCCTCCCCCAAGATTGTGGGGGACTCACTTCTTTAATTTGAACAAGGTTAAATATTTCCTGTAAGGCAGCTTGTTTCTTATGAGCAGGAAAATATTTTTTAGAGAAGTAGTAAATCATATCCTGGGGACTACGCACACAACCAGGAGCAAGAGTATTGTACCAAGCTTTAGCATCAGTCTTAATGAGAAAGAAAATAATTTGAGAATAAAGTAGTATCGAGTTTTCGCATCATGAGTAAAAAAGGTGGCTATATCATTCAACTTAGTAAGATGTGCCACAACAGTTTTAGTTTCATAACCATGGAAAGGATCAGATTCAACCAAAGTAATTAACTCTAGGTCGACAGAGAATTCATAATCCTTATCAACAATAGCAATAGGTGAAGTAGCAAACTTAGGATCACATTTCGTTCTAGCATTCAAAGATTTTTCTTTATACTTGTGTAATAATTTCTCTAGATTATCTCTATCCTTACAAGCAAGAATATCTCTAGTTGCCTCTTCACTCATAACATAGCCTTCCGATACCTTAGGCAATTCATATCTAGGAGGGCTAGCTCTAGCAAGTGTTTCAGGAGTTTCAATTTCAAGCTCATCATCAGATTCAACAACATCATGTTGTATTACTCTAGCAATTTGTTCATCAAGAAATTCACCAAGTGGCACATCATAATTATCAAGCATGGTACTAGCATCATCATAAGCATCATTCATAGTAGAAGTAGCATCATCAATAACTCGTGACATATCAGAATTAATAGCATGTGGTGGTGTTGCAAGTTTACTCATAACAGAAGGTGAATCTAAAGCAGAACTGGGTGGCAGTTCCTTACCTCCCCTCATCTTTGAGGGAAATATCTTAGCCTTAGCATCCTTCAGAATCTTCATAGTGGTAATATGATAATAATCCCAAGTGACTCAACAAATATAGCTATGCTCCCCGGCAACAGCGCCAGAAAAAGGTCTTGATAGCCCACAAGTATAGGGGATCACAATAGTTTTCAAGGGTAGAGTATTCAACCCAAATTTATAGATTTGACACAAGGGGAGACAAATAATATTTGAAGGTATTAGCAGCTGAGTTGTCAATTCAACCACACCTGGAGATTAATTATCTGCAGCAAAGTGATTAGTAGCACATTAGTATGATAGTTTTGATGATAGCAGCAGTAGTAACAATAACGGTAACAGTGATAGCAGTGATATTGTAGCAGTAACGATAGCAGTAGCAACGGTAGTAACTTAGCAAGAACAATATAAGATAAATTCGTAGGCATTACATCGGTGACTTGTTGGATGATATTCATCATGTGACAGTTATAACCTAGGGCGATATGGCACTAGCTCCAATTCATCGATATAATGTAGGCATGTATTCCGTAAATAGTCATACATGCTTTATTAAAAGAACTTGCATGACACCTTTGTCCTACCCTCCCGTGGCAGCGGGGTCCATATTGGAAACTAAGGGATATTAAGGCCTCCTTTTAATAGAGAACCGGAACAAAGCATTAACACATAGTGAATACATGAACTCCTCAAACTACGATCATCACCGAGAGTGGGCCCGGTTGTTGTCACTCCGGGGTTGTCGGATCATAACCATAGTAAGTGACTATAACTTGCAAGATCGGATCTAAAACATGGATATAATGATGAATTCATAAACGGTTCAGATCTGAGTTCATGGCACCCGGGCCCAAAGTGACAAGCATTAGCATAGCAAAGTCATAGCAACATCAATCTAAGAACATAGTGGATACTAGGGGCAGGCCCTAACAAAACTAACTCGATTACATGATGAATCTCATCCAACTCCTCACCGACCAGCGAGCCTACGAAGGAATTACTCACTCCCGGTGGGGAGCATCATGGAATTGGTGATGGATATGGGTAGGTGATCACGAAGAACGAAGATCCCCCTCTCCGGAGCCCCAAACGGACTCCAGATCTGCCCTCCCGAGGAGGAACAGGGCTTGGCGGTGGCTCCATCTCGTGGATCACAGTAATTCTTTCTCCTTGATTTTTTCTGGAAACATGTGATTTTATAGTATCAGGGGGGTCGTTTGTGGGGCCACTAGGTGGGTACAACCCACCTGGGCACGCCAGGAGAGGGGGGCATGCCCTCGTGGGTTGTGCCCATCCAGGTGCCCTTCTCCTGCAGGTCTTGGCTCCAAAAATTCTTATTATTGATATAAAAATCCTTGCAAAGTTTCATTCCATGTTGAGAACTTTTATTTCTACACAAAAACAACACCATGGTAGTTCTGTTGAAAACAACGTCAGTCCGGGGTTAGTTTCATTCAAATCATGCAAATTAGAGTCCAAAACAAGAGGAAAAGCATGAGAAAAATTTGATACGTTGGAGACGTATCAGGTTTCTCTCAAATACCTGTGTCAAAAGAGGATCAGGAAAATACCACTTCTACTTGCCCTTTCGGTAGTTTTGCTTATAGACGTATGCATTTTGGTTTATGCAATGCACCTGCTACTTTTCAAAGATGTATGACTGCTATATTCTCTGACTTTTGTGAAAAGATTCTTGAGGTTTTCATGGATGATTTCTCTGTTTACGGAACTTCTTTTGATGATTTCTTAAGCAACCTTTATCGAGTTTTGTAGAGATGTGAAGAAACTAATCTTGTCTTGAATTGGGAGAAGTGCCACTTTATGGTTAATGAAGGTATTGTCTTGGGGCATAACATTTCTGAAAGAGGTATTGAAGTTGATAAAGCTAAAGTAGATGCTATTGACAAGATGCCGTGTCCTAAAGATACCAAAGGCATAAGAAGTTTCCTTGGTCATGCTGGTTTCTATAGGAGGTTTATTAAAGACTTCTCTAAAAAATTTAGGCCTCTGACGAATCTCTTGCAAAAAGATGTTCTTTTTGTTTTTGATGATGGTTGTGTAGAAGAATTTGAAATACTTAAGAAGGCCTTGATTTCTACACCTATTGTTCAACCACCTGATTGGAATTTACCCTTTGAAATTATGTGTGATGCTAGTGATTATGTTGTTGGTGTTGTTCTAGTACAAAGAGTTGATAACAAATTAAATGTTATCCAATATGCGAGTAAAACTCTAGACAGTGCCTAGAGAAATTATGCTACTACTGAAAAAGAATTTTTAGCGGTCGTATTTGCTTGTGATAAGTTCAGACCATATATTGTTGATTCCAAAGTAACTGTTCACACTGATCATGTTGCTATTAAATATCTTATGGAAAATAAAGATGCTAAACCTAGACTTATTAGATGGGTTCTCTTGCTACAAGAATTTGATTTGCGTATTATTGATAGAAAGGGAGCTGAGAACCCTGTTGCAGACAACTTGTCTAGGTTAGAAAATGTTCTTAATGACCCACTACCTATTGATGATAGCTTTCCTGATGAACAATTAGCTGTCATAAATGCTTGTCGTACTGCTCCATGGTATGATGATTATGCTAATTATATTGTTGCTAAATTTATACCACCTAGTTTCACATACCAACAAAAGAAAAGGTTTTTCTACGATTTAAGACATTACTTTTGGGATGACCCACACCTTTATAAAGGAGTAGATGGTGTTATTATACGTTGTGTGCCTGAGCATGAACAGGAACAGATCATATGCAAGTGTCACTCTGAGGCTTACAGAGGACACCACGCTGGAGATAGAACTGCACTTAAGGTATTGCAATCCGGTTTTTATTGGCCTACTCTTTTCAAAGATGCATGTAAGTTTGTCTTGTCTTGTGATGAATGCCAGAGAATTGGTAATATTAGTAGATGTCAAGAAATGCCTATGAACTATTCACTTGTTATTGAACCATTTGATGTTTTGGGCTTTGATTATATGGGACCTTTTCCTTCCTCCAATGGATATACACATATTTTAGTTGTTGTTGATTACGTTACTAAGTGGGCAGAAGCTATTCCAACTAGTAGTGCTGATCATAACACTTCTATCAAGATTCTTAAAGATGTTTTTTTCGAGGTTTGGAGTCCCTAGATATTTAATGACTGATGGTGGTTCACATTTTATTCTTGGTGCTTTCCGTAAAATGCTTGCTAAGTATGATGTTAATCATAAAATTGCATCCCCATACCATCCTCAGTCTAGTGGTCAAGTAGAATTGAGTAATAAGGAGATTAAATTGATCTTGCAAAAGACTGTTAATAGGTCTAGAAAGAATTGGTCCAAGAAACTTGATGATGCATTATGGGCTTATAGAACTGCATATAAAAATCCTATGAGTATGTCTTCGTATAAAATGGTTTATGGAAAAGCTTGTCACTTACCTCTTGAACTAGAACATAAGACATATTGGGCTATTAAAGAGCTCAATTATGATTTCAAACTTGCCGGTGAGAAGAGGTTATTTGACATTAGCTCGCTTGATGAATGGAGAACCCAAGCCTATGAGAATGCCAAGTTGTTTAAAGAAAAATTTAAAAGATGGCATGGCAAAAGGATACAAAAGTGCGAGTTTAATGTAGGTGATTATGTTTTGCTATACAACTCTTGTTTGAGATTTTTTGCAGGAAAACTTCTCTTTAAATGGGAAGGTCCTTACATTATCGAGGAGGTCTATCGTTCCGGTGCCATCAAAATCAACAAAGCCGAAGGCACAAATCCGAGGGTGGTAAACGGTCAAAGAATCAAACATTATATCTCAGGTAATCCCATAAATGTTGAAACCAATGCTATTAACACCGTAACCCTGGAGGAGTACATAAGGGACACTTTCCAGAATGTTTTAGACTCCAAAAAGGAATAGGTATGTGGTACGGTAAGTAAACCGACTCCAAAACTGTTCAAATAGCAATTTTTCTCCGTTTTGGGATATTTAAAAAATTAGGAAAATTAAAAGTAGTCTGAAAGAGACAAGAGGTCTCCATGAGGGTGGAGGGTGCGCCCTACCCCCTGGGCGCCCCCTGCCTCGTGGCCACCTCGTGTGCCCTCCGGACTCTATTTTCTTGCACGATACTTCTTTTGGTCGGTAAAAATTCATTATATAATCTCCCGAAGGTTTTGACCATCGTACCAGACAAAATCCTCTGTTTTTGTTTTAAGTTGTTTCTGCAGTAGATTTAGAGCAAGATGTCTTCTCAAGAGTCAGTCGGGGAGAGTCCGGTATCTCTCCCAACATCGGGGCCCAGAGAAAACAACAAAGCTGACCACTTTGGGCCATCAACAGAGGAAGAGATAGAGGCCAACCTGAAAAGGTGGATGCCATGGAGGAGGATCAAGAAGTTACTTCTCGTCTTCAAGCCATATTCATGCTGGAGGAACTTTAGAGCTCAGCAATTCCCAATTCGGTCATCCCTCCCAATGATAGATTTCTTTCTTATGAAAATACGAAAAAGAGTGTTGCATTTTCTCCCACAGCTATGAAACACCCATGGGTGAATGGATATTTAATCGTCATGGGCAAACTCCGTAAGCAAATAATGGGTCTTAAGCAACAAGTCAATAAGCTTGAGGAAGAGAATCATATCCTAAGGGGCATCATCGCCAAGAATATCACATCACCGCCTCCGAAGAAAATATCATAAATACATGGGTATGCGCACTCCCCTTGGCAACTGCCAAGCTTGGGGGAGGTGCCCCGGTATCGTATCACCATCACACTTCTATCTTTATCGTTTTTCTTAGTTTGATCCTTTTGGTTATATCTTGATCTAGTAGAATAAAGTTTTAGTATGATCTAGCTTTGATTTTTGTTCTGATCTCTATCTATGTAATCGATTCCATGAGTTATATATAATAAAGAGTAGTTTTGAGTTGAGGGCTTTGCTATCTTGCTACGGTCTTGAGGGAATTAAAGAAAGAATAAAAAGAAATAAAAAGATAATATTGATCTTATGGAGAGTAATGACTTCACATCTAATGAGTATGATGAATAAAAGTTGTTGAGAGTTGACAAACATAGTTTTGGTCATCGTTGCAATTAATAGAAAGTAATAAAGAAAGAGAGGTTTTCACATATAAATATACCATGTTGGACACTTTTTATGATTGTGAGCACTCATTAAAATATGACATGCTAAAAAGTTGATGTTGGACAAGGAAGCCAACGTAATGGGTTATGTTTGCTTATATCCGAATAAGTTATATTGTCATGGATCATCCAACATATTGAGTTTGCCTTTCCCCCTCATGCTAGCCAAATTCCTTGCACCAAGTAGAGATACTACTTGTGCTTCCAAACATCCCTAAACCCAGTTTTGCCATGAGAGTCCACCATACCTACCTATGGATTGAGTAAGATCCTTCAAATAAGTTTTCATCGGTGCAAGTAATAAAAATTGCTCTCTAAATATGTATGATCTATTAGTGTGAAGAAAATAAGCTTTATACGAGCTTGTGACATGGAAGAAATAAAAGCGAGGACTGCATAATAAAGGTCCCTATCACAAGTGGCAATATAAACTGACATTCTTTTCCATTAAGATTTTGTGCATCCAACCATAAAAGCGGATGACAACCTCTGCTTCCCTCTGCGAAGGGCCTATCTTTTATTTTTACCTTCTACCCTCATACAAGAGTCATGGTGATCTTCACCTTTCCTTTTTACACTTTTATCCTTTGGCAAGCACTATGTGTTGGAAAGTTCCTGATATATATATATATATATATATATATATATATATATATATATCCACTCGGATGTAGGTTTTCATAAAGTATTATTGTTGACATTATCCTTGAGGTAAAAGGTTGGGAGGCGAAACCATAAGCCCCTATCTTTTTTAGTATCCGATTGAAACTTTGTACCCATAAGTATCGCGTGAGTGTTAGCAATTGTGAAAGACTAAATGATAGTTGAGTATGTGGACTTACTGAAAAGCTATTATATTGACTCTTTCTGATGTTATGATAAATTGCAATTGCTTCAATGACTGGGATCATTGTTTGTTAGTTTTCAATGAAGTTTCTGATTCATACTTTACCTTGTGAATAGATTGTTACTTAAGCATAAGAAATCATATGACAATATATGTTGCTGTTCTAAGAATGATCATGATGCCCTCATGTCCGTATTTTATTTATCGACACCTCTATCTCTAAACATATGGACATATTCTTCGATATCGGCTTTTGCTTGAGGACAAGCGGATTCTAAGCTTGGGGAAGTTGATATGTCCATTTTGCATCATGCTTTTATATTAATATTTATTGCATTATGGGCTGTTACTACACATTATATCACAATACTTATGCCTTTTCTCTCTTATTTATAAGGTTTACATGAAGACGGAGAATGCCGGCAGCTGGAATTCTGGACTAGAAAAGGAGGAAGTATTAGAGACCTATTCTGCACAACTCCAAAAGTCATGAAACTTCACGGAGATCAGTTGTGGAATATATGAAAAATATTGGGCGAAGAAAGCACTAGAGGGGGGCCACCAGTCATCCACGAGGGTGGAGGGCGTGCCCCTGCCTCGTGGGCCCCCTGGCAGGCCCCCGATGTCCATCTTATGCTATATGGTGTCTTTTGCCCTGGAAAAAAATCAGAAGGAAGCTTTCGGGACGAAGCGCCGCCGTCTCGAGGCGGAACCTGGCAGGACCAATCTAGGGCTCCGGTAGAGCTGTTCTGCCGGGGAAACATCCCTCCGGGAAGGGGAAATCACCGCCATCGTCATCAC
Organism: Triticum aestivum; assembly: GCF_018294505.1. Lineage (NCBI taxonomy): Eukaryota > Viridiplantae > Streptophyta > Magnoliopsida > Poales > Poaceae > Triticum > Triticum aestivum. The sequence continues at coordinate 141,740,049 of NC_057813.1, read as the reverse complement.
CATCGATCCTCTCATCGAGAGGGGGTCAATCTTCATCAACATCTTCACCAGCACCATCTCCTCTCAAACCCTAGTTCATCTCTTGTATCCGATCTTTGTCTCAAAACCTCATATTCGTACCTGTGGGTTGCAAGTAGTGTTGATTACTCCTTGTAGTTGATGCTAGTTGGTTTATTCGATGGAAGATCATATGTCCAGATCCTTAATGCTATTCAATACCCCTCTGATAATGAACATGAATATGATTTGTGAGTAGTTACGTTTGTTCCTGAGGACATGCGAGAAGTCTTGTTATAAGTAATCATGTGAGTTTGGTATTCGTTTGATATTTTGATGAGATGTATGTTGTCTCTCCTCTAGTGGTGCTATGTGAACGTCTACTACATGACACTTCACCATGATTTGGGCCTAGGGGAAGGCATTGGGAAGTAATAATTAGATGATGGGTTGCTACAGTGACAGAAGCTTAAATGTGTTGCTTCGTAAGGGGCTAATTTGGATCCATATGTTTCATGCTATGGTTAGGTTTACCTTAATTCTTCTTTCATAGTTGCGGATGCTTTCAAGGGGGGTTAATCATAAGTGGGAGGCTTGTCCAAGGAAGGACAACACCCACGCACCGGTCGACCCACATATTAAATTATCAAAGTAACAAACGCGAATCATATGAGCATGATGAAAACTAGCTTGACAATAATTCCCATGTGTCCTGGGAGCGCTTTGCTTTACATAAGAGTTCGTCCAGGCTTGTCATTTGCTACAAAAAGGATTGGGCCACCTTGTAGCACCTTAGTTTATTTTGTTACTTGTTACCCGTTACGAATTACCTTATCACAAAACTATCTGTTACCGATAATTTCAGTGCTTGCAGAGAATACCTTACTAAAAATCGCTTGTTATTTCCTTCTGCTCCTTGTTGGGTTTGATACCCTTACTTATCGAAAGGACTATGATAGAACCCCTATACTTGTGGGTCATCAGTAGCCCCATGCTCCTGAAGGTCTCGACAAGCCTGGCAAATGGTGCTCTTTTCATTCGAAGCATCCACAGAGCATCGACGTCATTGCAGTTGTAGATGTAGTTCAGATTTTGGATCCTCTCCTGTTCCCGGATAAACATTGGACCATAGTGGATCAAAGGTCTCCCAACACGACAAACAACTCTCTGATGCATGAACATGACCCATGCCTGAATCACACTTATCAGTGCTGCTGCCTGAATTATCAGCCTCATCCGTGCGTCCATAACCTAATCGACATCGATGGTTCGTTCAGTGGGAAATCGATCCTACACCTTGCCTAGTGGCCTAACCACCGACTTAACAAAGGGGGAGGGGTGCTGCTTACCGACATCGGAGACGAGGATAGTGTAGGGGGAGCCATGGCACAGATAAGGTCGACCAGACGGTGGCCAACAGCAAGGGGAGCACCAGCACTACTGGAATCAGCTTCTTTGTCGTCCGCCATGGCGGACGACAAAGGCATGGATCCCGGACGGCAAAGTCCTTTGCCGTCAGCCAGTGGACGGCAAACCGTCCGGCTGAACACGTGCCAGCAAAGGCCTTCTTTGCCGTCCGCTTCATAGAAACGGACGGCAAAGGATTGTGTCGCCAGCCATCCAAGGCTAGCAGACAGCAACGACGACGGAGAGCAGCGGTGTGAGGTGAGAGCCGTGAGGGGGTTAACGGCGTTCTTTGCCGTCCGCCAGCCGACGGCAAAGAGGCAAAGCTCTTTGCCATCCGCTGACGGACAGCAAAGAGCTTAGCTAGGGCAGCACTGGGATGCTGCCACGTGGCCAGCTATGCCGTCGGCCAGCAGACGACATAGATGGCCCTGTTTGCTAGGCCTATTTGGTCACTTTGCCGTCGGCTTGCAGATGGAAAAATGACCAAATAGGCAGCCAGTGTTGCCAGTTTGCACAGGTGACTGCCACGTGTCCTCTTTGCCGTCGGCTAGCGGACGACAAAGAGCTTTGCCGTCGGCTAGCGGACGGCAAAGAGGCTACACATCCCCTGTTTTTATTTAAATCCAATTAATTAGACATGGTTTCAAACACAGATACATGCATACACATCCAACAGCATGTCCAACAACATATTTGATCAAATCCAACAACATAGTTCAACAAAGTCCAACATATCCATATATACATAACCACAAACAAGTTTCCAACAACATATCCATATAGACATACATATCCAAACAAGTTTTCATAAACAACAAGGAAGCACCATAAGAATAGTACACTCCATGAGTCCAAGCCTTCCTCATGTAAAGCAAATCTGCAAATTGGGAAAGATGAAAGTTAGAAGAAGAAGTAGAAGAAGAAGAAGACTAGTTAGAAGAAGAAGAAGAAGAAGAAGAAGGAGATTTTTTTCTTCTCTTTCTTTTTCTCCTCTCCTCTTCTTAGAGCTAAGCTAGGTAAAAATGCTAAGTGTAGGTTATTTTAGAGCTAAGCTAGGTAAATATGTCATTTTGGAGCTTAGTAAGGTTATTATGCCATTTTCGAGGAAAATAAGCTAAGTCTATATCATTTTGGACGTAACAAAGATTATGATGCCATTTTTGACCTAAGTATGCTAAGTATGTCATAAATGAACTGAATAAGCTAAGTATAGCTCATTTTTTTATATAACTTAGGTAATTATGCCATTTAGAAGGAAAATAAGCTAAGTATCCATTTGTAAAGCAAAAGTTTAGAGAAAACTTACCCTCATCACAACAAATATGATGAAGATCGCAACTAAGGTAACAATTGATCCAACAGCATAATGATACCAAGCCTCATTATAAATGGCATATTTTCTAATCTTCTTAAGCTTCAGGCGCATTGCATCCATCTTCAAGCGCATTGCATTCATCTTCATCTTGTGATCATTGATGATATCGGCAACATACAACTCCAATGTCATCTTCTCTTCTTTAATTCTTTTAATTTTTTATTTCAAATACTCATTTTATTTTTCAACTAAATTTAACTTCTCGACAAGAGGGTCGGTTTCAAATTCCGGTTCACATACCTCCTAGATTAAAATATCTCTATGTCAACTTGATGTCCATAATTGTCATAAATGCGAAATGGAACAAATAGTTATGAAAGAGAATTTACCACATCCGAATCATAAAGCGGGCGAGGGCCGACGGGGACGGAAATCAAGAACATGGCACTATGTATAAGAAACAATCATACAAAGTAAGAAATTATACATACCAACAATATAAATCATACAAAGTACAACATAAAAATTTGAATACCTAAGAATCACTATCGGTAATGACATGCTCATCATCATCATTAATAAATGCATCATCATCATCACTATCAGTAATGACATGCTCATCATCACCATTAATAAATGCATCATCATCACTATCGGTAATGACGTGCTCATCATCATCATTAATAAATGCATCATCATGTGGAAGGCCACGTTTACGTAATCGTTCAAGCATTGACAGGTCATCTACAGCAGTAACTTCTTCTTCTTCTGGCTCTTCTTGTTCTGGCTCAGGGTCGGATTCACTATCGTTGTCTACTTCAATGTTCTGGGGTGGAGTAGAGCGTTTCTTGAAACATTTTTTTGGCAAGACGTGTTTCTTGGAAGAATTCTCCTTCGTCATATGTGTCTTGGTGAATGTGACGTTCATAATCCTCTTCATTGGGGGGAGGTGGTCTAACACGTGTCGGCACTTCATAAACGACATCCCAACCACTGAGATTTGGATCACTTTGACAGGCCCACGGTAGATAGAAAACTTGGGTTGCCTGTTGAGCCGTAATGTAGATATCGGGAACATCCAAATGGGTGCTCTGTTTGATTTCGACTAGCCCTATATGTTCATGAGTCCTTCTAGTCTCCTTGGGCCGGAACCAATAACATCTGAAGAGTATGACGTTTGGTGGGTTATCACCATAGAATTGAAGTTCATAAATTGCTTCAACTCTTCCATAATACTCGACACCTCCTTCGCCGATAGTAGAGGCACAACAATTTGTAGACTTTCGGTCGGCCATAGATAGCTCTTTGCCATAGGTACGAAAGTGATACCCGTTGATGTTGTAATTGTCAAATGAACGGACCTTATAGTCAAAAACATTAGCTACTTGTCTCAATTCGGCATCCATAATCTCTGAATTAGCCTACAAGTTTAATAAGAAACGATTGTCGCATTAGTCGCAAATTAGCCAAAGAAATGAAAGGGTCTAATGGAAACTACTGTTTTTTTGAACCAAGAGATGAAACCGGGATATTCGCCTGCTTGCTTTGCCAGAAGCTCATACTCTTCGACGGAATCCTTTTGGATCACCGCTCCATACGAGAATATGCCGACGTATCGACTGCATCAAATATCCAGGAATAAGAGCAGTTCAAAGAAATTAGATGTTGCAAAACAATGTAACGAGATCTTACTCGATGTACGGCCGCACTTCTATGAGGTTGTTAAAGAGATACAACGAAATGGTCTGCCATTCTTCAACATCCAACGATACTAGTTTCCAAGCACTGGATGGTGCGAGATTCCCTTTGAATAGGCTGAGGTTGGATTGACCCTTTGTAGGCTCGTCAGCATTGTACCGATGCTTCGGATTATGCAAATGACGATTTTTGGCTTCGTAGTGTGCTGCCACGAAGTTTGATGCCTCCTCAGTGATGAATGCCTCGACCATCGATGCTTCTATTCTATGTTTATTTTTACATTTTGCTCGAAGCGTCTTCTGCATCCTCTCAGTTGAGTAGCACCAACGATTTTGCACGGGCACCCCCAATCGTGCCTCGGTCGGAGATGCAAAATCAAGTGTTGCATTGGATTAAAGAAGCTTGGCAGAAAGATCATCTCTAACTTGCAGATCAACTCCGGCGCCAACTATTCCATTTCTTCTAGGAGGCCAGGCGATAGTTCTTTCACACAAAGAACACGGAAGAAATAGCTCAGCTCTACCAGTACTAGCCATTCATCCTCTGGGATGAAGCTATGCAACATCACCGGCATTATCCGCTCTATCCATATGTGCCAATCATGACTTTTTAGACCAAATATTTTCAATTTATCAAGACTCACTCCCCTCTTTAGATTTGCTGCATACCCATCGGGGAACATCAACTGCATTTTCACCCACAAAATAATTTCCTTCATAGCTGGACTTCCAAGATTGAACCATGCCTTTGGCCTCTTCCAGTTCTGCTTTCCTTTCGGTTCTTGCATGTTTTGTAACGATCTATCACAGAGCTCCTCTTGATCATCTCTAGCCTTAGTATTATCCTTTGATTTCCCCTCTATGCCGAACAATGTGCCAAAAATGGCTTCAGCGATATTCTTTTCAGTGTGCATCACGTCGATGTTGTGTGGGCAAAGGAGGTCTTTGAAGTAAGGCAGATCCCAGAAGCGTGTCTTGTGAGTCCATGCGTGTTCCTTATTATACCCCTTGAAATACCCTGGACGCTCTGGATCTGGCTTGAGAGCGTTTAACTAATCTAGGGTCTATTGACCTGTCAACGCAGGTGGTGTAGAGTGTTTGACAACTCTACCTTTCATGAAGTTCTTCTTGTCTTTCCTGAACTTATGGCGAGGATCTAGAAACTGTCTATGCAAGTCGAAGCAACTATACTTGTGCCCCGCCGTCAGCCAACGAAACTCAAGAGCTCCCTTGCATGTGGGGCACGGGAACCTTCCATGCACACACCAACCAACGAATAGCGCATACGCCGGCAAGTCATGCGTTGAGTACATGTACTAGGCACACATTATGAAGTTCTCTTTGCTAAAGGCGTCGTATGTCTTGAACCCATTATCCCAAGCTTCGTGCAATTCGTCCTTAAGTGGCTACATGTACGCATTCATATTCTTCCCCGGATAGGTGGGCCCTGGAATTATCAACGTCAGGAAAATGTTCTTTCTTTGCATAATCTGCCCGGGGGGGGAGATTGAGTGGAATGACAAACATGGGCCAACAGCTGTATGGGCTGCCATCTGACCAAACACACTGAAACCATCTGTGCTGACGGTGACTCGAGGATGCCTTGGCTCTGCCGTTTTTTCCTTATGTAATGCATCGAAGTGCTTCCACGCTTCACCATCCGATGTGTGCACCATCATCACATTCCCATCTGCATCTAGTTCACTTCTTTTGCCCGTTTTGTGCCATGTCATCTGTCTGGTCGTCTCTTCGACCATGAAAAGATGTTGAAGTCTTGGTACGATTGGCATATACCGAAGAACATTAACAGGTATTTTGTTCTGCGTCTTCTCACCCATACCGTTGTCTACCACAATATACCTGGAAGAATTGCAAATGGGACAATAGTTCAAGTCCTCATACTGAAGCCTAAATAGGACACATCCTTTCTCACAGGCATGTATCTTCTCATAGGGCATCTTAAGAGCACAGAGGATTTTGTCTGACTGGTACAGGTTTGGAGGTAGCACATGGCCTTTGGGTAGAAATCGTCCGAAAACTAGCGTTGTAGCATTCTCTGCCCAAGTTGAATTGAGCCTTCAAAGCCATTATTTGTGAGATGGCATCCAACTGACAAAGCTCAGTGTGCTTGTGGAGAGGATGTTTTGAGGAATCCAACATTTCAGTGAAGGCCTTTGCAGATTCCTCCATCTCCTCGTCCGAGTCCCGAGCATCATCAAAGTCTTGCACCATGTCTGCGGTCCCGGTACCATGCTTGTCGGTGCAACGACGAACCACCTCGGCTCTGGCACGTTGGGCAGACTCACCATGTAATGTCCAGACCATGTAACCAGGCGTAAAACCAAACTTCTGCAGGTGTTTACTCATTTCAAGCTCGTCCCTCTGATTATAGTTGTCGCACTGGACACAGGGGCACCAGCTAAATTTCTGGCCATTTGCAAATGCGACTCTAACAAACCCCTTAGTTTTTGTTAACCATTCCTCGGTCCAAACATACTAACTAGTGTAACTGGTGTACATCCACGCACGATCACTCATATTGACTTCCTATTGGACACACAAGAAATATATACATAATTAAGCAAACCATATCCATCAGTTAATGGAGTTTGTTACTTTTATTATGTCCATGCAACCTACACGCTAATAGGTAAGGATAGGTCCTAATCCCACCCGAGTATGTGTAGATCGGGTTCGTTTTCCCATGCTCTGCTCCGGACCCGACGCAAAATTTCGGCAGCACCTCCCCGCTGTTCTCCTGATACACGTCTTGGCAATAAGCAGAGAGGATGTGTACCCGGAGAACAATAGGGAGGCACTGACGAAATTCTTCATCGGATCCGGAGCTGAGCATATGGGAAAACGAACCCAATCTACACATACTCGGGTTGTCCATGGATAACATTGGACAATTCGAAAGAATCACGATTATAAATATGCAAATGCATGCATATTTATAGATGTAACCCTTTCGAACGGGAGATGCATAGTGGTTACGCATACTGATGATTGACAGCTATAGCTAGCAAGTTTCATTGGCACGAAGACCAGAACAGAGCAAATGAAGGGGGGAGGAGGAGATGTCATTTGTGCTCACCAACGAACGCAGGGGCAGAGCTAGTCGGGCACTAGACCCTCGCAATGATGAAATAACTGCATATTTAAATCAAAAGATGAGTAAGATAGCAAGTATTCGAAACCGACGGCCACATGTACCTCACACTGACGATACTTGCTATTTATGGTGCCATCAACACTGAGGAACCCTCTAACCCGCTTGTCCCCGGGTAAACTAAATAGCAACTACCATCGGTGCAAGGTACATGAGGCGGTCGGTGTTGAACACTAGATCCACATCCCACAAGTAAAGCCGGTGCCCGGCGTCCCGCAACAATAGTTCTGGTGGCCGATGACGGTCAAACACCTTGGCGAATTTGTCTGGCAGCCTCTGCGATGAGGATTGAAGCCAAGTTTTGAAATTTCAAACAACCAAACCGACTTGAGTTAGTTTGGGTGTTTCAAGTTTTAACACTTAGCTTTCAATCACCATCTCTGAGGCTGACAGACAAATTCTCAATGGTGTTCGACCACCATCGACACCGAGAACTGTTGCTGCTGGACGCAGGACCCCTGTGTCACTTGTGGGACGTGGATGTAGTCTTTGACACCAACAGCCACATGTACCTCGCACTGACGATACTTGCTACTTAGGGACGCCGAGAACAATTGCTTTGGGATGCCGGACATCGGCATCACTTGTGGGACGTGGATGTAGTGTCGGGGTGTCTTTTTCTTCTTCTTCTTCTTTCTCTTTTTTCCTCAGGTATGGCGACGCACGGTCGACGGGTCAGCACTCGGACTGGGGGTTCTCGGCATGGGCGTCGGGACAGGCATGACCCACTGGCTCCACCATCTATCCCCTCGGCAACCCACTTCCTTTTCCCCTTTTTCCTCTTCTTCTACTTATTTTTATTTTTTCAATTATTTTATTCTTCTAATTATCTAAACCTAAATCTAGCAGTAACCTAATCCTACCACTAAAACCTAAACCTAAACACAAAAAACAGTAAAAAATCACCTTGGGCGACGGGGGCGTGGCGCCGTCGGGGCGGCAAGCCTTGGGCGGCTCGGCGGGGGTGGAGGAGGAGGCGGGCGGCAGGGCGGCGGGG